>NC_137775.1:45085131-45532631 GCF_963455305.1 Plecotus auritus
CTAAAACTTAATGTGACAAGGTCAGACTCTTAAAATTTCCTGCTAAACACCCTTTCACACTTCCTAATTCCATTACTCTCTCAATTTCACCAGTGTGAAACTTGGGCATTAACTGTAATATCTTTTTTATTATCTCTCTCAGGGCCTTATTAATTGTTTTGTCCTGTATAATGTCTATAAAGATACTTATTTCTTTACCCCTAGATTAAAACGACAGATGTCCTGATATTTATGTTTGGATATTATGAATTTTTTTGCTCTGATGTTCCAGTTTCTCGCCTATTACACTATTTTTCCTAATACACTCACATAGTTCATTATTGAAGTTAATATTGCTTTTCCAGAGTTTAATTTTATCATTATAAATCACCTTATGGAGGAAATAATCAAAAAAAAGTCAGATCT
Source organism: Plecotus auritus (assembly GCF_963455305.1). Lineage (NCBI taxonomy): Eukaryota > Metazoa > Chordata > Mammalia > Chiroptera > Vespertilionidae > Plecotus > Plecotus auritus. Next base: position 45,085,537 of record NC_137775.1, read on the forward strand.
TCACTTCTTTAGCTCTGCATATATTACTTACATATATTCTTACATCTATTAATATATTTAATGTTATAGTCTTCAGTGTCAAATGGCTCCTTCATATATATGTGATTCATAATGTAAGAATTTTTTTCTCTTAGTGACATATCTTTTAACCAAAAATAACCTATGGGATTTATTTATACTTAAAACTTGGTCTAAAAATGGTTATTCTATTGCAAGACTTCAAATGTTTATAATATGAAATAATTTTCAATAAAGTTTCTAACTCTTATAAATGACAGGTGATATTGAAATAGAATTATCTGAAATTTTGTGAATGGGTGCTTTCTATGGGTATTAAACCAACCCTTTTCAATGTTTTCCTTTTTAATTCTATAATTCTTCGCTATGATTTTTACAAATTATCTTGAGTCTCAATCCTATTATTTTGTCACTTTATTTACTAGAAGTGTTTAATATAATAATAGTTTAAAAAACTGATCTAATAATATGATTTAGTAATAGTACTCACATAACATTTCCAATCATTATCATCTTACTTTTTGAAATTTAAGTAATATGTTGAACTTCACTAAAGGAAAAGTTTGAATTTTTCTGCAGTTTGAAATGTCTAAACAATATTTATACTAGTATACCATAACAGGTTAAATGTTTACATTTTGTAAAAAGAGAAAGTATTTATGTCATTGCTGATGATAAAATGGGAAATTTATGTAAAAATCATTCTTAGGTTTTAGTATATTAATAATGTTTAATTCTGAATACCACAAGCACACTCATAGACATTACTATTAAAGATATGTTTTTAGAACCAGATATGTGATAGGAGTATATCAGTATATTTATCTTATTTTGTGTGGGTGTACCTATGCACAGATTTAATTATAAACTAGAGGCCCAGTGCATGAAAATCCATGTACTCAGCTGTGGGGAGGGGTCCCTCTGCCTGGCCTGCGCCCTCTCGCAGTTCGGGACCCATTGGGGGATGTCCGACTGACGGCTTAGGCCTGCTCCTCCAGGGGATATGGCCTAAGCTGGCAGTCAGACATCCTCTGGCAGCCTGGGAGCCCTCAGGCGATGTCGGACTAATGGCTTAGGCCTGCTCCCCAAGGGACATCCTTAGTGCTGCTGTGGAGACAGGAGAGGCTCCTGCCACCACCGCTGCCCTGGCCAGCCATGAGCCGGCTTCTGGCTAAGCTGTGCTCCCTCTGTGAAAGCGCACTGACCATCAGGGGGCAGCTCCTGCGTTGAACATCTGCCCCCTGGTTGTCAGTCTATGTCATAGCAACCGGTTGTTCCTGGTTGTTCCACATTAGGGTCAATTTGCATATTACCCTTTTATTATATAGGATAGTTGTGTAGTATGGTTGGATCCTGTAGAAAGGATATAAAGCCATTTTCTATGAAGAAATCTGAAGAAAACAAGATTTACTATTCTTTTTTCCTTGCCAAATGTGCAACTAGACTTAAATAAACTATAATTCACAAATATCTAATAACTTTTTAGGCATTAATTTGCTATATTTTAGTTGGAATTAAAATTTTAACTGTAAGGTTTAAATATTATTAAAACTAACACCTAAATCATATATTACAATTGGGAAAATAATGTGTGATATTTATTCAAGTAAGTTCTCTTTTTTAAAAAATGTTTTCACCAAGAGACTAGGATATTTACTAATGTATCTCTACCTCCAAATTTGCCCTTTATGAAAATTTGAGGGTTTTTAAAAAATACAATCTTGGAGAATAAATAAAAAGAGTCAAATTTCAGAAATTTCACTAGAAAGCTGAATATCTGGTATATAATAACATTTACTAGGCAGTCATTATATAAATTAAAAGTATAAGACCCTCTGCCTACTTGTGGGAGGCCAAATATATATGTACTTCATCTCCTTCAATAAAAATTTTCCAATGAGCCCTGGATAAGCATTATAACATCTGTATTTTAAGTTGGCAGAAAATGAACTCAGTCACTTCCAAGTGTTAACTTGCTTACATATTGTAAACATAATTTTTGAGAAAGTGTTTTCATTTTATTATACAAACTGCCAAGTTTAACATAGCTGTGTGAATCTTTGTTATTGTTATAGGACCAACTTTTTCTAAGAGACTTTATGTTTTATAATTCCCCAAACTCATGTATTATGTGTTTTATTCTTTCTTTTTAAACACAAATTGAATATGTTTTTCATCCTGGTTTATAAGATGAACTTTAGAAATAGTAATAGCTAAACAGGTAATTTTGTGTCTTATTCTTAACAGCCTAGCAAACTCACCCTTCTTTATGCACTAGGAATTTAAAATGGTTAACATTTTTTGAAGCTCTACAGCATACAATTTTATAATTAAGGGCTTTGTTTTAAGAGATATTAAGCAGGGAGGTACCTACAACCAAGGTATGTGCCCTTTATTGGAATCAAATCCAGGACACTTTGGTCCACAGGTTGATGCTCTACCCACTGAGCCACTGTGTATGTGTATTTATCTTTTACAACTGAGTGTGTTTTATAGTCCTAATATAAGTTTTTAAGAATTTATATGAGCAACATGTGATTTAATCAGACAGAATTCAATCTAGAGCAGCCTTGGGCAAATTACGGCCCGCGGGCCGGATCCGGCTGTTCTATCCTGTTCTCTTGCTCTCCCCTCCGCTCCTTTACTTTGAATTTATATTAGTTCACACAAACACTCCATCCATGCTTTTGTTCCGGCCCTCCGGTCCAGTTTAGGAACCCATTGTGGCCCTCGAGTCAAAAAGTTTGCCCACCCCTGATCTAGAGCATAGAAAGAAGATCCAAGGAACTCTAGAAAATGAAAGACTTCTATAGGTAGAAGGGAGAGGGAACAAGGAAGTTATATTAAGTGAAGAAGTTAGTTTGTTATTGCCATTAATTTCCTTTAGGGGATCGCACGGGTATAACGGGAAGATTAAATAACTAGTACTGATCAGTTGATTCCCGATTGACTGGTTTAAGGTTCCATCTGGGGGAAACCTGAAACTGTAATTAAGTCTCAGATTGTTGATGAGGAACTTAGCATAAGTGACTCCATTTTAAATATGTGGTCTTGTTTTTAACAATGCTTACATATGGGGAAAAGATGTCAAACAAAGTGAGCATTAACTTGTCTTTAATTCTTTAAGTATTTTAAATACATTTTACTGATCACTCTTTTCCTTCTGCATTAAACATTTTGAGGAGCTGCCAAAATCTGGGGAGTAGCTGTCTGTCAGGGAAGAAGCCTCTTTATTGGCTTTAAATAAATAGAGTGTGTTAGCTCTCAATGAGGAAAGCCGGGAACCTTCGCAGGCTCCAAACTTGCAGACACATCTAAGGAATCAGTATTTCGGGACCATGTGTCAAATTGAGGTTATATATATCCCCCCCTGCCCCCGCCGCCCCCCCCGCCCCCCCCCCCTCCGCAATAGCCCTGACCTTTGCATAGCAAACATGATTTGGTTGGGTTTTTTAACCCTTTCTTTTCTGGACCTCAGCCATTCACACCATTAAGTCTTTGGCCTGTCCTCCAGCTTTTCCTGTCCTCCAGCTGCAAGATGAGAATCTCTTTACATGTTGCCAAGGGGACCCTCTGGTTTTCACACTTGCTTTTCAATTGCATATTGGTCTCCTGCAGCCTTTCATTACCTTTTTGCAGGGTATTAATGATGCTGAGCAATCACTATTCTATCCCATTTTCTTTAAGTTTACTATTTCCCTTATGCCTCTAAAATTTCTGATAAATGGTACCAACTAATACATTTTTTTTACTCTGCTAATTCACTACCTGTGTGACTTTTAACAAATGGATTGCAACTTATATCAGGGACATTTGTGTTCATCACCAATGAAGAGTTGGTTCCTTATTACTAACAGGGAGAATGGTAAGAGATCCAGTTATAAATATCATCACCTTCTTTCTTGCACCATTCCTGAGAATTACTGTTTCTAGTTTGTTTCTGAAGGAGACGCTGAGACAGGGTTTAACATGCTGAGTATTAATTAAGAATCAACACCTGAGGAAAGAAACATAAGGTAGGAAGAAGCACTGGGCACAGGAGGAGTTCAAACTGATGACTGGAGGACTGTTGGCCAATTTCCTGAGGACCTCTGGAATGAATAGGTCCTGTCAATTGTCCTACATTGGGAATTACTAGGTTGATCCATCATTGCATATGGTAAACACGGGAGAAGCATGGCCTTGGGTGAAATGGTTTACTGTAGATGAGTCAAACCTTAATGAAGATGCCAGTTGGAGTGACAAGTCCTTCTCTGAAGAGGACTCTGGGTGATGTACCACAACTACATCTATATATCTAGTGTGGGGTTGTGTTAAACATAGAATACTTATTTTTAACTCTCAGTCCAGTGTTCTGTTTCACCATGTTATTGCAGGTTAAGAACTAGAGCAGCATTTGCCTACAATTGAGAACTAGATGAAAGATGGATTGTATTTTTTCTGAACTCTTAAACCAATACTGCTTTTGGTGATACCTTTCTTCTCTAAATATTAATGGTGAATAGGGTTATCACTTAGTTTGCAATTGTGCATGTATATTTGTCTTTTTCCAACTGAGTGTGTTTCATAGTTCTAATATTTAACTCTGGCCTATTAGTATCTGCACAAATCATCTATGCTAAATTATAAGGTAACCCAGGCTGAAAAATAAATATAAAATTACATTTATATTTTTCTCTCTGTGACAAAAATAATATGTATTTGTTTTTAATAATTTGCAAAGTAACTTTAAAAAATATATATTTAGAAGTAATAAGTTCATTTCTTAAAAATAACATTTGTTTCCTAGATATTATTTGCTTTATTTATTTATTTTCTTAACTTTATATTTTTCCTGATCTATTGCACTATATTTTGAATTCAAACAAGTTGACATTGCAGTTTCCTGGATTAAGAAATTAAACATTTTACAGATATAGCTGCAGATAGTAAGATATTTAGAGTTTGAGATGGAAGACTTAAGAAATAAAAGGTCCTCATCAACTATATAAAATATAGTTTTGTATAAGACAACATAAAGGTCTAATTTTCTTGCCACTTTCAATTTTTAAAATCATGGAACTAAAAGAAAAATAAAATATATGGATGCATGCAAATTTAAATAAAAGCAGATGAGTGGAATGTTTTTTACTTGTCTACGTTTATCATTGTAAGCATCTTTAAATAAGTGCAATTCATTCGATAGTATCTTATTATTTGTTTTACAGCCCCTATTATGTCAATTTGATACATGTAGTAAATTTTTCTTCAAGTTGAATAATATCCTTATGCAAGTGTAGCAGATGCTTTTCTATACCAAATGATTCTTAGTCTGTCCTCATCAAATACATAAAGTCATTTCAGAATTGCATTCATGCAAATGAGAATTACATGCATGTAAATTTGCATTTGGAATGAATAAATTATCTTTCCATTTCTGTTTCTTATTCTCAACAACAAACTATTTTCTATATCTTATAACATATTGGTTCTAAGCTCAGGATTTTTATGACATTAGAGCCAAAACAGATGTTTACATTCAACTAATAGGACCAGACATTTGTAGTTATAATGACCTCTGTGGCATTTAAACTTCAAATATTTTAAAGAAAAGAACAAAGAGCTCCACCTGGCTCTTGTGGCTCAGTGGCTGAGTGCCCACCTATGAACCAGGAGCTCAGGGTTTAATTCCTGGACAGGGCACATGCACAGGTAGGGGCTGTGCAGCTGGTCAATGTTTCTCTCATCGTTGATGTTTCTGTCTCCCTCTCCCTTCCTCTCTGAAATCAATAAAAATATATTAAAAAATAAAATAAAATAGAGCTCCATAGGACAAATTTTTATTTGGAATTTTTTTAGAGGAAAATGATGACAACTGTCATATCTGAACAATAGGTATTTGATTAATACAATGTATTTTTAACAAAATGATGTTTCTTTACAATATTATAAAAGGCAGAAAACCCGCCCTAGTTGGTTTTGCTCAGTGGATAGAGTATCGGCCTGGGACTGAAGGGTCCCAGATTCGATTCCAGTCAAGGGCACATGCCCAGGTTGTGGGCTCGATCCCCAGTAGGGGGCATGCAGGAGGCAGCTGATCAATGATTCTCTCTCACCATTGATGTTTCTATCTCTCTCTTTTATAAAATATTTTTTTATTGTTTAAAGTATTACATATATTAGTACATATATCTCCTTTTTTTCCCCATTGACCTTCCCCCAGCCTCCCCTACCCCCTGTCACATGCCCTCATCCCACCCCGCCAGTGTCTTGTGTCCATTGGTGTGCTTATATGCATGCATACAAGTCTCTATCTCTCTCTTCCTCTCCCTCTCTAAAATCAATAAAAATATATTTAAAAATCTTTTTAGAAAAGGCAGAAAGCCCAAGTATTCATGAAATTTATTAGGAAAGATATACTTAATGTTCAAAATTAGTTAAAATTATGTTCTTATATCTAATTAGGAAAATTTTTAATTAAGTGCTTTAGATTAAGAGAGTAGCTTACATTAAATTAAGTATTGCCTTATGAGATCCTAAGAGTTTTGTCTAGTGACTTTAAAAAAATAAATAATGGAGGTTATCACAAGGAGATGACCAAAAGTTATAGTATTCTTTAATTATTTTGTCATTATTTATGCTATGAATACATTGAAATTCAACATAACAATAAAAAATGTATAGCTGTGCATACACATTTTGATATAAAGTATTAATATAGTGATTGCTAGAGTTAAACTTTTATAACAGTAAAAAGACCTCTGAGGCAGAATAAAGTAGGCACCTACAAAGCTTAAGCATTAAAACTGACCAAAACTTGAATACTAACCCAGAGGCAGAGTTGTTCATTCAGTTCAAGGGTCAAACTAAAAATGTCACATAAAAGTAAAGCATGAAAGGCTTTGCTAATACATGTCCTCAGGTTACTAGCATGATACTTGAATATAATTTTGAGTTTCATATTTTTTGAATATGAATTTCTAATTGCTCCAGTAACATTTGTCAGGAAAGATGATCATTTCTCCACTAAATTGCCTTTGCACCTTTCTCAAAACCCTTTGTTCATATAAGTGCGGGTCTGTTTCTGGACTCTATTCTGTTCCATTGATGTAGGTGTTTATCTCAGTTCTAAAACAATGGTGCCTTTATTACTGTAGCTTTCTGGTAAGTCTTGAAATCCAGTGTGTTAAACCAACCTGCTTTTTCTAAATAGTTTTGTCTAGATAATTTTCATTTCTATGTGAATTTTTAGTATTACAAACAACTGAAAACAACCTCCTGAGCCTTCTTGGAAGTAAAACCTTCCCTAGTATAGCTTTTTTTTTGGTTTGTTTGTTTAACGACTATACTTTATAAAATACCAGGATTGCAGTCTGTGAGAGACCCTAAAAGGACTGACAACATAAACAGTGAGTTGGGAATTTCAAGTTTCTTGTCCAACATGTAAGAAGCTTGGAAATTGCAACTCCATCTAAACAACAGGTAACAAGCTGAACAGATTGAAAAAGCAACAACTCTTCTTGGATCTCTAAGAGGTAGGAAGACACAATGCAAACCCCTGCCCCAGGATTGGAGAGTAAGACAGACCAATACAGGGAGTCACCACTTATCAGAGCAGAGGCTCACAAGTGAAAACTACTCTTGGAACCAGAGTTATGGCAGAAAAACCTGAACAGTAATTGATGAATTATAGAGGTTCAGTGTGGACAAGTATGAAAGTAATATACCCAGGTGGACTCCGTCTTAGTGAGGCCTCCAAAATACAATAAGATTTTCCTTCAGGAGTTGGACCAGGTTCCCACAGTGAATATTGGACAAAAAAATCCCCTCTGGCTTCTTCTGGCGGGTGAAAGGATAAGGGCCATTAACAAGGCCTGCTCTTAGGGGAAACTAGTTAACCAGAGCCTAACTGACCTGGGGAAGGGAAATACCCAATTCCATCCCACTCTGGCCATCCTGTCCCATTTAAGGGAGGAGAAAAAAAAATTGAGATACTCTTGTGAAGTTCACAGTCCAGAGGCATATGCCCATCAAAAGACTGAGTCCTAATCATAGGACTGTGAAGTGTTTCCTTTCCTCACATGCCTCACTACCACATTCTAAGGGCCCATTCATAGCAATTCCATTTAACCAGCACATCATATCCAGCTATCAAGAAAGAAATTACAAGGCTTACCATTGGCATAAAATATAGTATGAATAGACAGCAAGCATTGGAACCAGACATGTTAAGAATGCTGGAATTATCAGAGTAGGAATTTAAAACAACTGTGACTAATATGCTCAGGGCTCTAATAAAGTATACAGTATGCAAGAACAGAAGGACAATGTAAGCAAAGAGATGAAATTCTAAGAACAACAAAAAATAAAAATGCTAGAATACTAGAATGGCTTTGATGTGCTTACCAGTATAGACGGGGTACATTTGAGGAAAGAATCTCTGAATTCGAATATAAATAAAATCCTCGAAAAACTGAAAAGCAAAGAGAACAAAGACCATAATAAAACAATAAAATGTCCAAGGACTATGGGACATCTATAAAAGGTATAAAGTATGCATAACAAGGATACCAGAAGAAGAAGAAAGGAAAAAAAGAAGAAATATTTGAAACAATAATGACTATTTCCCCAAATTAATATTGGACACCAAGTCACAGATCTACCAAGATGGCTCAGAGGCCACCAAGCAGAACAAATGTCAACAAAACCAGACCTCAGCATATCATTTTGAAATTACAGAATAAATAAAAAAATCCTGGGAGAAGCCAAAGTGGGGGTAAAACACCTTATGTATAGAGGAGCAAAGATAAGAATTACATCTAACTTCTCTTTAGAGACCATGCAAGCAAGAAAGATAGTGGAGTGAAGTATTTCCCATCTCTATACAACATCATTGAAATTGTCTCAAGAGCATGAATTGCATTATTGAGTGGCTCACAATGTATATTTCTCCTCTCTTAGACATCATTTTCATCCACCACCTGATGTCCACTGTCTTGAAAACAATTTTTTATATACATTGAGTGGCCTGATTATTATGATCTCTGAACGCATAATAATCTGGCCACTCAGTGTATATCCTATCTAATAAAAGAGTAATATGCAAATTGACCTTCACTCCAACACACAAGATGGCTGCTCCCATGTGGTCAAAAATGGCTGCTCCCATGTGGTCAAAGATGGCCGCCCCCATTCTCCTGTGCCATTTGGAAACTTAAGAGCTTCTCAGGATAATGCAAAATCAGAATCTTCCCTGTAGTATAATTGACCCCCAAGATCTCTAAAATTTTTTCTACCAGATCATAAATATTATCCTATCTAATAAAAGAGTAATATGCAAATTGACCATCACTCCAAACACAAGATAGCTTCCCCCATGTGGACAAAAGATGGCCACCACAAGATGGCTGGCAGGGGAGGGCAGTTAGGGTTGACCGGGCTGGCAGAGGAGGGCAGTTGGGGGCAATCAGGCCTGCAGGGGAGGACAGTTGGGGGGGGACCCAGGCCTGCAGGGTAGGGCAGTTAGGGGGAACCAGGCCTGCAGGGAAGAGCAGTTGGAAGGGACAAGGCCTACAGGTGAGGGCCAGTGGGGGCGACCAGGCCAGCAGGGGAAGGCAGTTAGGGGTGACCAGGCTATCAAGGGAGGGCAGTTAGGGGCAATCGGGCTAGCAGGAGAGCAGTTAGGCATCAATCATGTTGGCAGGGGAGTGTTTAGGGGGTGATCAGACTGGCAATCAGGAAGGCAGGCAGGTGAGTGGTTGGGAGCCAGCAGTCTTGGATTGTGAGAGGAATGTGTGACTGCCCGTTTAAGCCCGATCCCGTGGGATCAGGCCTAAATGGGCAGTCAGACATCCCTTGAGGGGTCCCAGATTGGAGACGGTGCAGGTTGGGCTGAGGGACACCCCCCCCCTCGTGCACGAATTTCATGCACCGGACCTCTAGTCTATAATAATAAAAGCATAATATGCTAATTAGACAGGACGTCCTTCCGGGATGAAGCTGCCTTGGCTGCAAGGGAGGGATCCAGGCAGCCGCAGCTGCGAAGGCCTACTCTTGCAAGAATTTCATGCATTAGGCCTCTAGTTTTAGATAAAGTTTAAACATTAATAAACACCTGCTATTTTCAAAGAAATGTAACTCTACTTTTAACTGCAATAAAGTAGAAAAAAAGTATTAATTACATTTGTATTTGTAAGTATACTAAATATTTTAGATGGATATGACATACAATACTGAAAATTGATTCATTTCAGAGAATTCTATTCTGTTCCATTGATCTATATTTCTGTTTTGATGCCAATACCATGCTGTTTTGATTACTATGGCTTGTAGTATAGTATGATAACAGGTAGCATGATTCCTCCAACTTTGTTCTTCTTTCTTAAGATTGCTACTGCTATTTGGAGTCTCTTGTGGTTCCATATAAATATTTGTAATATTTGTTCTAGTTCTGTGAAATATGCCATTGGTATCTTGATAGGAATTACATTGAATTTATAGCTTGATTTTGGTAGTATGGACATTTTAATAATGTTAATTCTTCCTATCTATGAATACTTGTTTGTATTTCCCTCAGTTTCTTTCTTCAGTGTGTTATAATTTCTGAGTACATGTCTTTTATATCTTTGTTTAAATCTATTGCTAGGCATATTATATTTTCTGATGCAATTGTAAATGGATTGTATTCTTAGTTTCCCTTCCTGGTAGTTCCCTATTGGTGCATAAAAATGCAAGCAATTTCTTTTTATTCTTTTTTAAATTTTTTATTTATTTTATTTTTTAATTTAAATTCTTTATGTTTAAAGTATTACATGAGTCTCCTTTTCCCCCATCAACCTCTCCAAAGCCACCCCCACCCCCAGCACATGTCTTTACTCCCCTACTATCTGTGTCCATTGGTTTTGCTCATATGCATGCATACAAGGACTTTGATCTCTTAACCCCTCACCTCCACCTTCCCTCATAGGTTGGACAATCTGTTCGATGATTTTATGTCTCTGGTTCTATTTTTGTTCCTCAGTTTATGTTGTTTATTATATTCCACAAATGAGTGAGATCATGTGATATTTATCTTTCTCTGACTAACTTATATCACTTAGCATAATGTTCTCCAGTTCCATCCATGCTGTTACAAATGGTAAGAATTCCTTCCTTTTTACTGCAGCATAGTATTCCATTGTGTAGATGTACCACTGTTTTTTAATCCACTCATTTGCTGATGGGCACTTAGACTGTTTCCAAATCTTAGCTATTGTAAATTGTGCTGCTATGAACACAGAGGTGCATATATTTTTTCTGATCGGTGTTTCTGTTCTCTTGAGATATATACCTAGAAGTGGGATTACTCGGTCAAATGGGAGTTCCATTTTTAGTTTTTTGAGGAAACTCCATTCTGTTTTCCACAGTGGCTGCACCAGTCTGCATTCCTGCCAGCAGTGCAAGAGGGTTCCTTTTTCTCAGCATCCTCACCAGCACTTGTCTTTTGTTAATTTGTTGATAGTAGCCATTCTGACAGGTGTGAGATGGTACCTCATTGTGGTTTTGATTTGCATCTCTCAGATGACTAGTGACTTTGAGCATGTTTTCATATGTCCCTTGGCCTTCCTTACGTCTACTTTAGAAAAGTCTATTTAGGTGTTCTGCCCATTTTTTTTAATATATTTTATTGATTTTTTACAGAGAGGAAGGAAGAGGGATAGAGAGTTAGAAACATCGATGAGAGAGAAACATTGATCAGCTGCCTCTTGCACACCTCCTACTGGGGATGCGCCCGCAACCAAGTTACGTGCCCTTGACTGGAATCGAACCCGGGACCCTTCAGTCCGCAGGCTGATGCTCTATCCACTGAGCCAAACCGGTTTCGGTGTTTTATTGAATTATCTTCCTTTTGTTAAGTTGTATGAGTTCCCTATAAATTTTGGAGATTAAACCCTTATCAGTGATAACATTGGCAAATATGTTCTCTCATGCAGTGAGTTTTCTTGTTGTTTTGTTGATGGTTTCTTTTGCTGTGCAGAAGCTTTTTATTTTGATGTAGTCCCATTTGTTTATTTTCTCCTTAGTCTCCATTGCCCTAGGAGTTGTATCAGAAAAGGTATTGCTACGACAAATGTCTGCTATTTTGCTGCCTATGGATTCTCCTAAGATTTTTATGGTTTCCTGTCTTATGTTTAAGTCCTTTATCCATTTTGAGTTTATTTTTGTATATAGTGTAAGTTGGTGATCTAGTTTCATTATTTTGCATGTATCTGTCCAATTTTCCCAACACCATTTATTAAAAAGCCTGTCTTGACTTCATTGTATACTCTTATCTCCTTTGTCAAATATTAATTGAGCATAATGGCTTGGGTTGAACTCTGGGTTCTCTGTTCTGTTCCATTGGTCTATCTGTCTGTTCTTGTGTCAGTACTAGGAAGTTTTGAGAACTGTGGCTTTGTAATATAGCTCAATATCTGGTATTGTGATCCCTCCAACATTGTTCTTCTTTCTCAAGATTGCTACAGCTATTTGGGGTCTTTTTTTTATTCCAGATGAATTTTTGGAGAGTTTGTTCTAGGTCTTTGAAATATGCCATTGGTATTTTAATGGGGATTGCATTGAATCTAAAGATTGCTTTGGGTAGTATGGACATTTTAATGATGTTTATTCTACCAATCCATGAACACAGTGTATTCTTCCATATGTTTATGTCTCCCTCTATCTCTTTTTTCAGCGTCCTGTAATTTTCTGAGTACAGTTTCTTTACCTTCTTGGTTAAATTTATTCCTAGGTATCTTAATTTTTTTGTGCAATGGTAAATGGGATTTTCTTTTTGGTTTCTCTTTCTGTGAGTTCATTATTGGGGTACAAAAAAAGTCATATTTCTGGGTATTAATTTTGTATCCTGCTACATTGCTCAATTCATTTATTAAGTCTAATAGTGTTTTGATTGAGTCTTTAGGGTTTTCAATATCCAGTATCATGACATCTACAAATAATGACAATTTTACTTCTTCTTTTCCAATTTGGATGCCTTTTATTTCTTTTTCTTGTCTGATCACTATGGCTAGCACTTCCAGTACTATGTCAAACAGGAGTGGTGAAAGTGGGCATCCCTGTCTTGTTCCTGTTCTTTGGTGAAATGGTTTTAGTTTTTGACCATTGAGTAATTTTCGCTGTAGGTTTGTTATATAATACTTTTATTATTTTGAGGTATGACACCTCTATTCCCACTTTGCTGAGAATTTTTATCTCGAAAGGGTGTTGTATTTTGTTAAATGCAAGCAATTTCTATATGTTTATTTTGTATGTTGCTACTTTCCTGAATTTATTTATCAGCTCTAGTAGGTTTTTTTGGTGGAATCTTTTGGGTTCTACATACAGTATTATGTCCTCTGAAAATGTGACAGTTTTACTTCTTCCTTTCCAATTAGTATTGCATTTATTTCTTCTTGTTGTCTGATTGCTATGGCTAAGACTTCCAATCTATGTTGAATAAGAGTGGTGAAAGTGGACAACCCTGTCATATTCCTAATCTTAAATAAAATGCTTTTGTTTTACCCATTGAGTGTGATGTTGGCTGTGGGTTTATCATACATGGCCTTTATTATGTTGAGTATGTTCCCTCTATTTCCACCCTTGGGTATTGTTGGTGGGAATGCAGACTGGTGCAGCCATTGTAGGAAACAATATGGAGGTTCTTCAAAACTTTTAAAATGGAATGCCTTATTACTCAGCAATTCCACTTCTGGGAAAGTATCTGAAGAAAATTAAACACTAATTCTAAAACCATATGCTCCCTTATGTTTATTGCAACATTATTTACAATAATCAAGATTTGAAAGCAGCCCAAGTGCTGTAAAAAAAAAAAAAAAAAAGTAGAAAATCTTACCTTTTGTGACAGCATGGACGGACCTGGGCAGCATTGTGCTAAGTGAAATAAGCCAGTCAGAGAAAGAGAAGTGCCATACAAAATAATTGAACAAACAAAATAGAATTGGACTCATAAATACAGACTGCCAGCTGTCAGAGGGAAGGGGAGTTGGGGGGCTGGGTAAAAATGGTAAAGGGATTCAAACAAAACAAAACAAAACTCATAAACACAGACAGTATGTAGATTACAGGAGAGAAAGAGTGGTGGAGGGAAGTAGAAGAAGGTAAAGGGAGGATAAATAGTGACAGAAAGGGACTTGACTTTGAGTGGTGGATGCATAATACAATATACAAGTGATATATTATAGAATTGTGTAATTGCAACTTATATAATCTTATTAACCAATGTCACCCAATAAATTCAATAATTTTTTTAAGTAAAAGCCTTCCACAACTTTCTATATCCATGGGGAAAAAAAAAAACTTACCTCAAAGGTAAGAGTAAGTTTCAGCATGATGTAATGGAGGATGCATTTTGTTTTCCTCCTGAGATCATGAAAGAAAGAGAAATACCAGATAATGGGAGTAGGGGGAAAAGGGAATTAATAGACTGACAGGATAATGATATTACATTGAGTAATATCAAATTTCTCAAAGTTGACAAAGTGGAAGACATTTTAAGAAATATGATGCTAGTGATCCCCATTACTATTGTTTTATTACTGTGATATAAACCCCTTTTCTATCTGCATGCAGAAATTGTTCAAATTTGAAGATACAAAAGCATGCTAGGAGGAATTGTTGATGTCGAAGTTAAATTGAGTTTGATAATAACATTAATAGTGGCATGAATCATTGCAGAGGCTACAGAGCTGAGATGATAGGGAACCAGAAACAAAAATGTTAATAAACCTTCATGAGACATAGAAACACCTCGGTTTATGAAATTCAGGTCATGAAGCAATGTTAACTGGATATTCCTAGATGATATCTCATATGCAATTTATATATATATGGGCATAAAGTCCCATACTTACAGCACCCAAATGGAATTTGTGCGGTTTGCACAGACATTACAGTGGAGACATTCTACTTACTAAACAAGGAGGCTGAAAAAGAGAAGAAAAGAATAAGGCAATAACTTATTGATTACATTGGAAGAAAATAAACATAGATTTTGTTAAATTTTATACTAACATTCTATAATTTTCTCTTCCATTTTTAACCTTTAGAATATAGCCACAAACACAAATACTGACTTATTTGAATATCAACTATAACCAGTCACCAAGTGGCAAAGAATGGATTTTTCCATAGATTACAATGTTATGTTTAAGATGCATACATTAATAAGATATAGAGCTAATTATACTTTATATATAATATTGCACTTTCATACTTGTCACTAGTTTATATAGCACTTTCAAAATTGACAAGCATGTCATGCATAGTCAAGCCCCTTGTTTTTATTCAGTGTAGTAAAGTTTTAAAAATTGGCACTGCATTTTAGTTCTAAAAATTTTTTATGTTTTGAAATGTGTAATTCTAACTCACAGTAAAAGAAAAGTCAAAAGCTGCTAAGAAGATGAATGCAGAGATAAGATGACATTTAAAATTTGGAATAGAAAATGAGTAATAAAAACGTTCTTTAAATGTTAACTTAGAACTCAACATATCTTTAGAATTAGTGAAACCTTATCATTGAGACCAATAATTTATATTTCTGTTGCATTTACTTATCTATTTCATAATTGTTTTATTCACTTCGGGAGTGTTTCAGAATTATGATGGAATTATGACCAGCAAAATAAAAGAAGTTGAAGAAAAAATATACCACTTATACATTTGTGACATTCACACTTGAGAATATTAGACAAAAAGCACATGCTTGCCCTAACCGGTTTGGCTTAGTGGATGGAGCGTCGGCCTGCGGACTGAAGGGTCCCGGGTTTGATTCCGGTCAAGGGCATGTACCTAGGTTGCGGGCACATCGGGCACATCCCCAGTGGGAGGTGTGCAGGAGGCAGCTGATCGATGTTTCTCTCTCATCGAAGTTTCTGGCTCTCTGTCCCTCTCCCTTCCTCTCTGTAAAAAATCAATAAAATATATTAAAAAAAAAAAAGCACATGCTCCCTGTAGTTGGCATATGAGTTATTATGAAAATTGTTTTGGTTAAAGTGATAATGTATCATTTTTATAGTTGAAAATATGCATCTGAATTTATATTATCTCTAAATTATAAGTGTTAGGAATGTAGTTGAGCATTTTAAAAGTGATATTCTAAACAGAATTTTGTAATACAGAGCTAAAAATCACTTTCACACATACAAAAAATATTGTAAGACTAATAATCGAGCAAGTGGAGCAATATAAGCTTCAAAAACTTCAGGATCTTCTTCAATAACTGCCAAAGTTTACAAGGAGCTCTTTATTTATTTTTATAAGTTATTTTACCTTAGTAATTTCACAAAGAAGAGTTCAATTACTTTCAAGCTTAATGAATTTAAAATGTTATTTGTTATTTCTCTGAAAATCCTACCTGCCAAACTGTGAAAATCCCGAGTACATGGGATTTTAAAGATTCCTGATGCATGGAGAGGTTTCCTAAGCTTTTCTGAAATACCCAAACACTGAAATTTTGAAATAAACCCAGGGTATCATATGGCTCATTTATAATTCTCTTTTCATGAAGGGCAGGACAAAATCTAAATCAACTATTTGATTAGATTCAGTACTCACACCTCATAGTATAGGCTCAACTACTACGTTCTTTGAAGGGTATGTGCAGAAAACAGAGGATTATGATTATAATTTTAAAAATAAAAGGTTAATTTTACTGACTTTAATGTTACTGTGTGATGCAATTGGAGTTTACTTTATTCTTTTATTCAATGCACTCAATTCAACAAGTATTAACTGAAGCCTTACTTTGGACAAAATATAGTATTAAGTTCTGTGAGACAAAAAAATAAACATTTGTTCTTTTGTAACTGATAAGCTGCTTAAAATATTTGATGATTTTTTCAAATAAATATAATAAAAATATAGTCCATTTAGTACAAAACGGTAAAAGTGCTGCAGGCATTGGCAATGACAGTTGTTTCCAATTGATACAGGAAAGACCTTAACTGGCATATGAAAAATATGTAGAATTTCACTTTATATCATAAATAATTTGTTTTTACTTTAGGCAGATTTTGCTAAAGGCTCATAAGAATTCAAGGATTCGAGAACATATGTAATACTGATACCCAAAGCTAACATAGCTTCTAGATACATGCTGCTTGGTTGAGATGTGAATGAAGTGTGTTATTAGTATTTGTTTAAAGAGTGTATCACCGACTTATATATAATCCCAAAATATCTTTAATCCCCAAATATTCACTTATAGTGTTTATTGTTTGAAGAAAATAAAATAATCATATGCAATAGTGTGAGATGGCAATGCAACAGGCAGAAATGATGGAAATTATGGCTTATTATTTGGTTTTAAATATAAAGAAGTGGTTTAAAGCAAGATATATATCAATATAATTGTCTGCAATCACCATTCCATATTTGCTACATACACTTGGTGCTATTATTGGCAAGCTACTTCCTTTCTCTGTGTTTATTCCCTCAATTATATTAGCAGCTATATCAATGGTCAATCCACTAAATATCTGTTAGGCACTTAGTAGATACTGTTCAAGGCATCAGTGAACAAAATAGGCAAGAAAACAACTGCACACATGGAGCTTACATTTTAGTATAATGGGCAATAAACAATATCATAAATAGGTAAAGTGTATATTGTGCAAGAATTACTAAGTGCTATGGAAATTAAGCAGTCCAAAGGGGGTTTGAGTGTATTAAAGGAAGTCTTACAGTTTTTCTAGAATAACCCAAATAGTATAGGGAATAGCAACTTAAACCTGGTTTTTATGTTGTGAAAGCATAGAATTACTTTAACCTGTGAAAAAGAATAATGTCTAACATTTGTATATTTTTCTTATTTAAAAAATAGTTTAAAAAGTATTTTTATTGTTCCCTAGCTGGTTTGGCTCAGTGGGGAGAGTGTCGGCCTGGGGACTGAAGGGTCCCAGGTTCAATTCCAGTCAAGGGTTTGTGCCCGGGTTGTGGGCTCCATCCCCAGTCAGGGGCGTGCAGGAGGCAGCCAATCAATGTTTCTCTCTCATCATTGATGTTCCTATCTCTCTCTCACTTTCCCTTCCTCTCTGAAATCAATAAAAATATATTTTAAAAAATATTCATATTCTAACAACTCAAATATATGTCAAAACAGAATATATATTTAGACCATGGGTTGGAAAATTATTGCCCACAGGCCAAATCCAGCCCTCCACCTGTTCTTGTATTGCCTGTGAACCAAGAATGATCTTTACATTGTTAAAAATATAATCAAAAGAAAAATCCTACTTTTTGACACATGAAAGTTATATGAAATTCAAGTTTTGGTGTCCATAAATAAAGTTTTATTGGCGCACATCCATGCTCATTCACTTTAAGAAAATGAGTTATATTATCTTTATGGTAAAGATTATGAAACTGAACTAAGTGTAAAAACATTTTACAAATACATATAGCAGAGAGAAACAGTCCTCATAACTTTATATCCCTAGCTTACTTCAGTATACCAAAATGTCTTTCAGGTAGATTAAAACATACAAAAATGCCATTAGATATATTTAATACATTTGAAGAATAGTATATCTATTTTATAAGTCAACCTATTCTTTATACATACATTCATATACTAATCAGTTTTGAAAAAAACTAATAGCCTAAAAGAAACTAATAACCTAAAAGAAAACTAATGAGCTAAAAGAAAATTTAAGAAGTTTAATATCTTGAAGTATGTCATTATATATTCATTAAAAGAAGTTTTGTATGGCTTTAAGAAGAATAAAGAAATTATATCAAAAATAATTGTTTAAATACTTCAAGGTAATCATTCTTAACTCTTTAATGGATAGTTTTGTAGATCTACAAATTTATTTACAATTGATCAAAATTACAATAGTGTGAGAAAGTAACATATGCTATGCAAAAAAGGTCCAATTATAATAATTTTAAAAATATATAAGAAAAACATGTGAAAGTCCTACAAGCATTTAAGCAAAGAATTATACTAATATTAAATTGAACTGTGTGTTTATATATGCAGGGGCTATTTTTTATATCTTTTTAAGTTGTCAAATTCTTCATATATCAGAAATGAAAGTTACTTTGTTTCTTCATTTATTTCAAATAGCATATGTAGAAGTACATAATATTTAAGAAAGTGCCATATATATATAAAGGCCAAGCAACTGGAATGACAGAATGACTGGAACGACCAGAATGACCTGTCACTATGACGTACACTGCGGCGACAGGCCCCATCAGGACCCTGATAGGCTCCCCAAAACCTCACACGGCCGACCCACCCCCAATCAGCCCCCCCACCCCTAAATAGACTTTTCTAAAGTAGACATAAGGAAGGCCAAGGGACATATGAAAACATGCTCAAAGTCACTAGTCATCTGAGAGATGCAAATCAAAACCACAATGAGGTACCATCTCACACCTGTCAGAATGGCTACTATCAACAAATCAAGAAACAACAAGTGCTGGTGAGGATGCGGAGAAAAAGGAACCCTCGTGCACTGCTGGCAGGAATGCAGACTGATGCAGCCACTGTAGAAAACAGAATGGAGTTTCCTCAAAAAACTAAAAATGGAACTCCCATTTGACCCAGTAATCCCACTTCTAGGTATATATCCCAAGAAAACAGAAACACCAATCAGAAAGGATATATGCACCCCTGTGTTCACAGCAGCACAATTTACAATAGCTAAGATTTGGAAACAGCCTAAGTGCCCATCAGCAAATGAGTGGATTGAAAAACAGTGGTACATCTACACAATGGAATACTATGCTGCTGTAAAAAGGAAAGAACTCCTACCATTTGTAACAGCATGGATGGAACTGGAGAACATTATGCTAAGTGATATAAGTTAGTCAGAGAAAGATAAATATCACATGATCTCACTCATTTGTGGAATATAATGAATAACGTAAACTGAGGAACAAAAATAGAACCAGAGACATAAAATCATCAAACAGATTGTCCAACCTATGAGGGAAGGCGGGGGGTGAGGGGTTAAGAGATCAACCAAAGTCCTTGTATGCATGCATATGAGCAAAACCAATGGACACAGACGGGATGCTGGGGTGTGAGGGCAAATGCTGGGGGTTGGGGCAGTCAGGGAGAGGTCATTGGGGGAAAAAGAAGTCTTATGTAATACTTCAAACAATAAATAATTTAAATTTAAAAAAGAATACAGCTCTGCATCCTTGCTCCATTCTAATATAATTTTCAAGATAATTCTTTTCGCATCAACATGAAGAATGTCATCTTTATTAATTTAACTTTTTTTCTGAAACTTACTAGTATTCATTTTAATTATAAAGAGCTTAATTGATATTTTCTTTATTGGGAATGTGTAGTATAGAACGTCAATCAAAAGAATTTAAGAGCTTCTATTTTTTAAAAATTGCTCATTAAAAATTATCCAGTGTTTATCTATCATCTACTTACTTACCCATTTACATTATTTTCCTGATATATTAATTTGAAATTTTCTGACAAAACAATACAATATTCCTCTTTAAGCTATTTTTCTAATAATTTTAATCGGAATTTAATACATGCTGGTAAAAATCCAACAACTTTAATTCTTTAATGCGTCTGTAAATAAAGATGAAGAAGGATAACATTTGGAATTTATGAAAACTTAATGATATTATTGAAGACTAAGTTTTCAAATTGAAGAATCACACACAAAAATGGACAAATTAGTATCAGTCAGTGTAGAGTCATGTAAAATTTTTCTGATTTTTTTCTGTATTGTTTTCAATGAGTTACATTATAAATCAAAGTTCTATTATTACACTGACGGCTTTTGTCTATGAGTAAAATATGTAGGTCTAATGATTGACAATGTACTTGTTAGAAACAGGACACATCACTTTGCCTGCCAGACCAGATGCCATGGTAACACCTGCTTAGTGAAAGTTGGAGAAATATTTTGTAGTTTTGCATTTGTTAGAGCTGCTGGACTGTAACAGATATGTATTAATTGGAAGTAGATGTGACAGCTTGCAGCAGTTGCTGAGATAGGAAGCAAACCATCAGCACCTGTCAAGGCTAAGGACTAAAAAAAGATGAATCAAATGCTGTGATGTGTGACTTCAAACACAGTGTCACTTTTGTGTACACATCATTTGTAAGAAGTGTTGGGGAAATGTGGGGTTTTGTTAATATATAAATATTTTCATCAGTGTCTTAAAGATATGAAAAAGAATAATCACCTGTCAAGTTAAAAAGGGGTAAATTATAAATTCAAAAGAACATATAAAGCTTTGACAGCTCTAATCATATACCATCACCATGATTTCACAGTGCACGATGCATGGATGCATGAAAGACATTCCAAATAGGAATTGGCAGTTTAGTACAAAAACAACATTGCCCCCTTTCTAGCAGAATAACTGTGATTAGGCAGTTTCAGATAACAAAGCCCTCCAAAATTAAAATAATATGTTCATGCCATTCAATGATAGAAAACTAATGTTGTCAATAGGTCCCTTTTTCACTAGGCTAAAAATCGTAAGTTGCTGTTTTTTTTTCTTTGGCCAGTGCACGTTCTATAAATGTATCTAGAAGGAAATACAGAAATACCTTCTTTTGTATTTGCTTGCTATTTTCACTCCCCATATAGTTTTACTCTGATAATGTAATAACTCTCTATTTGACTGAAGCACGCAGTTAAAATTTTCAATATTACTGAGAATAGTTTAACAAACAGGAAAGGGGATGATGGGGCAGAGTTGCAGTTCTAAATATATTCTTCAAACTTCTTCAACCAAATCAAATTTGAGGTTATTATTGATGTGTAACTGCTAACCTTTTAACCTTTTAAGTGAGCCAAGGGCAACAAATGAAACAAAACAATTTTTGTATGGCATACTTTCATATTACTTGGGGATTATGTCCTATAAAAAGAAAAATAAAGACTTTTAAAAAACAATTTAAAAAATTTCCCCATCATTTAATTTTATTATTTTTATTGTTTAAAGTATTACAAATACATTTGTCTCCTTTTTCCCCCATTGACCTTCCCCCGGCCTCCCTTCCCCCTCCCCCGGCATATGCCCTTACCCCACCCAATGTCTGTGTCCATTGGTTATCGTTATATGCATGCATACAAGTCCTTCTGTTGATCTCTTACCCGCCCCCAGCCCTCCCCTGCCTTCCCACTGTACTTTGACAGTCTGTTTGATGCTTCTTTGTCGCTATATCTATTTTTGTCCATCAGTTTATGATGTTCATTATATTGCACAAATGAGGGAGATCATGTGATATCTATCTTTCTCTGACTGACTTATTTTGCTTAGCATAATGCTCTCTAGTTCCATCCATGATGTTGCAAATAGTAAGAATTCCTTCTTTTTTTACAGCAGTGTAGTATTCTATTGTGTAGGTGTACCACAGTTTTCTAATACACTCATCTGCTGATAGGCATTTAAGCTGTTTCCAGATCCTAGCTATTGTAAATTGTGTTGCTGTGATCATAGGGGTGCATATATCCTTTTTGATTGGTGTTTCTGTTTTCTTGGGATATATTTCTAGAAGTGGTATTACTGGGTCAAATGGAAGTTCCATTTTTAGTTTTTTGAGGAAACGTCATACTGTTCTCCACAGTGGCTGCACCAGTCTGCATTCCCACTAGCAGTGCACGAGGGTTCCTTTTATTTTTCACATCCTCGCCAGCACTTGTCCTTTGTTGATTTGTTGATGGGAGCTATTCTGAAAGGTGTGAGATGGTACCTCATTGTTGTTTTGATTTGCATCTCTTGGATGATTAGTGACTTTGAGCATGTTTTCATATGTCTTCTGGCCTTCTGTATGTCCTGGCGGTATCATGTAGATTTAAGCTATATTTCAGGGAAACCTTCAGTTCTAAAACTCCATCCTTTAAATCAAGATTGCTGAAAATCTATTATAAAATGTCTTAATAAAAACTTAGATGACTTCTTACTGTTCTTTGTTATTTTCCTGACATTTACCATCTTTCAAATACATATTGCTTTTCCTTGAAAATGGACATAACTACAGCATAGCTGACATGGGTAAATATCAAAAGATGTGGAGTCATTCAGAAAATATTACAATTGAATAAGTAAAGGTGATTTTAAAAGATTCAACATTTCTGGTGCAGATGGTGAAGTAATAACCCTTTCAAAATGATATTTTCTCATTTGTTTATATAAAATAGAAACTCAGTTATAAGTGAAAAATCTGTAACTAAAAACGAAGGCAGTACACCCAAATTCTATGCCAAGTTTTGCATTTAAATGAATTCAAACTAAATGTTTACTTTATCAAATGCTTACTCTTATTATAATCTGAAACAACTGGATGTGTACATGTGCATAATTACACAACATAAAAACAGATACAAACCTATAGACCCACACAGAAATAATTGGCCATAATTAAGACTTAATCATGGGAAATATAGCACAGTAAAATTATTAGCATGTATTATACACAGATTTTAAACTATGAAATAAATTACCCAGTTTCAAAGTTTTAATAAATAAATCAACCAAATATATTTTAGCCAAGATATCACTTTTATTCAAGATATATTTAGAATGTTTTTCAAATTTTTTACTGAAAACATTTTTGTCATGTGCTTTTTATAATTCAGTGGTGTTGTATTATTTTATATGACAATGAAAACTATAAAAGATCCATGAAATAATGACATTACTCTGATAAAGGCAATCTGTGTAAACATAAAGGTACTTTTTTTAACTATCACCACTACACATTTTTTTATTTTGCTACGAGTCATGTTACTGGTTTTGTTCACTTCAGCATTTGAGGTTGATTAGTGGAGAGCTTTGCTCATGAAGACCAGGACTTCATGTTGCCACAGGCCAAAGAGTAAAACTAATGGTAACCGGGATCCTGTGAATTTTATGTCAGGGGGGAATCAATACATCTGGAAATTCAACTTCATTTGATAAAAGTCAGAACAGTTTATTCCAGGGATATGATACAACTCTATTTCCCCCCTAAATCATCCTCTTTAGCTTTGTAAAATGGCAAATCTGGGTAGCTATTAAATTCCAAATCACTCAGGTTTATAAAACTGTCATTTGGTTTAAAAGAGTCTGAAGAACATTTTTTTATTGGTCCAATTTCTGATGGTAAGGAAACTAATATTTTGCTGTGCTTTAAGACCGTGTTTTCTGGGCGAAATAATGACCTTATTTCTCGCCAAAGCATAAATTGACTATTCTTTCCTATATGGTTGGAATGCTATGAACACAGACTGAAATTAAACTGGATTTTTGATAACAAGAGGAAAATAACTTAATGCCATTGATGCATATAATTATGGATGCTGTGCTCAGAGGATTCCCCAGTCATGTACTTTCTATGTGAACTTTCTCTTTGGAAGCCAAGGGGATTCTCATGAGGCTCTCTCAATTCCTGCACAAGGGGTTGCATAATGGGAACTAAAAGGTACCGGCCATCATGATGAATGGGGAACAAAGGGAAACAATGAGAAGACAGAAGAAGAAATAATAACTGGTACAATTATGTGGGGGTTTTTGATGGATTTTGAAGAATAAGTTGAAAAACAGATTGATGTTCTTGGGATTTCTATTTTGAAAGTTGATATCACATGATAAAATTTGATGGAAATGGAGATGTTTCATCAGCGCTTTGACTATTAAGTGTTATAGCCAATTGGTTCTGTGCATCCTAATTTGGAGATTTTCAAATGAAATTATGAAGATCATGACTTATGATGGGAAAATATTTGGGTAATATGTTTGGTTCCATCTCTGACATCGAAAGAGCTTGGAAGTTGTCGTTCTCATCCTCACAAGAAAAAGCTGAACAAGTTGAAAATCATTGTCTTTTCTTGGACCCATTAGGGGGCTGATGTCACATGGCAAATCACTGCCCAGAAATCTGGAGACATTGCCCAACTAGAGTCATAGTAGAGATGGTCTGAAGCCATAAACTTTAGGAATACTTAAATGCTAATATTGATGAAGTTCTAGAGTGGGGGTAGGGAACCTTTTTTCTGCCAGGGGCCATTTGGATATTTATAACATCATTCGCAGGTCATACAAAATTACCAATTTAAAAACTAGCCTGCTATATTTGGTCAAACATTTAATTAACTTACCCCTAATGCCTTGGCAGGACCAGACCAAGTGATTTTGCGGGCCTTATACAGCCCGCGGGCAGGACGTTAGTCATCCTTGTTCTAGAATTTCAGTGAGGACTATCTTAAAATCAGGAGTCTTCTAGAGGCCACACTTTTAGGAAGACCCCACACTTTTGTATGTTTTACAGCCATGAATATCACTAGATTCTCATGGTGATAAGCCAAGAAAGACCCTCTCCTATCTCTGGAAAGAGAAGGAAAGAATAAACATAGGGGGAAAGACTTTATCAGAGCCTTATTCTACTGGAAGGAAGGACATTTCCTCAAATCCAGCCACTGTAGGCTCCCTATTATACTAAGGAGAAGAAAAGAAGCTATGAAATACATGTGCATTTCACAGCTGAGGGACACAGGCCCACTAAGAGATTGAGAGTTTATCATAATATCGGATATATTCTTTCCCCCACATTTTACCACCACACCAGTAGAGATCCAGTATAATAAATTTAACTTACAGCTGAAAGATCTTCAAGATACTGACTGTGTCTGAGGAACAGTTCCTAAAGAAGCCCAAAGGCAACAAGAAGAGATGAGTAAAGCAAGCCTAAAAAAGGAATTTCTAAGAAAAATAAAAACGATGGCAAATAGATACAGATTTAAATCCTCTGGCATGTACAGCTACAGCACATTAAACACCTCACAACTCATGGCCAAATTAACATAACCTCATACTAAAAGACTATTTATCACATTTTGATGGCCCTGTATATTATATCTGGCTTTAAGCAAAAAATTTTAAGGCTTGCTAAAATGTTAAAAAAAAGAGAGAGAATATAGCCTGAGATACAAAGTAATCATTATAAGTAGACTCAAATATGACAGTTTGGAATCACCTCACAGAAAATTTAAAACAGTTATGATTATCATGTTAAGGTCTATATAGTAGTCCCCCTTAACTGTGGTGTAAATACTTCAAGATCCTAGTGCAGTGGCTGGCAAACAGCGGCTCGCGAGCCACATGCGGCTCTTTGGCCCCTTGAGTGTGGCTCTTCCACAAAATACCACGGCCTGGGCAAGTCTATTTTGAAGAAATGGCGTTAGAAGAAGTTTAAGTTTAAAAAATTTGGCTCTCAAAAGAAATTTCAATCGTTGTATTGTTGATATTTGGCTCTGTTGACTAATGAGTTTGCCGACCACTGCCCTGGTGGATTCCTAAAACCCCAGTGAGCACCAAACCCTATATAAAAATATTTTTTCTTATATATAACTTACCTATGATAAAGTTTAATTTTTAAATTAGGCAAGTAAGAGATTAGCAACAATACTAAAATTGAATAATTATAACAATATGCTGTAACAAAGGTTATGTGAATGTGGACTCTCTTTGCTCAGGTATTCCACCCACAAAAATAGTGCCTTTTCCATTTTAAGTATTTACCTGTGACAGTAACTTTCGCTGTTTTTGACTTGCAACAGCAAAACTGGCACAAATTTCACTTCCCTTTTTCACAATTTCATGGACAGATTTGTTTTTACCATAGATCTTAGTAACCTCAGCGTACAGTTTTCCTTGCTGAGAACTTTCTCCTTTTCACTTAAAGAAAACACTTTATAGCTTTGTTTTGACATATCCCAATTGTCAGCATCACTACTCTAGAGCTTTCAGGCCATGATTACGTAAAATAAGGGTTACTTGAACACAAGCACTGCAATACCATAAAAATGGATCAGATAATCACGATGGGTACTAAGAGACTGGTCAGAGGTAGCATGTATAACATGGACACACTGGACAAAGAGATGTCCCGGGGTTGGGACAGAACAAGACTGTGAGAGATTTCATCACACAACTCATAAGAGTGTGCAATTTAAAACATATGAATTGTTTATTTATGGAATTTTCTATTTAATATATTCAGACAGCGCTTTGCTGCAGGTAGCTGCATTTTCACATGGAAAGTGAAACTGCAGTTAAGTGGGGAATATTGTAAAGGAAAAGGTAAATATCATTCAAGAACAGGTGAGTAATGCAGAGAGAAGAAAATTCTGACAAATAATGTAAGAAATGATAGAATAAAACAATTTAGCATAAGTGATAAATGCCTTTATGGACTACTGTATTAAGGTTAATACATTCCTTTGAAGAGCTCATTAGTATACTGGACAATGCTATGAAAGAATCACTAAAGAAGAAAATAGGTCAAAAGACTTTTAAAACTAAAAGGCAAGAAGAAAATCATTATCATCATCAGAACATAAGAATTGGGGAGGGGGGATTCATAAGGTGTAACAAACACATAAGTGGAATACCAGCAGAGAAAAATAGAAAAAAACTGAGAAGAAATGTTTGAGGTAATAGTGGCTGAATTTTTTTAAAAATTAATGACAAACCTGAAAATAGAATCCAGGAATCTCAGAGAAGACTAAGCAGAATAAATTCCAAAAATTCTATACTTGGACCCAGTTGGTGTGGCTCAGTGGTTGAGCATTGACCCAGGAATCAGGAGGTCACAGTTCCATTCCTGGTCAGGGCTCATGCCCAGGTTGCATTCTCAATCCCCAGTAGGGGACGTTCAGGAGGTAGCTGATCGATGATGTTTCTCTCTCATCGATGATGTTTCTCTCTCTATCCCTCTCCCTTCTTCTGTCTCTAAAAATCAACAATTAAAAAGAAAACATTTTTTAAAAATCTACACTCGGGTGTATAATGCTCAAACTGTAGAAAACCAAAGACAGAAATAAAATTTTGAAAGAAGATGGAAGGAAGGGGACATCTTACCTATAGAGAAACAGGAATAAAAAATTAGACCAGACATTTCCTCAGAAAATGTGCAAGCAAGAAGAAAGTGAGGTGAAATTTTTAAACTATTGGAAAAATAATATTACAGAATTATTCAAGTGTATGATCCTTCAGAAGTGAAGGAGAAAATAATGATTTGTCAGACAAACTAAAATGGAGAGAATTCATTTTAGAAGAACTATTTTGAAAGAAATGTTAAAAACAAATAAAAATCACGGAGAAGGAAAATGAGATTGGTCAAACACTTTGATCTACATAATAAATGGAATAACCTCTTACAAGAAATAAAGGTAAATTACAATTTTTTACTTTTTAAAAAATTATCCAAAATATACATTTGGTTAGGGTGAAAATATTTCAATATTTTGGGTGATTATACCATATGAATAAGAGAAGTGAACATCATCAATAACATAACAGATGAGAGGAAAACATTTAGAATACCCTCTTACATGCTATCTATACTACGTATGAAACAGTATAATGTTATTTGAAGGGTGATAGATTAATTAAAATGTGCATTTTAAATACTAGGGAAACTACTGATCAAATTTGAAAGTATAACTGAAATGATAAGAAAAAAACATAAAACGGAATCACATAAAATGTTTACTTCAAATACACAAAGGCAGAAAAGGAGGAGAAATAGAACAAAGAACAAATGCAACCTAAATATAAAACAATTAAAAACATGTTATATATTAATTTAATTATGTAATAATTATTTTATATGTGAATGGTTTAAATACCATTCACATATAAAAAGGCAGAAATTATTATAATGAATAAAAAATATCAAATTATATGATGTCTAAAATGATACCACTTTGATCTAAAGGCTCAGATAGGTTAAAAGTAATGGGCTCTAGAAATATATGCCTTGGTAATACTAATCAAAAGAAAGCTGGAATACCTATATAAATTTCAGACAAAGCAGACTTCAGAGCAAAGGAAACTTAAGGGATAAAGAGAGACTTTACATAATGATAAAGGAGTTAATTCTCTAAGAAGACATAACTATCCTATATAATAAAAGCCTAATATGCTAAGTGGTCATCTGGTCCAGCATTCAACCAATCAAAGCGTAATATGCTAATGATATGTTAAGGCCACTCAACTTCTCGTTATGATGTGCACTGACCACCAGGGGGCAGACAGTCAACCAGTCAACCAGTCACTATGACATGCACTGACTACTAGGGGCGCAGACGCTCCGACTGGTAGGTTAGCTTGCTGCTGGGGTCTGGCTGATTGGGACCGAGTGAGTCAGGCCAGACATGCCCTGGAGCCCTCCTGCAGTCCCTCCCCAGCTGGTCAACCTCCTGCGTCCCTCCCTGGCCCCAATCCTACACTGGTGGAGTCCCTCAGCCTGGCCTGCATCCT
Organism: Plecotus auritus; assembly: GCF_963455305.1. NCBI lineage: Eukaryota > Metazoa > Chordata > Mammalia > Chiroptera > Vespertilionidae > Plecotus > Plecotus auritus. The sequence continues at coordinate 45,114,811 of NC_137775.1, forward strand.
CTTGCAATCCGGGCTGAGGGACCTCCCACCCCAACTTCATGAATTTCATGCAATGGGCCTCTAGTTCCTGTATATGTAACTATACCAGTAAATCACATAAGTACTTAACAAGATAATATCAAAATACATGCTAATAATAGGACTGCAGGGGAAAAAATCACCAGTCCAAAACTGTACTTAGAGAATTGAACATCTCTTTTTCAGTTAATGATGGATCAAGTGGGCAGAAAATCAGCAAGGGGTTAGTTGACTGAACATCCCTATCAATCATGTTGATGTAATTGACATTATAGAATACAATATCTAGCAACAGTATAATATACATTCTTCTAAAGCTGACATGAACATTTCAAAAAGATAGAATGTGTTCTGAGCAACAATGCACACCTTAGCAATGTTTTAAAGACGGTGTCATATAGAGAATGTTAGACTACAATGGATTTGAAATAGAAATCAATAACATAAAGATAACTGGAAAACCCCCAATTATTTGAAGATTAAGCAATGGACACAGACACTGGGGCAGTGGGGCTTGCCCAGGGTGGGAAATATATATATATATATATATATATATATATATATATATATATATATATATATATATATATATATATATTATATATATATATATATATATATATATATATATATATATATATATATATGCTGTACCCGGCCACGCGTTGCTGTGGCTCAGTCTGATTAAATGGAAAAGAAAGAAAAGAGAAAGCGCACATTTCCAATATGTTTAATTTCACATGCTTGTGGGTATACAATATTTTTTATTGTTCCATTGTCTGTGCAGATATAGAGATTGTCTGGTTTGCTGACTCTAGAACATGCAACATATAATTGTCCATGTGAGAAGCATTCCGTGTCTAGATCTAAACCGCACAATTCTAAAGATTGACCCTGAGCTTTGTGGATGGTGATTGCAAACGCCAATCAAATTAGGAATTACAATCTCATAAATTAAAATGGCATATCCGTTGGAATCATAGGAATGCGAGGAATGAGGACATCTTCACTTTTGAAAGGTCCTGTCAAGATTGTTGCTTCTACAACGTTGCTCATTAATTTTTTTACTGCAAGCCGCGTGCCGTTGCAAAGCTTTGGCTGGTTGATATTTCGCAACATGATAATTGGCACGCCGATTTTCAATTGCAGTACTTGCGGTGGCATCCCTGGCAGATCGAGTGAATTCAAAAATTCTGTTGGATAATTAACCACTTCATCTGCTTCCACAACAGTGTCGACGGACTTTTATGTGACTGCCTTGCTTTGAATGGCAGACTGAATAATATTAAGTTTGTAGACATCTTTGGTCTTGGCCGCAAGAATAGCTCGTTCACTCAGCCAATCGTGATTATTATAAATGGTTTGAATATTGGGAAATACTTTTTCAACCAATTCTTCTTTTGACGTCACTAAATTGCAGAAGTTATGAGGCAATGAAATTCGTCCTGAGGTCAGATCAACCGGCACCTTTCTGTTCCCAATTTCCAGCAATTGATGTGTATTTCCTGATGTTAGATAGGAAATGCTTTGATTCGGCGGTATATCCGGCAAGCAAAGTTTTTAATGGCTCTGGCGGTTCTCCAAGTTGAGGCAGTTTAATTTTTCCGGTGGCGCAACACGTTCCTTTTCTTTCTCCATTAAATTTCAGAGCCTTGCAATAAGGACACACTTCAGTCATAGTGCCGATGAGAACATGCCGGCTCAAACTATAATCATCAGCTGGGTTGTACCGGAATGCAAGGCGACTGTAATCGTGTGTGTGATGCTGATCTGCTGTTTCTCATTGACGTCTTTCAGCCACTCTCAGCCTGTGGCGTTCATTCTGTTGAGAACGAAGCAGAGCTGAAGCTGCAGAACGCTATCGCCGTGCTCACAACCGTGCATCCTCAAGTCTGGCTGCACGTTGCTCTGCTGCTTCCTTGGCACATATGTGAGCCATTCTTTGTCTGTTTCGTTCATTTGCTGATGCCCGTTCTTCCTCAGTTTGATTTGCAATTACTCATCGCACTGCTTCCGCTCCGCCAGTACGAAGACCTAGGTTTGATCTTCTGCGAGGCATTATTTGGATGAACTAAAGCAGATCAAACTATACTCATGAAATGAATGCTGTGGTAAATGACACAGTTCAATTCCAACGCAATGTCACGCGAAATAATTAAATCTAAATGAAAATAAATCAAAATCTATGAAAATTCAATTTAACAATGCAATCAGAAACATTGAAATGGAATAGTAAAATATTTAGTATAGCGTGTGTTGCTTTTACGTCCAACAGATGGTGCTGTTTTTCAGAAAAAGCATGTTTTTACCTGTCACAGGTGTGACATCTATATAGTAGTAGGTATATGGTACATAAAAACACACGCGTATTCGAATGCAATGTTGTGTCAAAATTTCAAAGCAATTGGTGAAGAACTTTTGGAGATTTAAGATTTTGAACAAACGAACATTTACATTTTTATTTATATAGATATGTAAAAAAAAGATTAAGCTGCATACTTTTAAATAACTTATGGTCAAATAAGTTTCAAAAGATTTTTATAAACATTTAAACTAAAAGAAAATGAAATCAGACCTTATTAAAATATATGGAATATAATGAAAGCAGTATTTAGAAGAAAATTTCTAGCATGAAAATACAAATTATAAAATAAGAAAGATCTAAATTTTCTTGAGCTTCCACCTTTGGAAACTAGTGAAAAATAGAACAACTCAAGTGTAACGCAAGCAGAAGGTAAGAACTAATAAAAATTAGAGCTGAAATTAATAAAATTTAAAATAGGAAAGCAATAGATAATATCAACAAACCAAAAAGCTGGTTCTTTAATAAGACAAATAAAATTGATAAACTTCCATTGAGATTAATAAAAAAAGAGAGAAGACACAAATAATAACAGAAATGGAAGAGAGGCCATAACTATTGGTTCCTTGAACATTAAAATAATAAAAATATACTGTTAACAATTCTTTGTCCCCAAATTTGATAACTTAAGTAAAATGAATCAATTATTTAAAATACACAAACTACAAAAACTCATTCAGGAGAAACAGATAACTTCAATAGACCTATTTTTTTAAAGTTCTTTATTGTTTAAAGTATATATAGTACTAGAGGCCTGGTGCATGAAATGCATGGGGGGCAAGGAGGGGGAGGTCTCTCAGCCCGGCCTGCACTCTCTTCAATCTGGGATCCCTCTCGCAATCTGGAACCACTGGCTCCTAACCACTCGCCTGCCTGCCTGTCTGATGCCCCTAACTGCTCTCCCCTCCTGGCCTGATCCCCCAAACTGCCTATGTGCTTGCCCTTCCTAGTCTGATCCCCCTAACTGTCTAACTGCTCTCCCCTCCTGGGCTGATCCCCCTACTGCCTAACTGCTACCTTCTCCTTTCTGCCTTCTCCCATGGCACTGGCCTTCTCACCTTCTCCCTTATGCCTTCTCCCATGGCAATGGCCTTCTCACCTTCTCCCTTCTGCCTTCTCATGCATGGCATTCTCACCGTCTCCCTTCTGTCTTCTCCCACGGCGCTGGCCTTCTCACCTTCTCCCTTCTCCCAAGGCACCGCCTTCTCCCTTCTGCCTTCTCCTGTGACCTGCTGATCAATCGGTCATTACTGTGACAGCATCCTGACTAATTTGCATATTACCCTATTATAAGTATAGATTACATATGTCTTTTTTTTCCCCCATTGACCACTCCCGGCCATCCCCAACCCCCAGCACTTGCCCTCACCCCCCTAGTGTTTATGTCCATTGGTTATGCTTATATGAATGCAAACAAGTTCTTTGGTTGATCTCTTACACACCCACACACCCGCCCCACCCTCCCCTGCCTTCCCTCAAAATTTTGATGGTCTGTTCGATGCTTCTCTGTCTCTGGATTTATTTTTGTTCATCAGTTTATGTTGTTGATTATATTCTACAAATGAGTTAGGTCATGTGATATTTTTCTTCTCTGACTGACTTATTTCACTTAACATGATGCTCTTCATGTCCATCCATGCTGCTGCAAATGGCAAGAGTTCTTTCTTTCTTTACAGTAGCTTAATATTTCATTATGTAGATGTACCACTGTTTTTTAATCCACTCATCTGCTGATGGGCACATAGGCTGTTTCTAAATCTTAGCTGTTGTAAATTATGCTGCTATGGACATAGGGGTGCATATATCCTTTCTGATTGGTGTTTCTGATTTCTGGGGTTATATTCCTAGAAGTGGGGTTACAGGTCAAATGGGAGTTTCATTTTTAATTTTTGGAGGAAACTCCAAACTGTTTTCCCCAGTGGCTGCACCAGTCTGCATTCCTTCCAGCAGTACACGAGGGTTCCTTTTTCTCCACATCCTTGCCAGCACTTGTTGTTTGTTGCTTTGTTGATGATAGCCATTCTGACAGGTGTGAGATAGTACCTCATGTTGTTTTGATTTGCATCTCTTGGATGATTAGTGACTTTGAGCATGTTTTCATGTGTCTCTTGGCCTTTTGTATGTCCACTTTTGAAAAGTACTTATTTAGGTCCTTTGCCCATTTTTTGATTGGATTGTTTATCTTCTTTTTGTTAAGATGTATGAGTTTCCTATAAATTTTGGAGATTAACCTTTTGTCAGATATAACATTGGCAAATATGTTCTCCCATGCAGTGGGCTTTCTTGTTGTTTTGTTGATGGTTTCTTTTGCTGTGCAGAAGCTTTTTACTTTGATGTAGTCCCATTTATTTATTTTGTCCTTGTTTTCAATTATCCTTGGAGCTGTATTGGTAAAGATATTGCTACAGCATATGTCTGATAATTTGCTTTCTATGGCTTCTTCTATAATTTTTCTGGTTTCCCATCTTACATTTAAGTCCTTTATCCATTTGAGTTTATTTTTGTGTATGGTATAAATTGGTGGTTTAGTTTCATTTTTTTTGCATGTATCTGACCAATTTTCCCAACACCATTTATTGAAGAGACTGTCTTGATTCCATTGTATGCCTTGTCTCCTTTGTCAAATATTAATTGAACTTAATGGCTTGGGTCAAATTTTGGGTTCTCTGTTCTATCCCATTGGTCTATATGTCTGTTCTTGTGCCAGTACCAGGCAGTTTTGGGAATAGAGGCATTGTAATATAGCTTGATATCTGGTATTGTGATCACTCCAACTTTTTTCTTCTGTAGGGGATACCCACAGACTTGGTTTCTATGGAGTAGAAAATTTAGACTATTTGATTTATAAACTCTATCTAAAGAGTCCACTTGCATAATCTGGAGTACAGAAAGACAAAATATATTCTGAGGATTTGAATTATGAGCCTCAGCTACTGCTTGGGTCACAGTTAATATCCTATATTTACCATTTGACTGTTTTTTAGATGATCCTATGAAATAGTAACAGTAAATCATATAGGACAAATGCTAATGAAAAGCAAAGCTTGTGTATTATATAAAACCAATTTCAAAATTTTATAATTCAAGGCAGCTGCCTGAATAGGACAAAAGTCGGATTGCAGTGACTGGCCTGATATTTCACAATTTAGTATGCTCATTTAAATATATCAGATGTGACTTTGGATGAAATTTATTTAAGGACAGTGGAAAGGGAACTTGAGCAGCCTTTAAGCAGGTGTATTTAGGTGTGAATTTGTGGCTTAATATTACCTATAGCAACCACTCAGAGTTACACAAAGGACATTTGTGGGGAAATGATAGTGCACACAGACAATCTGCAAGTGCACACAGCATTTTGGAATCCACATAATGTTCTCAAACTGCATGACTCTCATTAATGTTCAAAGGCAATGATATATATGGAGGATTAAGCAATCATTCCAGATATTTGGTGAGGACTTTAGCAACTGCTCATGGGGTATTGTGTCAGGCTGTCATAATGTTGTTGGAGGCCAGAAACCATATTAAGGAAATTATGATCTTGAGAATATCAGGGGAAGCTGCGTTTTAGAAGATAAGGGAGATCTACCATAGCTGAAAATCAGTCTGGATGGGTGATAAGGCCATAATTGAAAAGATTAATAATGACTCTGAATAATGACTCTAATGCAGTATTTATCAGGCATATGCTGTTGAAATTTTGGACCAGATAATTCTTTTTTGTGAGTGACTTTCTTGTGCATTGTAGGATGGTTAGCAATATACTTGGCTTGAACTCTCTAGATGCTAATTGCAAGGCCTCAGTCCTACATCTCAAGAATGTCACCAGGCCTTGCCTGTGTCCTCAGGAAATAAAATTTCCCCTAATTGAGAACATCTGCTCTATTGGATGGCCATAGCCATCAACAATGATGGGGAGGGCCTACATCTTCACAAAGGAAAGACTGATAGGAAATCATGGATATTATGATTTTGAAAGTCAGTGGCTATAAGTATTTAAGAACCAAGCTAAAAAGTGAAATTATTAGAACTAACTATGATAAAGCTAAGTTGTAGGAGGCCATCACTGATGAATATGGCTCTTATTTTTGCTCTCTAACAACCCAGATACCGGGAATTTAAAAACGCTGTTTTCCTGTGCTACAGTTAGTTGGCATTGGACAAACAGACATCAAAACTGTATTGTCTTATGGGAAATAGATAGGTGGGATTATATAACAACAGCTGGACACTGGTACCTTTAAAAAACTGCAGCATGATATCTGACATAGAGCCATCCTCATCAAACAAATAGAATCCAGACTTTACTGAGGACCTCTAGTCACATTGGGAATATGTGGTACATTTTGACTAAGGTATGGCAAGTCAAACTTTAACCCTCTGCCTCAACTATACTACATTTAACGACTATAATACATTGTCAAAATAATTTTTTAATTCTATGATATAACTAAGTGAAAAGTAAAGTCTTACTGGCATGATCTTCATAAGAAAATATATGGATGGGTTTATTTGAAGCTCACAACTGTTGAAATAACTGTGGAAAACCTTTGCCTATAAAAATAAGCTTGCACTGAGTACAGTAAATTTAAAATATTCAAATAATTATGGGTGATTAAGAAAAAGTAGCAAACGACCTAGTAAATCAATAGCAAAAGACCAGTAAATAAACCCAATCATGATTAACATGGTTTGCAGAGAGAATTCCTTTTCCACAGGATTGTTTGTTGGAGCCTTCAGGGTTGCTCTTTTGTGTGATATTTTACAGAAAGCATAGTAGAAAAAATAATGAAAATATACATAAGAATTTTATAGAAAAGCCATATTGACAAAGGATAAACTATGTTCAGTTGCTTGTGACTAAAATAAAAAATCTAAACATTTTTGTAAGGCCTACAATGATTTATATACACTGAGTGGCCAGATTATTATGATCTCTGAATGCACAATAACCTGGCCACTCAGTGTATATCCTATATAATAAAAGGCTAATATGCAAATTGTCCCCTCAACCAGGAGTTTGACCAGCAGGCAGGCCGGCCAACCGCCCATGTCCCCTCCCCCTGGCCAGGCTGGCCAGACCCCACCCATGCACAAATTCATGCACCAGGCCTCTATATATATATACTGAGTGGCCAGACCCAAATCATGATTTTTGGTGATGATCCAACATTTCACACCTCTACACATGGTTTTAGAACATGTATACTTACTGCCTGAAAGAATTTTTGAGTCATATGCTGCTCCACTGACTGATATTTCCTTAAATGTCTCCAAAAAACTAAACACAACATCTAGTAAAGTTAAAATTGCTCACCTCCTAACACTCAGAAATTTCATATTTTATACACGTGTATAACAGCAAAATATTCATGCTGCATTTCAATATCAATTTAACTGCAATTCCTTTAAGTAGCCATAATCAATAGAATACATTTAAATTAAAATGTCATAAATCAAGGTGAATGAACTAAAAAACATAATCTAAGTTCAAAAGTATATAAAGTTAAAAATAAAATTACCAAATATATACTTAATTTAATATTTTTATATAAATGCTGAATTAAGAAAATTAAATAAATTTTAATGATTTCATCATCTTAAATTTCATGCATTACATGATTGAATTTTAATTACTTAATATCACTTAAACTCCTATATGGAGAAGTGAATGGGAGATAGACTGGATGTGTAGAGGCCAATTAAATGGCTAAAATGGTGTATGAAAAAAGGAATACTTTTTAAAAAAAAATGCATGCTGACAATATAAATGGAAAGATGTGGACAGATAATGCTAATGTGGGAGTAATGCAATCAGACAAGAGGTGAGAGAGACTTAAAGGGAGTTGTTAATGAAAATTGTCAGTTTTCTGGCTCAAGTATATAAGTGAATGCTGACAGAATTTGTTGAAATGGGGTATATTGAAAAGGGTAAGTGAAAGAAGAGGTGTGGATAATTATTTGACATCTGTTTGCAACACAGTATGTTGAGGTTCTCTGATTCATTCAAATGGAAATTTTGAGTGTGCACATCTATATATATAAAAGCCAAGTGACGTAAACAACTAATCGCCAACCTCCCACGTCCCCTCCCCACCACTGGCTCGGCCCCGATCGACCTGATCGGGGGCGGACTAGCCAGACCCCACTGTACACAAATCTGTGTGCAGGGCCTCTAGTAGATATATAAATGTAAAACTCGGAAGAGAGGTGAACACTGGAAATGAAGGATTGTGTGTAAACACATGAATTTTAATAATCACTTGAGGAGTAGATTCAATCAACTTGAGAAAAGACGAATGATATTATAAAAGGATACCAAGAAAAAAAGGTGACCAATTCTATTACTTGACAATTACCTAGAGTAAGAAGAGCCAGCAAGAGAAACATAAAAGGGTCATCAAGTTGGGTAGGAGGAGAACCAGGAGCCTATGGTGTCTCTGCATACTGGGATAGACTGTCTTTAAAGACTGAGTAGTCTGCTGTGCTAAATGCTGCTTTCCAGTAAAGCAGAGTAGAGAATGAAGTGTACCTGCTGGACTTAGTGACATTATATTATTGATTGTCCTTTTTGAGAACATTACTTATAAGACAGGGATAACCTTGATAAGCAAATCCCTGGATCCTCTGCATGAAGCTTTCATTGTCCAATGAAGGCAGTGATCTTCAGACACAGAAATCAGAAGCAATACAGAGTACTATTTTTTATTTTACTTAAAAACAAGCAACACCACCAAAACAGATGGACCATACAACAAAAACAAGAAAACAATCACCTCTGGGCCTTTATTTGTTTCACTCTTTTTTTCTAAGGAAAAATCTCCAAACAAACAAACCTGGAACTTAGAACAAAGAAAGCTTCCAAATTTGAAAATTTACCAAAAATTATTATTATACATTAAACTCACCTTATAGTGTTATCTACTTTCATAAACTCTATTTCCAGTAGAACTCTTGAAGAACTGGTTCAAGCTGATGATAAAGGTCTCTTTCATGGGGTGAGACTGTGTATATTTCATGATACATAAAAGAATCCTATATAATAGGTAATATACAAATTGACCATCATGCCCTCACAAGATGGCTGCCTACAACCAGGCTGGCAGGGGGGGTTAGTGAGGGATGACCAAATGACTGAGCAGCAGGCTGCGTGGGGCGACCAGGCAGGCAGGGGGGTTATTAAGGGACAACCAAATGACTGAACAGCAGGCTGCATGGGATGACCAGGCCCATGGGGGGCCTTGAGGGGCAACCAAGCTGGCAGGGAGGCAGTTGGGGGTGTCCAGGCTGGCAGGGGTGGCAGTTTGGGGTGACCAAGCCAGCAGAGGGGGGCCGTTGGGGGCAACCAGGCTGGCAGGGGGGCAGTAAGAGGCGACCAGGTCGGCAGGGGTGTCAGGGGTGACCTGGCCAGCGGGGGCTGGGGGGGGGGGCAGTTGGGGACAATTAGGCTGGCAGAGGGGGCAGTGAGGGGCGACTAGGCTTGCAGGGGAGGCAGTTTGGGGCAATCAGGCCAGCGGGGGGGGGGGGGCAGTTGGGGGCAACCAGGCTGGCAGCGGGGGAAGTAAGGGGTGACCAGGCTGGCGAGGGGGCTGTTAGGAGCAACCAGGCTGGCAGGGTGGGCAGTTAGGGGCAATCAGGCCAGCACACAGAGGCAGTGAGGAGTGACCAGGCAAGCAGGGAGGGGCAGTTAGGGGTGACCAGGCAGGAAGGCAGGTCAGAGATTAGGAGTCAGCCATCCAGGATTGTGAGAGGGATTGGGATCGGGCCTAAACCAGCAGTTGGACATCCCCCCAGGGGTTCCAGATTAGAGAGGGTGCAGGCTAGGCAGAGGGGACCCCCCCTCCATGCACAAATTTTGTGCACCAGGCCTCCAGTCATTTCAATAAACTAGGTAAATAATTTGGAATATATTGCTTTTCCAGCTGTCCTCAGGGCATCATTTTAGTGGATGATTATAGGCAAATGAATATTATCTTATAATTTTCACATGAGCACCAGAAGCTTTTCTGTTAGCTCCAGATTGTATTTAGTCTCTAATGATATTTTATAGAATCCTATCAGCTTGGTGGGAAAGCTCAGGAGATCCTCAATGATAGCAGGTTCTTTTTGTTTTCTTCCTTTTTGAATCACATATCTAAAAAGGCAACTATTTAATAGAATTAGTTAATTGGTTATAATATTTTGGTAATAAATAGGAAAAGGTGCCTAGGACCCTCTTCAATCTCTCCACAGTTTCAAGGAGGACTTGTTTTGAATTATTTTCTGCCACCATCCCACCCAAAGAGAAATCTAGTTTGGGTTTTTTAATCCTCACCTGAGTATACTTTTTATAATGATTTTTAGAGAGAGGAAGAGGCAGGGGGGAGAGAAATATCAATGTGAGAGAGATACCCTGATCAATTGCCTCCCATACACACCCTGACCGGGAATTGTACCTGCAACACTTTTGGTGCATGGGACAATGCTCCAACCGACTGAGCCACCTGGCCAAAGTGAGAATTCTATTTTTTTAAAGCATAGAATTAACATGCCATTTTGCCCTTTAGAATATCTTGACTCTAATTACTGCAGATATTTTCTCTTTAAAATTATCTAAGACAAATTTCCACTAATTTTCAAAGTTCTTTCAAGGCTAGAGAAAGTCTTAACTTTTGCATGATATATACTAAATGCAACACTTCAACTCTGTACAGAGGTTAATCTTATTGTTTTACTTATAATTCCTGTTCTTTTTTCTAAAATCAAATATACGTTTTTTGTTTTTATTTTTTTAGTAAAGTCTCCCTTAATACCTTTTTTTTTTTTGACCTCTAGAGCACAGGATTAAGATATACAATTCTTAAATCCTTAATGCTTCCTTGTGTTCTATACCATATCCCCTTGCTAAACCTACTTCTTAGTAAAATCTTAGCCCAGAGGGATTCTGTGTCATTAATTATTGAGTTGTACGTGCCTGAGTACTTAAAAATGCAAAAACTCTCTCATAAGAACTACAATTGAATCTTTATATATATATGATATAATTATATAATACACACATGTATGCATGTTTATAATAAATATCTTTTATATCCTATATTTTACATAGACATATTTTAGTTAATACTATGTATATTTTGCATGTTTATATATGTTATATGCTGCATAAAATTCTAATATATAAAAACCCAGGGTCCATTACGACCAAATGGACGACCTGTCCATCCTCCGGCCCTCAGGCTCCATTGATCAGGGGATGGCTAACAGGGAAACCGGCTCCAATGAATCTCTCAGGCTCCAATGAATCCGTGGCAGCAGTGCCTGGTGAGCAGGTGGAAGGCAGACCACTTGGTCCCTCCCCCGGCCCACAGGCTCCCATTGATCAGGGGATGGCTAGTAGAAACCGGAGTGAGTGGCGTGGTGAGGACTGGTGAGCAGCTGGAAGGCAGGCCTCTTGGTCCCTCTTCCTGGCCCTCAGACTCCAATCAATTGGTGGCGGAGGCAGGGCAGAACTGGGAACTGGCTTCCTTAATAGTCCTGCAGGTATAATCTCCAGAGGACAGGCCAGGCACCAATGGAACAGTGCCGCCAGCACGATCTGACAGCGCTGCTGGCCTCCTGGAACTCAGCCTTGGGCACTGCGGCCGCTTCCCCTCCCTAGACGCTCCACAAGGAAGAAAGGATACCATCAGCAGTGCCAGGGGCCACCAGCTGTGGTTGACTGTTCTCCCTGTGCTTCCTCCAGGTCACTCGAGCCAGCCCCTACCCTCCTCGCTCCAGATGAAGTGTGATCACTGCACACGAAAGGAATGTAGTGAAAAAACAAAAACCGATGACCAAGAGAATGCCGCAGTCAACATCCGGAGTCTGGCCCATGAGAATAGAGAGATGGGAGAATTCCATAAGCTGGCTGATGCCAAGATATTTCTGAGTGACTGACTGGTGTGTGATTGTTGTGTGACCGCAGAGGAAGGAGTTTAAGTTTCTCAACAGAACACCAAAGACTCCTTCCATGTTCTGAACCTTAATAAGAAATGTGATACCTCACAGCACAAGGTTCTGGCAGTGTTCCTGTGTCCTTAGTCTCTGCCTTGTTTTGCTGCTAAATTCAGCCTCAGTGTCACTGATACATCCAGAAGACGCGGCTTTCTCAAAAGCCTTGGGGCACACTGTCTTTGACATGAAGATAGCTGCGGACTTCAGCATCCTGGAGAGTCAGAAGGAATCTGTGCGTCGGTACTGCCAGCACCATGAGGAAGAGCCCCAGCTACCCATGCTGACCTCTGCCTGCCCCAGCTGGGTCCAATATGCAGAGCGTGTGCTGGGTCACCCCACCTCTACACAGCCAAGACTCCCCAGCAGATCATGGGCTCTCTGGTGAAGGATTACTTCACCAGATGGCAGAACCTGTCCCCAGACAAGATTTTCCACGTCATTGTGGCCCCGTGTTATGACAAGAAACTGGAGGCCCTTTGAGAAGATGTTCCCACAGCTTTACATAGTTCCCAGGGTGCTGACTGCATGTTAATCTCAGGTGAAATTGTCCAGATAATGGAGCAAATTGACCTCGCCTCGAATGACGCTGCTGTGGACACTCTGTTTGGAGACATGAAGGAGGAGGTGAGGCTCCGTAAGGGTGCCAGCTCCAACAGGTACCTGGCACACATCTTCAGGCACATGGCCAAGAAGCTGTTCAACGAGGATGTGGGAGTGCTCACCTACTGCACCCTGAGGAACAAAGACTTCCAGGAGGTCACCCTTGAAAGGGACGGAGAGGTTCTGCTACGCTTTGAGGCTGCTTACGGCTTTTGGGACATCCAGAAGTGATCCTGAAGTTGTAGAGGAGCAAGTTCCCCTGCCACTTTGTGGAGGTCCTGGCCTGCACTGGGAATACCTAAGCGGCAGGGGCCAGGCCCAGGCAGAGGACGGGCGTGCAGACAGGGCACTGCTGCGGCAGATGGAAGGCATCTACGCTGCCATCCTGGTGTGGCCCCCGGAGACCAGCGCCCATGTGCAGGAGCTGTACCAGGAGTGGCTGGGGCCTGGGGAGAGGGGATGACTTCCCCCAGGCCCAGGCGGCTCTGCACACCACCTAGCAGGGCCCAGGGCAGCCTGCCAGGACATCAAGTGGTAAAGGTCCAGCAGACACCCGGCCTGTAGGCCGCCTGAAGAGAAGTGTCAGACACGTGAAAGAAAGGCTTAGCATCTCTGTCATCACTTTGGTTTTCAGAATTCCCTGCTCCCCATCTGTCAGCTCCCTCCCTCTGAGGGGCACTGTCGTCACATGGCTGCAACTGGAATATTGTGTCTTGAGAGGATTGCCCCAATGTACGTATCCTCTTATCCGACGATGAAAAAATCCCAAAGAACAAGAATGGAGACAGACTACTGTCCTTTAGGCTTAAAAAACCCCAGAAGTGTCCTGCGAAGAGCTGAGACTTGGTTTTGCCCATGCACCTCAGAAATTGGATGAGGAAATGGCCCGCTTGGCCCTGACTTTACCCACTTATGTTACTCTTAAAGGTGTCTTTGCCATAATGTGAATAAACTTCCACCTTTTAGAACAGGGCCTCGTACGAAAGTCTGCATTCCCAACTTTTCTTGAAACAGATCTATGTTCTGCAGCTGTGGCCACCATCCTGAGATCAGGTCCTGTCGACCAGGTCCTGTCCCTGGGAATCAGGGGGCACTGGAGTGGAAGCCTCCCCTCACTCCTGTGCCCTTTTACATTCAGGGATTGAGCTGAACTCACTTTGGAGGAGGCCTGGCAAGGGTAACAGGTGTCACAGATGGAAGGATGGAGAATGGAGAGGCAGACACCCTGCTCGGTCTCTCCCTGGGTGGGGTCAGGCAAATGAAGGCCGGCCAGCCCACCCCACAATTGGGTGAGATAGCGTCCTCTGTGTCCACCTCTCACCCCATGGGCCTGAACACTCCCCTCAGCTTCGGGTAGCCCTCTGCATTCCACGACAGTGCACTCTGCCCTCACATGCTGCTCGCCCTAAGTGAGAAAGAAGAGAGCAGTTGGCCCACAGACAACTACACAGAAAGGGCTCACGGCTGGCGAGTGCAGTGGCAGTGGCAGTGGCAGGAGCCTCTCCTACCTCCATGGCAGCGCTAAGGAGCAGTGAGCTGAGTGGTAAGGAGCAGCGAGCAGGTGGGCAGTAAGGAGTGAGGGGTCCCGGACTGTGAGAGGGATTTCCAACTGTCAGCTTAGGCCCATTCCCCATGGGCAGTGGTCGGCAAACTCATTAGTCAACAGAGGCAAATATCAACAGTACAATGATTGAAATTTCTTTTGAGAGCCAAATTCTTTAAACTTAAACTTCTTCTAACGCCACTTCTTCAAAATAGACTCTTCCAGGCCATGGTATTTTGTGGAAGAGCCACACTCAAGGGGCCAAAGAGCCACATGTGGCTCGCGAGCCGCAGTTTGCTGACCATGGCGAATAGGCCTAAGCTGGCAGGCGGACATCCCCTGAGGGGTCCTGGACTGCGAGAGGGTGCGGGCCGGGCTGAGGGACCCTCCCCCCAACAGTGCATGAATTTTCATGCACTGGGCCTCTAGTTTATTCATAAGCAATGAATAAATAAATAAAACGGATTCCTAGTTGATATCTGACAAAGTATTTGGAATTTAAACCTGCCAGATCTCACATTTCAGGTTATTTCAGGGCTCTCGTTATAGATATCAGGTAATGTAATTTAAGTTGGATTATAGAGACAGATTTCATTTATCAAGATTTAGTTAATCAAATGTCATATAACAAACGTTCATTAACATTTTAAAAGTTATATTGAACATATGGATTTTATTCCCATAATCATGGCTTAAAGATGTGAATGAATGATTATATAAGCAAGTTGCCCAGTTGTTCTACTTCCATACTCTGCCAGTATTTTATTAACAGCCCTCAATTCTGTGAATTACTTAATGGCATTGTAAGTGCAGGGGGCATGAAGAGTCCGATAAGAGCACAGCTTCTTCTGTTGGTTGCTTTTAATCATGCTGATTTGGGACTCTCAGCGTGAAGATAATTGGACATTAGTATTAACTTCTATAGATCTGTATAGTGGCATGTTTGGAAATGGAGGCTGCCTTGGGACCCAGGTATTTATGTAAGATGTGAAAAAACTTAGAGTATTAGTTATTTGCTATTGTATAGAGTGTTGTGTATATTTTATCTAAATGTAAAATCATATACCTGCTATTTTTTAACCCAAATCAAACATCTACTTTTTTTAAATCCTCATGTAATTTTTAAAATGTGCCTAATAATCACACACTGTGCTTCTCCAAAACACACTATATTTTTTTCTTTTCTTCTTCTTTTTCTTGAATTCTTTTAGGCAACACTGGTTAACAAAATTATACAAGTTTCAGGTATACAATTCTACAGCACATCATCTGTACTCTGAGTTGTGTGTTCACCACCCAAGTCAAGTCTTTGTCCATCACCATTTATCCCCATTGTATCCTCTTCCCTCTAGAAATCACAACACTGTTGTCCACTATATATATAGTATGACGTTTAGAGAGAGAAGAAAGGAGAGGGAGAGAGAGAAGCATCTATGCAAGAGTGAATCATCAATCAGCTGCCTCCTACATGCTCCCTACTGGGGGTCAAATGCCTATTCCTGCATATACCGTAACTGATAATTGAACTGCAAACCTTTCAGTGCATGGGAAGATGACCAACCAACTGAGCAACACTGGCCAGGACTCCCTATATTTTTTCAAGATGAGAGACATCTCTCCTAAAAGGGCCTGCTATGGTTTTCTTCAAGCAAATTTTATCTTGACAAACAATCTCATGACTGAGAAAACTTTATTTTAAAAATGCACAAACTATGTTTCTAATAAATGTACCCCATAAATTTACCATGCTTAACATAGTTATAGTAATCTGACTATTTTCACATTTTAATCAGAATTTAGTTGAATTGCATGCTATTTAACAGACTGCACAACACCAGTTTTTAGTGGCAACACAGCTGGATTCATTTTTCAAGATGAAAGATCACCCACTATAAATTTGCACTGCTGGTGAGGCTGAAAAATACTCAGATGTAAGATTTAAATTGGCTACAAGGGTAGACATTTCTTTGCAACCCCTGGGTAGTATATTAAGCAAAACTGAAATATTTAATTTTAATTAGAATATTGAATTAGATTCTAAGTCAAATGTAGGACAGAGTTACAAAGGGAGCTGTCTCATTGTAGTTAAAAGTGCTAAAATGAATGTACTGCACTCCAAACCGAACATATATGGAATTTCAACTAGAAAGCAAAGATGGAAAGTGACTGATAACAATTGCTAGAAATTACCCCATGGGCAGAAAAATATGAACAATTATAATGCTTCAAGAAGAATACAAATAGGCATTTGGATAATAACCTTCCCTATAAATGTAATTATAGAAGTTTTAATCTTGATATTAAAATAGTTTTTCTCAACTAACCTAAGTAACATAATCTCTATTATGGTTAATATCCTTGATTAGCACAAGAATCTAATTGCATTGGACAGCTCTTATAATTCTTTCAAATCCTTCTGTTCCTCATACTACATCTCCCACTGCTACAGCTGCAGCCAGCTTCAGAGCAACCCAGCAATTCTTTGCATTTGAAATAGAACCATGGAACTCCTGCTTCTTGCTCTTCGGCTTCTTTGAGACAGGAAAGTAAGTAGGATACTGGGATTATACACTCAGGACTAACTAGAAAGTTCACAGCCATCTCTAAAGCCCCCAGGACCATTGTAGAATGGGGGCCAATGGGTGCATCATTCTGAGATGCTTCTTGAGTTACTCAGCAGATTTCATGAAATGGAGCACTGGCCTTAGAGCAGCTGGCAATCACCATAAAGCATTGTTGCACTGGTTCTTCATCCTTTCTTGTTTTACATCCTCTGCCACTTACTTCTGCTTCCTGGAATGATTTCCCAAGTAAACCACTTCCATTCAAGCCTATATTGTAGATTCAGAGACATAAGGTGAAACCCATTTTAGAAAATAAGCAAGAAAATTATTAAGTTTATAACTGCAACATTACTGATACGTAGAATTTGTGATTAAAACCTTTAAATGTCTGGGCAATAAGTATATTCTCTTTGAATACTCCATCTTTTACATTTATTACATTTATCCTATCTAATAAAGAGGAAATATGCTAATTGACCATTACACCCTCACAAGGATGGTGACACCCAGAGCCAATAAGGAGGGAACATGCTAATTGACTGTCACGCCCTCAAAGATGGTGGCGCTCACAGCCACAAGATGGTGGCACCCAGTCCCCTCAGCCCTGCTGGGGTGGCAGGCACACAGCACTGCTGGGCCCACCCCCAGGCAGGTCCGGCTGCTCCGCGCAACTGCCTCCGGAGTCCCCCAGTCCCCTCAGCCCCCCCGCCACCCAGAGCCGGCCTAAGGCACAGACAAGCGTTGGATGGCGACTGATCAGCTGCCCAGGGCTGGTCCAAGGTGCAGGCAAGCCTTGGATGGTGGCTGCCCAACCGCCCAGGGCCGCCCGAGGCTCAGGTAACCAGGGCCAGCTGAGGCTTGTGCTGCCGGCAGTGGCAGCAGCAGAGGTGTGATGGGGGTGTCGCCTTCCCCTGATTGCTGGGTCGCCTCCCACCCCTGAGGGCTCCTAGACTGAGAGAGAGGGCAGGCCGGGCTGAGAGACCCCCTCCAGTACATGAATTTTCATGCACCAGGCCTCTAGTCTGTAAATAATGAAATTTTTTATATATTGGATATAGTCACTGTTTACTATATAGTTATCGGCTTGAGGTAGTGTGTGTTCTTAGGAAAGTCATTGCAAATAGAAGATGGCTGTCAAAATTGAATTTCCACAGAATTAATGTGGAAAACTGGATATGCTGCAAAACTTTCCCTTTGCTTGATAAAAGTGAGAGGAGTGGGGATGGATCAGAACTCTCCCAGTTGCGTTGTGCTATTTCTGAAACCATAGACTATCCTTTCTGTTTTAATTGATTGTAGTTGCTGTGGTTATGGTTGTGACTGTGGTAGCTAATGCTTCTGACATTGCCAAGCAGACTTACAGGTGTACAGTTTTAATAGGTGACATATTCTGTTGTAGTGTTTATTGAGAAATGATAATACTCAAGGTACTGCAACATACACTATTTAAACATTTTATAACAGTGATATATGGAGATTTCCCCTTTATATTAAGAGAATACAAAAAAGGGAAGTTGAATAATGTAACCATTCCATATTGCTAGAAAATAGCTGGTTGAGATTCAAACTAATGTTTACTACTTCAAAAGCAAGAGAGCTTTCTTTGGTTCTTGCATAAGCTAGGTTGATCTATCAATTTCCATGATACACATGATGTTTTAGAGCCATTTGTTCGTTTTGAAACTGGAGTCCTGGTTCAAAGATATCTTTCACAAGAGCTAGTAGAAGAATATCCTATCCATATCTGGAAATTCTGGATCAACTGTGCAAAAATTGATACTTTGCTCCAATTTACATTGCTATTTTTAATACTACTCAAACTTAATATAAATATAAAAGTGGTAACGGTATCCTATATTTTACCAGAGACTTATAATCATGAGCCTTTGCTAATAGTTCCTATCAGTCTTATAAATAATTGCAATTTCAGATGATGCCAGAAATCATGCAATATTTATTTAGTTTTATTTCTTTAAGTGAAGGCATTTTTATAACGCTTTCAGCTCAGTCTCATTAGTTTATTCTGGCATTGGCTCTTTTCTCTCTAATCAACTGCCTTGACAACTATCCTAACTCCCCTTTTTCATGGACTAACTTTTCCAACCTGATTGGTGCTCCAGGTGACACTATGCACATAAACATAATGTGAATGGCACCCCTATAATTGTGCAACATGATCACAAGTTATCTGGGTTTTGGGGACTTGATTCTGGAATCATCACTTGTTAGTTGTTTATTCTGGATGAACCATATACTAGCTAATGCTACCAACTTTATAGGGAGAGAGTTACAAAAAGACTCTTGAAGTCTGATCCAATTTAAACTGTATCTCACAACATATTTATGAAGTTTCATACATATGGATGGCAACTGAAAGTTATTCCTATTTCTATGCTATGTCATTTTTATATTTCATTGAGAGTATAGAAAAGTGAAACAAATAACTGTAGTAGTAATGTAATTTACTCAAATTTTGTGGGGGGTTTTGTTTTTGTTTAATTTGTTGTTTTGTTTTGTTTTGTTTTGAGGCATAACTTTGACAAAGATGTTTACAGTCATTATTCTCTATGTTCCTTTAAGAATATCATTGGGTTTTGATATGCTTATATATTCTATATGTTTTCTCTCTTGGAGCCAACCTGAATTGACACAGATTTTAGATATGAAATCATTGCATTTAATGCTATTTAGAGTTGACATCCACAAGTTAAAGTGGAAAGTTGGGGCATAAGAAAAGTTTAATAAATATCGGCATAGAAATTCCTATTAAGAAGCAAAATAGGAAGGATCAAAGGTGGAAGCTTTACCACAGCAAAAATTCTGGAAACATTGACAGTCATGTACAACATGTGTGAGTATATGTACTACTAGATACAGGTAAAAATTAAGTTTTAAAGTTAATATTTCCCCATCCATGCAGAGGAGAAATAATCTCTCCTCTGGTTATGATGCTGTGAGAAATGAATGCAGAGCATTCTTGAGAGTAACCACTTAAACTGAAAGCATGTAGGCTACAGAGGACGGGATGGTACTAAGGGAGATTTTTGACATATGCTAGCCATGTTGCTTAATACAATAAAGTAGCATACTGATGCACACTGGAAAAAAAACAAAAAGAATAAAATACAGTCACATGTGATTTGTTTTTGTTTAATAGTTAAAACTTTGCTAACCAAAAAGGTCAAAATGCACCAGGAGCCATTTACTTGGAACTAACTTTGTGCCATTTTACTTTTCTAGAACTCAGATTCTCTCCAATGCAACTGGTTTGCCCTTAAATAGGGATTTAACCCAGAACCAGAAGGACATCTCTGCCAAATGGCAAGGGCATTAGGCCAACTCAGTGAGCAAAATTACATTAATGAGAACAAAAAGGGCCACAATGTGTACCAGGAATAGAGGCTATTTTAAACAGAAAAATTGGCATCTAAAAATGGTAGTTTGTAGCAGACTAATTTGGAAAACAGAAAACTCTGAGGAGAAACTACTCAGATAGAGATAATCAACATAATACAAAACTTGGCCAAATCCCTGAGTTTGATAAAATTTGAACTATTAATATCACCTAAGCAACAAGTTTCCCCACTTTTAAAGTTTATATCCTAATTAATTGAGTTATATATTCCCCTCTGTATGATTCAGTTTACTTATCATTTATCAGTAAGTGATAATAGTACCTATTTAACAAAGTTGTTGAGAGAAATCCATATGTTAATGCATTTAAAGGCCTCAGTACAGTGACTGGCATATAGTAAGTACTCCATAAGTGAAGTGTACACAGGCATGTATCCAAAGATGTTTACCATTGTCTGTGAGAAAGAATAGTACAAACATAAGTGCTCTAAAATAATGAATTACTTATATCTTCTATGTATATACTGCAATGACATTCAAAACTTAAAATGGTAACATAAATATCTAATTTATTGAGTTAAAAATATGCCCCTTTTAAACTGTTAACTATATAATGTAGGTTATAAAATATCATTATAAAGATTTTTATTACTATAAAAATGTGTTTGTATATGTTTAGGTATATATATATATATACACACACATATATATATATATACACATATATATATATATGTATGTATAAGAGTAATTTTAAGATTACATATCAGTATTTTGAACCTGTGACTTATTTTAATTTAGCTAATGAGATAATTTTAGCTTCTTCATACCTGTATCTTTATCACCCTCTCTCTCCCTCTCTGTATTTATAAATGAGCATATGTTATCCTTAAAATTACAAAATAGGTACTTGGGGTCTATTAAATTTAAAATTTTAAACTTAGTATTCTCCGTCTAATAACTAGCACAGGTATAAAAACCAGAATGATAAAAAGCAAGTAACTATAAAATAGTACACAAAGATTTAATGTGTGGTATGTATTGACTAGGATAAAATCCAATTAAGACTTTTTCTTTGTACAGGAAAGCATTATGGACAATATGTGAGTATAATACGTGAATATAGAGGGTAGGTGTATATGCACAGTGTGATGAGAAATCCAGTCAGAGAACTGAGCTAATAGCAGGCTTTCTGCACAGGAGCAGAGGCCAAACTTCCACAGCTTTGGCATATAAAGTATTTTAGATACTAAGATGACAGAACAGCTCATAAAACCATCTGTTATTTACTGATCCATCTGTTGGTCAGCAGAGAGCCATCAGAATCCAAGAAATTCTTTGGTCTAAGAAACAGCATAGCATTAATGACTTACAGAGTCAGTATTTTATTATAGCAGACCACAAAATGTCAGTCTGTATTCATTATAATTATCATAATTTATAATTAAGAAAATGTAGTATCACATTTATACCTGCATGTAAACATATATATGCATAAGCATATATGCATAAAATATTAAAGATAAGCATTAAGCCTATGCATAGATTTGTTCATTAAGTAGTCATAATGTATGAGAAAATAGAACTTTTTGTTAGGCACTTTGTAAACAATCCTGCGTTGCCAAATAGCAGGTGAACTTATTAAAAAAACATTTTAATCAATGTGCTTGGCATAATTCAATAAAATAAACATCAGATCTTCAACAATTTTCACATGCTTTAAGAAAATTAAAATGAGAGATGGTCACAAGTTTTGTAATTTATAAAATTGTAAGTGACTTAGTTATAAAATGAAGAGGTCCAATTTTAAAGATAAATTGGGGTTCAGTGCCTATACATCCTTATAATATGTTCAAATAGATTACTTGGTTATAAAGTAATAAATTGCCTTGTTTTACAAAGTTGAACTTAGGTATAAATCTCAAAAATTTTAAAGAATAACATACACTCAAACACATGCACACATGTACCCAAATATTTGTTTTCTATACCTATTTTTCTCATCCTTCTTTTCTGCAATTACTAGTGTCTAGAAATTTATTCTAAATAAAGACAGTAGAGTTGCCTCATTCTTTGAAAATGTTATAGTATTCCATTATGTAGTTGTGCTACAATTATTTAATCAGTCAATAAAGTCACTTAGGTTTTTTGCAAATTTACTGTTACATAAGATGCTACAGTAAATACTCTTATACCAACAAAAGTCCACACTATAAGCAAATTTAGTAAGATAAATTCCTTGAAGTATAATTGCTGATATATTTCCATTTTGATAAATATTGCAAAATTGTTCACAGAATTTACTCTCCTACTCATAACATGAATTTCTGTACATCAACAAAGTGAGTTGTCAATATTATGATTTTCATCAATCAGTTTCAAAATAGCATTTAATTATAATTTTATATGCATTTATAAGTGAGGTTTAAAAGTTTCTTGTGTTTAAAACTCATTCTTTTGTTCTACCTATAGCTTTTACAATATTCTGTATTGACATTATTTGTTACACTTTTACTCTGTGATTTTAAGAAATATTTATATATAAAATCTGTCCTTTGTGTTATTACTTACAAATCTTTTTTCTCACCTAACCGGTTTGGCTCAGTGGATAGAGTGTTGGCCTGCAGACTGAAAGGTCCCAGGTTCCATTCCGGTCAAGGGCATGTACCTTAGTTGTGGGCACATCCCCAGTAGGAGGTGTGCTGGAGGCAGCTGATTGATGTTTCTCTCTCATCAATGTTTCTAACTCTCTATCCCGCTCTGTAAAAAATCAATCAAATATATATAAAAATTTTTTTTTCTCAAATTCCTTTTTCTTTTTTTTGTTTGTTTTTGTTTTTAGTTTAGTTTTATATAAACACTAGAAGCCCAATGTATGAAATTCGTGCACGGAGGAGGGGAGGGGAGGGGGCCCAACAGCCCAACCTGCACCCTCTCATAATATGGGACCCCGTGGGGGATGTCCGACTAAACCAGTAGTTGGACATCCCTCTCACAATCCGGGACCACTGGTTCCTAACCACTCACCTGCCTGCCTGCCTGATCACCCCTAACCACTCGCCTGCCTGCCTGATCGCCCCTAACCACTCTGCCTGCCTGCTTGCCTCATCGCCCCTAACCATTCACCTGCCTGCCTGATCACCCCAACTGCCTCTGCCTTTCTGCCTCAGCACCCCTAACCACTTGCCTGCTTGATCGCCCCTAACCACTCTGCCTGCCTGCCTGCCTCATCGCCCCTAACCATTCACCTGCCTTCCTGATCACCCATAACTGCCTCTGCCTGCCTGCCTGATTGCCCTGGACTGCTCGCCTGCCTGCCTGCCTGATCACCCCTAACCACTCTGCCTGCCTGATCACCCCAAACTGCTCACCTGTCTGCCTAATTACCCCTAACCACTCTGCCTGCCTGCCTGATTACTCCTAACCAACTCTGCCTCGGCCCCCGCCACCACGGCTTCATCCGGAAGGACGTCCTGGATGACGAACGGAAGGTTGTTTGGCTGTCCGGTCTAATTAACATATTGTGCTTTTATTATTATAGAAGTTCTAAAAATGTATGTGATAAAAATATTCAAAAAGTCTTAGTTGTAATTCACTTGTTCTTTTGCATGAGCTCTTACATTTGTGGAAATTTATCATCTTCTCCAAGCTTTTTTGTTTATTTTTAAAATTTCATTGTATAAATGCTGACATTGTTATGTCTTCAGCCTTTATTGTCTTACTACTACTCATTTTCTTTCTGCCACCTCTTTTTCTGTCATTAGCATTAGCTAGCCTTTACGTTCCATTCATGTTGTAAGTGGTCTACAGGTAAAGAGCTGACCTTAGAGTGAGATGATGTGGACAACCTGCTGTAGCGTTTCTTACCTCGTGATCTTTTAGTTCTTTTTCTTTTTCTATAGTTTTTTTTTTTTTCCTACTTGGAACTGTTTGGCCTTAAATTCTAGGTTGTGTGTATTCACCAGTTCTTGAGCAACTTCAGAGCATATAAATAATAAATTTGATTATGTTCAATTTTATGGAATGTAGCCCATCTCAGCTGTTTACAGATCTAAATAAAATACGTCAAAGTAAAATTCCTAACAACCTTTCCATTTCTAAAATGCCTTTAATGCTAGCATTGATATAGGGTTTGCAGTGAAGGCATTACAAAGAGAAGTCCCTTTATCTATAATAATTTATAATAATAAAAGCATAATATGCTAATTAGACCAGACATCCTTCCATACATCCTTCTGGCTGACCTTCCGGATGAAGCGGGGGCTGCGAGGAAAGCCCACGTCCCAGGTGCCTGCCGGTGGCCAGAGGGAAGCCCAGGTCCCAGGTGCCAGAGGGAAGCCGGTGCTGGCAGCCTGGGGGAAGAAAGGCCTACTCTTGCACGAATTTCATGCATCGGGCCTCTAGTACTTAATAACCTCAATGGAAAATGCTACTTGTTGACTTTCTCCTCAGCCTTGCATACTTTTTTTTTAATATATATTTTATTGATTTTTCACAGAGAGGAAGGGAGAGGGATAGAGAGTTAGAAACATCGATGAGAGAGAGACATCGATCAGCTGCCTTCTGCACACCCCCTACTGGGGATGTGCCCGCAACCAAGGTACATGCCCTTGACCGGAATCGAACCCGGGACCCCTCAGTCCTCAAGCCGATGCTCTATCCACTGAGCCAAACTGGTTAGGGCCTTGCATACTTTTTGATACACAAAAGAAGTCAACTCTAGTTCTATGTTGAGATAAATGTGTTTTGTATGTCAAAAATATCTGCAAATTGAGCTTCTAGTTTGAAATTATAATCAGAAAAACAATTTCCACTTCCTTTTATAATATGGTTGATCATGTCAGGGCAATGCTTTGCTGCAAAAAATAGGTACAATTAGATGTATTACAAAAAATCTTATTTTATATGTATCTCAGAGTTCTGAAGCAAAATACTGAAAATTCAGAGAAGGTAACTTTCTCTAAAGTGAGCAGATCAGCACCATTCTCTTCCATGATTTCATTTGCCATTTATGGATGCCAGTTGAAGTTAGGGATGGCCATAAAACTGAAGGAAATAAAACCAGCAAAACTTCAGCAGTCACCTGAGACAAGCAGGAAATATAATTGGAAACTTGAGGAGCCCAAATCCATGATGGTCTCATCTCAAAATATTTGCTAGATTTTAATGCTACATGGAGCCCAAGAATAGATTGCTGGTCTGGGAAACTTGGAAACGTTTCATGGAAATTTTCATGCCTGTGTTTAGCACTGATCTCTGTTGCTACTTAAGTTCATATAATTTTGCCTACTTTCTATGATATACTAGTATTAATACTATTTGTATTTTTTAAGATAGAAAATTTAAAAAGCAGCTGAATCATTTTGTCTACTTGTTATGTGACTCATGGAAAATTTTCTCTATTGAATGTTAATATGTGATGCTAAGATTTTAGCACTTTGTTATGAAGGTGTATATAAATTAGGAAAATATTTTTTAATCTTTCTAATCTTAGTTTTTCTCCTTATGGCTACTAACCATCCTGCCAGTCCATGTATACCTCAATTCTGGATCCATATGTATTCTAAACTCCAGCCACGTCTCTTTCCACATAAGTTCAATGGCCAGGTCCACCATTCTCTGCTCTTTGGGAGCATTTTCCCTGCAATGTTACTGCTAAGTGGAACGGCTGTGCAGTTGCTTTCTCTATTTGGATAGCGTCTATATATCAAGCAGGCTCCTCTGCAAGCCAAGCTTGAACTTTCCCTCCTCCATCAATTGGCTTTGAAACATTCCCCATATAACTTTATGTGTGAGCTGAAGGGAAGACATCGCCACATTAATGAATGACACAGGATCTGCTACACACTCCAGTAGCTCGCTTACTTGTGCTCTCTGGTTTTATCTCTCTTGAAGTTCTATCATTATCCCTTCTGACTTACAGTAGACTGTCACTGGGCCTGTCCAGTTTTAGGATTTGGTCAGTCTGACTGAAGGTGGGTCACAATAAGTAATTGTGGCCACATGGTCATTTGATGCCACACAGTCAGTTACTTCATGTTTATCAAGACAGCTGTGCTCACTGTTTTTCAAAAGTGCTTAGTTTTTTGCTGGAAATCTAGAGGTCTGCATTATGATATCCCCTTAGAGATTTGCTGTACACTCTTCATGATAATTTTTACACTATTGATATACCTAATATCATAGGATCTGCCCTGGGTTATGACTGAAATTCAAGGCTGCTTGAACTGCAGCTTGAATCTACTGCCTAACACCCTCCTATACTGGACCCCAGGCTATCAGGCAAACTTTGATGTCACCCAGCACATAAGTCAGACTAGTATTCTCAGGTGTGGAATATGTTGTCTCCAAAACCCAAAGAGACCTATTAGGCACTGTGCTTCCTCCATCATGATGATAGGTGCGTGATGCAGCAGTGTATTCTACTCTCTTGTTAGTTTTTCCTGGGATGCCCATAACCATTCATTCAAGTCCCAAACATTGTATAGTAATGTCAGGCTCCTGAATATATTTATGCGTCATATCTCACCTTCTGGAGTACTTGTGTGTACCCAAGGCATTACATCGTCTTCCTCCTCTTGTACAATTAGCATGACATTATTAATGTAGTGGATCAAGGTGATATGCTTTAGACCACCTAAATGGCCAGGATCTCTTCAGACTATTTATGAAATATTGTGAGAGTGTAAACAAAGCAAAAGAACAAAACTGTAAATATATATTGTTAATTCCATGTACATTTCTGCAGTCCTGATAATGATAGAAAAATTATCAAATCAATGGTGCAATACATACGCATGGAAATTTATTAATCTGCTCTAGTAAAGATACCATGGTAGTACTCTTTGCATCATTTTTTATTGAGTTTGTGGTTACCTGCTTTGATTCACCAGAATCTTTTCACTTTCTTCAGAGTTGAGACTGTAGACTAAAACTCTATGACAGTGATCACCTTGTATCTTTTAGCTCTTTAAAATTGGCCA
Organism: Plecotus auritus; assembly: GCF_963455305.1. NCBI lineage: Eukaryota > Metazoa > Chordata > Mammalia > Chiroptera > Vespertilionidae > Plecotus > Plecotus auritus. The sequence goes on from NC_137775.1 coordinate 45,142,210, forward strand.
AAATCTTAGGATACAATATGGTTTTATTTACTCCTTTGGCCTGTAGAGAATTAAAAAAAAGTGTCAGAGACTTTTACTTTAAAATGTCAAATATCTTGACTATTATTTTAACTATTATATTAACTAAAATTTTATTTTATTGTGGCAGAACACTTAACATGAGATATACCCCCTCTTAAATCTTTAAGTGTTCAACTCATCTATACTAATAAAAGGGTAATATGCTAATTAGACCGGACATCTTCCGGGCGACCTTCCGGACGTCCTTCCTGACAAAGCCGGGCCCAGGCGAAGCCACCTGCCCCATGGTCCCGGGCGCCAGTGGCTGTGGCCCGGGCAAAGCCGGCCCAGGTCCTGGGTGCCTACAGCCAGCCAGAGGGAGGGAAGCCCGGGTCCCGGGTGCCTGAGGCTGGCCAGAGGAGGGAATCCTGGGTATGGGGCTGAGGCTGAGGTGGTTAGGGCTGATCCGGCCAGCAGGAGAGCAGATAGGGTGATCAGGCCAGCAGGGGAGCAGTTAGGGGCAATCAGGCAGGCAGGCAGAGCTGTTAGGGGCAATCAGGCAGGCAGGCAGGAGGGTGTGCAGTTAAGAGCCAGTGGTCCTGGATTGCAAGAGGCAATTGGACTTCCCTCAAGGGGTCCCAGATTGGAGAGGGTGCAGGCTGGGCTGACGGAACAACATCCCCCATGCATGAATTTCATGCACCAGGCTTCTAGTTGTTTAATAAAGATACAATGCTGTTTAATATACATACAGATTTTTACAACAGATTTTTAGAGCTTATTTTTCTTCCTTAAATGAAACTTTTTGCCTGCAGTTAGTAGTTCCAAATTTCCCCCACTCCCTAGATCCTGGAAACAATCATGCTATTCTCTGCTCTATGATACAGATATTTTAGATATGTCATGTAAGTGGAATCATGTAGTATTTGCCTATCTGTGATGGGCTTATTTTACTTAACATAATATCCTCAAGGTTCAACCTTATTGTCATATATTGCAGAATTCCCTCCTTTCATAAGGCTAGATTGTATTCCACTGTATATACAGGCCACAGTTTCTTTATCTACTCACCTGCCAATGAACAGTTAATTTGTTTCTACACCTTGATCCCATGTGACTAGTTCTGTGAACACTGAAGTGGCTGATAGCACTTTGAGATCCTTATTTAAATCCCTAAGGATAAATATCCAGAAGTGAGATTGCTGGATTATGTGGTAATTCTATTTTCAATTTTTTTTAGGAATGTCCACACTGTTTTCCATAGTAGCTGTACTATTTTTCATTTCCACCAACGGTGTGCAAGGGTACTATTTTCTTCACATGCTGGCCAATACTTGTTGCCTTTTTTGGCAATAGCCATCCTTTTGGGTGTGTAGTGCTATCTCGTTGTGGTTTTGATTTTCATTTCCTAAATTTATGACTAGTGGTGTTGAGATACCTGTTGGCCATCTGTTTGCCTTCTTTTGGGTAAATGTAATGTAAAAGAATGAAGCTGGACACTTATCATACACATACAAAAATCTACTCAAAATGGAATAAAGACTTAAATGTAAGATATGGAATTCCAAAACTCCTAGAAAAAATATAGAAGAAAATTTTCTTGATATTTGTCTTTGCAATGATATCATGGATATGATACTAAAAGCACAAGCAGCAAAAATAAACAAAGATGACTACATCAAACTATAAAGTTCTGCACAGCAAAAGAAATAATAAACATAGTGAAAAGGCAACATATGAAATTGAAAATATTTGCAAACCATATATCTGATAAGAGTTTAATCTCCAAAATATTAATATTTAGAAAAATCCAAATTAAATCCACATTGATGTAGATACCCACTAGAATGGCTAATACTGAAAAAAAAAAACCCAAAAGTACTACATTATCAATTATAGTAAAAGATGTAGATCAAATGGACCTATCAAACATTGCTTTTATTTATTTATTAAATATAAATTTTTATTGATTTCAGAGATGAAGGGAGAGGGAGAGAGAGAGAGAAACATCAATGATGAGAGAATCATTGATCAGCGGCCTCTTGCATGCCCCCAACTGGGGATCGAGCCTGCAACCTGGGCATGTGCCCTTGACTGAAATTGAACCTTGGACCCTTCAGTCCACAGGCCAATGCTCTATCCACTGTGCCAGACTGGCTAGGGCTAACCATTGCTTTTAAATGTGTAAAATGGTATAACAATTATAGAATCTATTTGGAAGCTCCTTAAAAATTCACTAAATCTATTCTCCAGCAATTTTACTCCTAAAAACTTAAATTCACACAAAACTTGTAATGAATAGTTAGTGTTTTATTCCTAATACCTAGAAACTGGGAGAAAAGCAATACCCTAAATAGGTGTAGGAATAAACAAATTACAGCACTAGTATATTCACACAATTGATTATTATTCATCAATAAAACACAGTAGACTACTGATACATGAAAAAACATGAAATCCAAAAGTACTTTGTTGATGAAAGGAATCGGATACAGAAAATTATGGGTTGTAAGTTTTCTTTTATATGAAATTCAGGAACAGTAGAACCAATCAATGTTAATAAATATCAGAAGAGAGGTGCCTGTGGTGTTGCAGGAATGGATACTATGGGAATGGAAACTGACTGGAAGGAAGCATAAGAAAACACACTCAGGTGATTGAATTGTTCTATATATTGATCAGAGTAGAGGCTACATGAGGTTCATGAGTGTATATGTTCATCAGAAGTTGTTTTAATTATGTAATTAAGAACTGTACATTTTGCTTTATGAAAATTTTTCCATAATTAAAATTGTTGACTATTCCAGATATATAAACATTGCAAAGAAAAAGCTCTTATACACAAATAAAGAAGATGCCGTTTTATTGCCACCGAATGAAAAGCTTACAAGGAACCATGTATTAATCAGAAAATAATACTGGCTAATATAACCCAAACTCATAAAATATCAGTGATGTGACATGATAAATAGTTATGTCTCACTCATATCACATTAAAAAAATAGTAAAACAGAAGCCAGGTATCTCTTCTGAGGATTTTTAGTCTAAGCTTTATCTTAGGAACCCTGGCTATTTTTATCTGGCATCTCTGTTTCTTTCAGAATCATGGATGAGACAGTGGTAAAGCAGAATCTAATAGACCATCTCTGAGGCTAATCCCAACATTGGAATACATCACTTCTGCAACTTATATTTTCTGAAATTAATTACATAGCATCTAGATGATGATATATATACGTATACAAGTGGACATAGATATTGATGATCCAGCAAAGGAATTTGTAAACTTTCTGCATAAAGAGAGAAGAGAAAAGAGGAAAGTTTAGATCTAGCACTTCTCTACCAGTGGACATATTATTCCTTCTTTTTTAATATAAGAATCACATTAGAGAGTAATGAAGCACATATGTAGCCTCATGCAAACTGAGAGCTCTTCCTACCAATATATAATTAGTAGCAAATATGTTGATTAATGTAATGAAATAAAATAAACAAACTTGAACACCTTGTTTATGAAAAATTGGCAACAAAAAAATGGTATTTACTATGAATTTAAAGCAATTGAAATTATAGAATGAATTGTTAAAAATAATAATCTGACTCAAATTTTCTGTCATTAAGAGTCTGTGAGTGGTAATGATTTCATATTATTATTTATATCCTAAATGAGAAACAGGTGGCCACTGATGTTTTGCTGCCAATTTTCTGATGAGCATCTAGTCCATATCTTGGACAAAAGAGTTTCCACTGCTACTCCACTGTCATTACTGTTTGCAAAGGATCAGTGCAGCCTAGAAAGCCACATCTTGGAACCAACCCACAGAAGATTTACAGAACTAAAAAGAGCGCACAATGTATTTTAGTATTCATAACCCTGGGGTCACCTTAGGTTCAACACAAATAGGTTTTCTCTCCATAGAACTCTAGATTCATAGGACAGTGATGTCAGGATAGTCTTTGCATATTCTTTATTGTCTTTTACTCTAGGTACATATGCATTAAACTTTTTTCTCTAAGATTTCTTCATCATATGCAAATCCCAGAGAGTTGATAACCAGTGTTCATTTATGATCAGCCAGGTCCATCCTTATAGACTAATAAAGGCTCTGTCAAAAGATATGGAATAGAAGCAAAACATACAAAGGGAGATTTGTAAAATAAATGCTGTATCCATGAGTCTGTCTCTACTTTGTTAGAATAATTTGTTCATTAGATTCCACATATAAGTGAAATCATATGGACTTTTATAATTATTAACCAATGTCACTAAATAAATTCAATTAATAGAAAATACTGTATCAAAATAGAAAATCTTATTTTAGTCATATAGCTTTAGTGTTTTTACCAGATATGGAATAGAAAACACTAGTAAATAAAATCTCATAGTGTTATTTAACTTGATATCATTCATTAATTGTGTGTTTCTTGAATAGTATTTACAACATGTGTACATAACAGTAAATTTTATTTAAGTTGAATACCATATGTATAAAATTATATGTATAAAATTAGAGTAAAATTAAACTCAGTACAGGCCTCAAAATTCTTAACTAATATTTTTTATCTTAATAATTATTACAGTTATTGATAAATATAACTATTTGGACTAAGAATCTGTATAACTATTAAAATTAATATCCAATACCAAGAATTTGAAAGATCCTATATTTTTCCTACAACATACAAATATTATGTATGTATTGTGATTAATTATAAGTCACGCCATAAATAATTTGTTGTTATTGCTAATTATAATGCCAAATGCTGTAAAAACTTAACATTGTAAATAAGTTAAGCAAATTCAAGGTAGTTCACTTTTTGTTTTCTGTTATGTTAAATGAGAAATGGTTAAAATTATAAATGGAGGAAAAATAAAACATGTAATTTGAGATCATTCATTTAAATTGGGACAATAACTTACTAGTTAGTGTAAACCTAGCTGTTAACTTACTAACATAGATATATTCCTTTGTGCTAATTTCAGTTATGTAATACTAGATCTTCTGGAAAATTATTTAGCGTGGCCTTGTACATTTGTTTGAAGGGACTAGCAACCCTATAATATAGTTGTTTTGTGTTGTTGTACTTAAAATATTAATGGCTATTTTTACTACTTCACTATTCTCAATTAGATAATATGAAATCAACTTTCTAACCTAAAATTTAATATTCTTTAAGATAAACTTCTAATACAATAGAAAATTATAATTTTGAAAAGCTTTAAATTTTGATTTGACTAAACCATTATAGTCAAATATTTCAGTCAAATCAAAACTTAATGCTTTTCAAAATTATCATTTCCTATTTATTATTAATTTAATTTGCAATTATGAAAATATAGTTTTCAAATGAAATCATACCTTATTGTGTCTTCTATGAAAAAAATCTAAAATCAATAATGCATAAGCTTTCAGTTCAGAGATGATACCAGAAACTGACGATTCCAAACTTACATTCTTAGAAATAATCCCAAGGTTATAAGAAAATATAAGAAAATAAAAACCTTAACTCCCCGTTCAGTGAAATAAAGAAACAGTTAAAACCCAACACTGTGACATAAGATAAAAGCTCAAAAAATCATAGCAAATCATTGAGCAGTGTTCCATTGGAAGGAAACTAAGAGAAGCATTAAGGGACACAAGGTATTAAGTGTGCCAGTTAATAATGCGGATCTTTTTCAATAGATGGAGTTACACATATGTTGATATATATGCGATTTGATATGTATGCTATTTTATTGTATTGACAGCAAGCTTCAAAACTTCATATGTCAAATTTGCTGAAGGTGTTAACATCGTAGATATTTTTACGCTTAAAAATGTCAAATTTCATGCCAAAAAAAGAGCATTTGCGGGAAGTTTTAATTCATTACTTGATTTTGAAGACAAGTGCTGCTGAAAATTATTGTATACTCCAGGAAGCTTATGGTAAACATGTTCCATCTCAAGATACTTGTGAATGCTGGTTTAAACACTTTAAAAGTGATGATTTCAATGTGAAAGACAAAGAATGTCCAGGTCAACTGAAAAAGTTTGAAGACCAACAATTACAAGCATTATTGGATGAAGAAGTGTGTCAAACTCAAAAACAACTTGCAGAAAGATTAAACATTGCTCAGCAAACAATTTCTGATTGTTTATAAGCAATGGGAAAGATTTTAAAGGAAGGAAAATGGGTGCCACATCAACTGAACGAAAGACAAATGGAAAACTGAAAAGTCATCAGTAAAATGTTGCTTCAACGGCATGAAAGAAAGTCTTTTTTGCATCGAATTGTGACTGGCGATGAAAAGTGGATTTATTTTGAGAATCCCAAATGCACAAAATCATGGGTTGATCCAGGTCAACCATCAACATCGACTGCAAGGCCAGATCGCTTTGGAAAGAAGACAATGCTCTGTATTTGGTGGGATCAGGAAGGTGTGGTGTATTATGGGCTTCTAAACCAGATGACCATTAATACTGATCGCTACCAACAACAAATAATCAATTTGAACCATGCTTTGATGGTGAAACGACCAGAATGTGCCAAAAGACAGGACAAAGTAATTTTTCTTCATGATAATGCACCATCACACACTTCAGAACCAGTTAAAGACACGATAAAAGATCTTTCCTGGGAAGTATTAACCCACCCGCTGTATTCACCAGACCTTGCTCCTTCAGATTACCACTTTTTCCGATCAATGGCACACACACTTTCTCAGCAGCACTTCAAAAAGAAGTGGAAAATTGGGTCTCTGAATGGTTTGCCTCAAAACAAGAAAAGTTCTATTGGGAAGGTATCCACAAATTACCTGAAAGATGGGGAAATATGTAGCTAGCGATGGATATTACTTTGAATAAAGCACTTTTGATGTTTCTCTTGAAATTACCATGTTTTCTTTGATTACAAAACCCGCATTATTGACTGGTACAACCTAGTACTTGGCTTCAGGTTCAGAAATAACCAGCAAAACTGTAAATTATACATGCGAAAGGTTTCAGATAAATTCTGAAACACTAAACCTAATTGTTTAAATGTTGAAACAGTGGGAATAGTGAATACAGACTAGAGTAAGGAATGGAGCAGGCAAGAAATCCTGTATGAAGTGTGGTCCCCAGAAGTATAAAATCTATAACAGATTAAAAACAAAAACAAAAAATGAAGAAGAAAAGCCAAGGAACCTGAATCCATATGGCAGAGGGAAAATATATGCTAGAAAACTATTTTCATGAAGCTGATGGAAATTTTGATCACAAACTTTAAAATCAAATATAAAAACAAGAACAGAAAGACATTAAAATAAGCATCTTTAAGAAGCAGGAACAAAAAGACACAGGGAATTGATAGCAGATCAGCAAGAAAAGAGGAAACATAATTAGGATAGATGTTTAAAACAAATATGATTATAGCAGTAAATGTAAAACAGGAAGGGGAAGCAGGGAAAACTGTCACTACTCATAAACAATAAAACTATTACAATAACTAGAGGCCCGGTGCACGAAATTCATGCATGGGGGGGGGGGTGTTGTCCCTCAGCCCAGCCTGTACCCTCTCCAATCTGGGACCCCTCGAGGGATGTCCGACTGCCCAGTGGGATCAGGCCTAAATGGGTAGTCGATCCCTCTCACAATCCAGGACTGCCTGCTGGCTCCCAACTGCCCGCCTGCCTGCCTGCCTGATTGCCCCTAACCACTTCTGCCTGCCAGCCTGATCACTCCCCTGCCAGCCTAGTTGCCCCCAACTGCCCTCTCCTGCTGGCCCAGTCACCCCTAACTGCCCTCCCTTGCCAGCCTGGTCACCCCTAACTGCCCTACCCTGCCGGCCTGGTTGCCCCCAACTGCCCTCCCCTGCAGGCCTGGTTCCCCCCAACTGTCCTCCCATGCAGGTCTGGTAGCCCCAACTGCCCTCCTCTGCTGGCCTGGCCACCCCTAACTGCCCTCCCCTGCAGGCCTGATCACCCCCATCTGCCCTCCCCTGCTGGCCATCTTGTGGTGGCCATCTTTGACCACATGGGGGCGGCCATCTTGTGTGTTGGAGTGACAGTCAATTTGCATATTACTCTTTTATTAGATAGGATAGATAGGATAATACAGTTCACAAAATTAGAATTGAGACAATTAGGTACCGTGATTGAATCAAATAAAGAGCTAAAAATGATCTGCAAAAATGAAACATATGAAGGTTAAAGAAGATGCAAAACATTTATACTTGAAGTTCTCAATGGAAAAAACTATAAGATAATATATTTAAAATAAAACTTGATGGTGCATGTTGAAAATATATACCAAGTGCAAATGAAATTGGCTCCAAATTGTTAACTTTGGCTATAGCACGGTAAAGTGATTGAACTCTCTTGTAAAAGAAGAATTAGTGGGGAGCGAGACCAGAGATCAAGTCATTTATAAGGCAAGACCTACTGTGGCCTCAAACTTTTCCATAGCAATATTCAATACGACATAAAAGTGGAATATTACCTAACAAATTGCTAGGAAAATGAGCATGATATAGGATTTTACACAATTAAACATCTCTTAAATAAGAAATCAACAGAAAATTAATTTTTAACTTAAAGGAACTTAACAGAATATTAGTCTTACAGACCCTTCTTGTTATACCAAGTAGCTATAACAGAATATATGTGTAATTGCCTCTCAATATGTAGAAATACAATAATTAAAGGAAATTGAGAAGTAGGTGGTAAATGAAAGTTAAGAGATAGGCTAGATATGCTGAGATCCTTTTTATTTATAGCTGAGGTTCAAAGGATACAATTTAAGCCTGAAAATATTTAATAATTAGTAAGATAAGTAAATAAAATTGAATGGCTGAAACAAAGCAGAGTAGGAAAAGTGATTTATTAATGTCATAATTGGTAATAAAATTGAATTTTTAGATATGGTTTATAATTTGATATTTAAGCTTGTTACATAACTTACAGTTAAAAATCTAATTACTGGGGCAAAACCACAAACCTTCCTAAATAACAAAATAAACTTGCACAAGAGAAGAAAAACAAAGAAAACATAAAATACTGAAATATTTTAAAACAATAAAATTAGACAGCAGAACACAAAATAGTGTAAATATAACATAATTTTAATGCACTAAATGTTTCTATAAGACATACACTTACATTTTTCAACAAAAGTAAATCTATCTCTAAATCACATATAAAAATATATCAAAAGTGAAATGGTATATAAGAGAACATAACATGTTTGCCTTTCTACCTATGGTCTCAAATTTAAATGCTGTAAAGAAAGTAAAAGCCAAACTCTATTGCATTATAGAAAAACTAGAGCCCTAACCGGTTTGGCTCAGTGGATAGAGTGTTGGCCTGCGGACTGAAAGGTCCCAGGTTTGACTCCGATCAAGGGCATGTACCTTGGTTGTGGGCACATCCCCAGTAGGAGGTGTGCAGGAGGCAGCTGATCGATGTTTCTCTCTCATCAATGTTTTAACTCTTTATCCCTCTCCCTTCCTCTCTGTAAAAAAAAAAAAAAAAAAAAAAAAAAAAAAAAAAAAAAAAAAAAAAAAATCAATAAAATATATTTTAAAAAAAAAAGAAAAACTAGAGACCCAGTGCATGAAAATTCGTGTACTTAGGGGGGTCCCTCAGCCCGACCTGCACCCTCTTGTGGTCTGGAACCCCTCAGGGGATGTCCACCTGCTGGCTTAGGCCCGCTCCCCAGGGGATTGGGCCTAAGCTGGCAGTCAGACATCCCTCTGGCAGCCCAGGAGCCCTCGGGGGATGTCCAACTGACAGCTTCGACCCCTGCCCATCTCTCTGTCTCCTGGGTTCACTCTGGCTCTGAAGGGAGACCTGGGGTACCAGCTGGGCCCCCCACAGGAGACCCCGGCCCCCAGCGATGGAGAAAATTGAGCTGGAGAGAGAGGAGGCCCAGGCGGGTGTGTGTGTGAGCAAGAGGGGGGAGCCCTCCTTCCCTCCTTAAAGCTTCCATTGGGCGGGGGGGGTGTTAATTCCCAGCCCAGGACTCAGCCCCAGCCAGGTGTTCGCTGCCCCACTTTCCCGGCCTCCCCGCCGCCATCCTGTTCCCATTCCCTGCCTGGGATACCCGGCCCAGCAAGGGTGGCCGAGGCCAGTGTGGCCTGGGTGCTGCTGCTGCAAAGCAGGAGCGCCTCCACCTTGAAGGCCTCAGACTGTCCACCCCTCCATCTGGGGACCCACCAACGGCCCACACCAGGCGTCTGGGCAGGGCTCCCCACTCCGTGCCGCCTGCGTCCTGCCCCTTGCTGGCTTGTTCCCTTTCTGTATTTCTGTTTCTCCTCTAGGCCAGTCTGCATGCAGGCCTGCCTTCCTCTCCCTCTCCTTTCTTATCCCCTCCTATCATATCCTATCCTACTCCGGGCCTTGCAGCTGCCTGAGCAGAGGGCAGGGATGCAACCTGCTGATCCGGTTGTGATGTTACGGGCATAACAGATAATTAGAATATTCCTCTCTTATTATATAGAACTAGAGGCTTGGTGCATGAAAATTCATGCACTGGAGGGGGGTCCCTCAGCCCAGCCTGCCTCTCTCACATTTCGGGAGCCCTCAGAAGTGGGAGGCGACCCGGCGATCAGGGGAAGGTGACACTCCCATCATACCTCTTCTGCTGCCACTGCTGGCAGCACAAGCATCTGCTGGCCCTGGTTACCTGAGCCTCGGGCGGCCCTGGGTGGCTGAGCAGCCGCCATCCAAGGCTTCCCTGCTCCTCGGCCATTGGCTGGGCAGCCGCCATTCAAGGCTTCCCTGCACCTCAGGCATCGGCTGGGCATCCGCCATCTGAAGGGTTGTCTGTTCCTCGGGCTGGCCCTGGGCGGGTGGGGGTTGAGGGACTGGGGGACCCTGGAGATAGGCGCTCAGAGTGGCCAGACTGGCCTGGGGACCGCCCGGCTGTGCTGCGTGCCTGCCGCCCCAGGGGAACTGAGAGGACTGGGCGCCACCATCTTTGAGGGCGTGGCAGTCAATTAGCATATTCCCTCTTCATTAGATAGAATAGTTATTTTTTAGAATAAAACAGATTTTGAAAAGTGTCACCTTTAGCAAAAGATAAGGACTAACCCAAAGAATGGGGAGAACCTGATAAGAAAGACATGAAAACATGTATACACTTCACACAAACACCCTCACATACATACATATACTTACACATACACACCAAAAAATAATAATAATAAAGTAAAATTAAAAAATTGCAAATGGCCCATTGCTAGGCTGAAAAATGGCCTCTTTCCTAATCCTAAATTTGTGAATATTGTTACCTTAAATGACAAAACAGACTTTGCTGTTTTATGTAAGTTAAGACTATTTGAGATGGGAAGATCATCCTGAATTATCTGGGTGGTCCCAATGTAACCCACAAGTGTCCACAGGCCAACGCTCTATCCACTGAGCCAAACCAGCTTTGGCAACAACACCTTGATTTTAAGACTCTTGACCTGAAGAGTGTAAAAGAAAAAATTTATGCTGCTTTAAGTCACTATGTGTGTGGTATTTTTATAGTAGCCATAGAAAAACCAGAACAATCAATATACTTAAAAATTTACTAGTCAAGCCAAATCAGTGTGGCTCAGTGGTTTGAGTGTCAACCTATGAACCAAGAGGTCAGGGTTCTATTCCCTATCAAGGCACATGCCCATGTTGTGGGCTCAATTCCCAGTGTAGGATGTGCAGGGCAGCCAATCAATGATTCTCTCTCATCATTGATGCTTCTCTCTCTCTCTCTCTCTCTCTCTCTCTCTCTCTCTCTCTCTCTTTTTCTCTCTCTCTCTCATTTCCTCTCTGAAATCAATAAAAATAGATTTTTAAAAAGAGAAATACAAAGGAATAGAATGAGTAGACATCATTTTACACACTTTCTTGATGACTCTGTCCTCTGTTTTGTCCAATATTTTTGCATAACAGCATGCAGGGAAATAAAGAAAACACAAGGAAGTTGAGAAAAGTTTAACTTGTTCAACAGACACATCGAATTCCAGATATTTTCAGTGAGTCTTTCTGTCAATTTCCTATGCAATTAGCCAAGTCCTAATCCATTCAAATTATGAGATTTATTTTTCATTTATAGTAACAAGAATTTTTTTTACTAACCTTAAAAGTTTTTAACTTGACTGGTGGTCAACGAGTCCACTAATATGTTTACTTAGTCATATTTCCTTCATCAATTAAAGAAAAAGAAACATGAAGTCGCCTGAACTAACTGGTTACTGTTAGTACATATGCATAGATATATTGGAATACTTTTTTTGATAAGACTTTTTATAAAACAATTCAAATTATTTGGCCTCAATCCAGGAAAAAGTGTTAAGGAAAGCTATTAAATTTTAAAGAAGTATTTTTCCTTTTGCAATTTGATAATTATATGGGTTTTTTTTTTTTTTTTTTACTTTAAATACTTCCACATCGCTTGTTCTATACTGTTGTGCTCTTCTAAGAGAGCACTTTAAATGGTAAAAATAGTAACAGCCCAAAGCAAGGGTTAGCGTCACCAATTCTCTGAATATGTGACAATATTAAAGGCTCAGACATGGAAAGAAAGTCCTCTGCTGCCAACTTTTCAAGTGAATAGCTCTTTAAGATACTGGCCTTGGAACACAACTACTCTCATCCTCGGTTTTGATTCTGTGTTGGTATTAAATGTGTAACAAATAACCTTGGGAATATGAGCAATCTAAATAATAGTTCAAATGGGTTGGAACAGGTTGGGTTCCTGCTCTATTTACAGTCTGTTCACTGTATTTTATGGTTTCATTAAGTCCCCTGGTGCCAAAGGCTGGGTTTTCCCCAGCCGGAAGCAGGACTTCAAAGCAGCTTCTGTTTTACTATATTCAAGTAAAGACATATAGTGTTTTGGCTGATTTTAGAGAGAAAAAAAGTATCCATGAAGTCAACCTTTATTGGTTTTCAATTTTAATCATAGAAGAAAAATAGAGAGGGTTACTAAAGAAGAAGAAAATATGGTTATAGCGAATATACCAGAAATGTAGGTTAAAATCATTCAGAAAATAAAAACTTTTAATTATTTTGGAGGTTAATATAAGAAACATGTTAATAAAGTATCATGCAAATTCATGGAAGAAAAGTGAGAGAATTATTAGTTTTCAATAACATGAGAAATAAGCATATTTGAAATGAGAAATAAAATTGTCTATCAAGCTAAAATAACTTCTGGATGATATTTCTGAAGATTTAAAAATATATGTTCCCAGGTTTTTGTAGAAGAAAATATATAAGTTTACCTTATGATTCATATGAAAATAACAGATGATTGATGACACTTCCTATCATTTCTCAGATTTGGTATATTACCAATGGCATAATGAAACATTTCCTAGAAATTTTACATGATAATATTCATTTACTTCATTAAAGTCTTCTATTGCCACATTTGCTTCTATAGCAAATAATAACTAATGTAAATTTTGAGTATTTCTTGAACAAATTGTTACTGGAATAAGCAAATGGACTCTACTTGGTTCTCCTAAGACTCACAGGGGAGTTGAATAGAAGACCCACTAGAGATATTTTCATATAGAAGAGATTGCAACTATCCAAGTGACCTGTAAATCTAAAAACAAAAAAAAAGGAAATCTGGAAATATTACTGAAATATTTATTTGTTCTTATCTCAAAAGTTATAATAAACTAGAGGCTCAGTGCATGAAAATTCATGCACTGGTTGTGGGTCCCTCAGCCTGGCCTGCCCCCTCTCACAGTCCGGGAGCCCTCAGGGGAGGGAGGCGACCTGGTGATCAGGGGAAGGTGATGCTCCATCACACCTCTGCTGCTGCCACTGCCAGTAGCACAAGCCTCGGCCGGACCTGGTTAACTGAGCCTCAGGTGGCCCTGGGCGGCTGGGAAACCACCATCTGAGGCTTGCCTGCACCTCAGTCCAGCCCTGGGCAGCTGGGGGGCTGAGAGGACTGGGGGACTCTGGAGGCAGGCGTGTAGAGTGGCCAGACTCACTTGGGGGCGGGCCCGGCTGTGCCACGCACCTGCTGCTCCGGTGGGGCTGAGGGGACTGGGCACCGCCATTTTGTGGCTGTGGGCACCGCCATCTTTGAGGGTGTAGCAATCAATTAGCATATTTTTTCCTTATTGGCTGTGGGCGCTACCATCTTTTTGAGGGCATGAAGGTCAATTAGCATATTCCCTCTTTATTTGATAGGATAATACAAAATTTTAAAAATTGAAGATGTAGGAGGAGGAAAATGGCGGCAGAATAGACGGACGTGTCCTGAGCCTTGTCCCGGAGCAGATAGAGGGAGCAGCTGAAACGAGTGGAATCCAGCCTGAATTGGCGAAGGAGGCGCAGCTGGTGAGACAGTTTGCAGCTGGGAAGGGCAGAGATCCCCCGATAAAGGTAAAGCCAAAGATCTAGGCATTAGAATCTGCTAGACCTCTGAGCCCAGGTAAGGGAGAAACTACACAGCGCCAAGCCGCGTCCCTGAGGACAGGCAAAGCGTCTGACTGAAAAAAAAAAAAAAAAGGGGGGGGGGGGGTCCACGGGATTGCGGGAGGTAGGGGATTTTAGACCTTGGAGTCTGGATTTGGGATCTGAGCTCTAAGGCAGCCCTGAAAAGCTGCTGGACCGCGCAGTGCCGGCAAGAAAGGAACTTGCATAGACGCCTCGCGCTGGGGCCTGCGCCTTTCTCCACTGAACCTGGTTCGTAGGACCCTTAGGATACAGACGCTTACCTGTAGTTGAGGTGCAGAGGAGGGAGTGGGGTTGTGGAATCTGGGGAGAGTAGGCAGCGGATGGTCCAGTAGAGGTGGAAGCGAGTCTGGTGCTGAGTCATATCTAGGCCCCGTCGCCATTTTCTCCTGAGAGATAGCCCCTCCCTCCAGTCTCCAGGCAACCAATATAGCCACACCCAGATCCCACACTGATTAACACTGTGGAACCTGAATACTCCCTGAGGCTATAGGATCTGCCCTAAAGAGAAATATTTAGAAGTTAAGCACCTTAATTACACAGCTACACTGCCAGAGCCCTTCAGAGTGCTTCAGTGTGCCTCACTGGCAAACTTAACCATGGGTGCTCCTGTGAGCCGCCACTGGGAGTAAGCGCCTATCCACCACAGGTGCAGCAGTGAAAGCTGAGTCTGCCCACCCCATAACTACAGAACTCTGGGCATCACAGTCACACCTTTCCAGAGTGCAGGCCCCCTGAGCCACATCACCCCGACAGACAGTTCCTTGGTGCCACTGTGAGTCCCCACTGGGCACACGTGATTTCAATTAAGGGTGCAAGACAGCAAAAATTGGGATACTCCCCTCCACGGCTGCTGACTTCTAGATACTGCAGTTGTGCCTCTCAAGCTCGAAGGCCTACATCAAGAGAACCCAAATAGCTCAAGTAGGGAGCTACACTAGATTACCAAGCCCAGGAGAACTAAGAGATTACACCAGTAACACCATCACCAAAAGAACCTGGGTAGCAAAGCAATTGGATCTACAATTAAAACATTACAGGAAAACATGGGGAGACAAAAAAGCAACTCCCAAAGGAAAGAAAAAGAGGAATCACCAGAGAGGGAGTTAAATGAAATTGAGGCTAGTAGCTTAACAGAGAAAGAATTCAGAGTAATGGTTATAAGGATGTTTAAACGGATGGATGACAAATACACACAACTCAATGAGAACTATAAGGAGCTGAATGAGAATGTCACCAACATGAAAAGAAACCAAGAAGAGATGAAAAATGACATAGCTGCAATAAAGAACACATTGGAAGGCTTAAACAGTAGACTAGAAGAGGCTGAGGACCGCATCAGCGAATTAGAAGACAAGGTAGGAAAAAACACACAAACACAGCAGCAACTGGAAAGAAGACTTAAAAAGCAAGAGGAGAGCCTAAGAGAGCTTTGGGACAACACAAAACAAAACAATATTAGAATAATAGGGATACCAGAAGGAGAAGAAGAAAAGCAAGGAATAGAAAACCTGTTTGAAGAAATAATGACAGAAAACTTCCCTGATATTGGCAAGAAAAAAACTATGCAAGTCCAAGAAGTACATAGAGTCCCAAACAGGTTGAACCCCAAAAGACCAACACCAAGACACATCATAATTAAATTGGCGAACACTAGCGACAAAGTAAGAATCTTAAAGGCTGCCAGAGAGAGACAGAAAGTTACCTACAAGGGCTCTCCTATTAGAATATCAACTGATTTCTCAACAGAAACACACCAGGCTAGAAGGGAATGGAATGAAATATACAAAGTGATGCAAAGCAAGGGTTTGAATCCAAGAATACTATACCCAGCAAGGCTATCATTCAAAATTGAAGGTGGAATCAGGAGCTTCACAGACAAAAAAGGGTTAAGAGAGTTTATCACTACCAAGCCAGCAATGCAAGAGATGCTAAAGGGACTGCTGTAAAAAGAAGAGAAAGGCAAAAAGAAACACAAACACTAAGGAAAAATATGACAACAAACATGTACTTGTCAATAATAACATTAAACGTAAATGGATTAAATGCACCAATCAAAAGACATAGGGTAGCTGAATGGATAAGAAAACATGACCCATATATTTGCTGTCTACAAGAGACCCACCTCAGAGCAAAGGACTCACACAGACTGAGAGTGAAGGGATGGAAAAACATTTTTCAGGCAAATGGAAATGAGAAAAAAGCTGGGGTTGCGATACTTATCTCTGATAAAATAGACCTCAAAGTAAAGGCCATAACAAGAGATAAGTTAGGCCACTACATAATACTGAAGAGAGCAATTCACCAAGAAGATATAACTCTGGTAAACATATATGCACCCAATACAGGAGCACCCAAATACATAAAAGAACTCCTAGAAGACATCAAGGGAGAGATCGACAACAATACAATCATAGTAGGAGACTTTAATACACCACTGACATCGCTGGATAAATCCTCTAGACAAAAAATCAGCAAAGAAACAGCAATTCTAAATGACGCACTAGATCAAATGGACCTAATTGACATCTTCAGAGCATTTCACCCCAAAGCCACGGAATATACGTTCTTCTCAAGTGCACATGGGACATTTTCAAAAATAGACCAAATACTGGGTCACAAGCAAAGTCTCCCCAAATTCAAAAAGATTAAAATCATATCAAGCATTTTCTCAGACCACAATGGCATAATATTAGAAATAAACTATAATAAAAACATTCCAAAAAATTCAAACACTTGGAAGCTGAATAGCATGCTATTAAACAATGATTGGGTGATCAACGAGATCAAAGAAGAAATTAAAAACATCCTGGAGACTAATGACAATAAAAACACGACAATGCAATTGCTATGGGACACAATGAAAGCAGTCCTGAGAGGGAAGTTTATAGCTCTACAGGCCTACCTCAAAAAACAAGAAAAAATGCTAATAAATGATCTAACTCAACAACTCAAAGAATTAGAAAGAGAGCAACAAGAAAAGCCCACAGTGAGCAGAAGGAAGGACATAATAAAGATCAGAGCAGAAATGAATGACATAGAGACCAAAAAAACAATACAAAAGATCAACAAAATCAAGAGCTGGTTCTTTGAAAGGATAAACAAGATTTATGAACCTCTAGCCAGGCTCACCAAGAAGCAAAGAGAGAGAACCCAAATAAACAAAATCAGAAATGAAAGAGGAGAAATAACAACAGACCCCACCGAAATACAAAGGATTGTTAAAAAATACTACGAACAACTCTATTCCAACAAACTGGACAACCTGGAGGAAATGGACATATTCCTAGAAAAATATAACCTTCCAAAACTCAATCAAGAAGAATCTAAGCATCTCAATAGGCTGATAACTATGGAAGAAATTGAAGCGGTCATCAAAAAGCTTCCAGGAAACAAAAGCCCAGGGCCAGATGGCTTCACAGGGGAGTTTTACCAAACATTCAAGGAAGAACTAAAACCTGTCCTCCTCAGACTATTCCAGAAAATTCAAGAGGAAGGAACACTTCCAAGCTCCTTCTATGAAGCCAGCATCACCCTAATACCAAAACCAGATAAAGATAACACAATGAAAGAGAATTACAGGCCAATATCCCTCATGAATATAGATGCCAAAATCCTCAACAAAATTCTAGCAAATCGAATCCAGCAGTACATCAGAAAGATCATACACCATGACCAAGTAGGATTTATCCCGGGAATGCAAGGATGGTACAATATTCGCAAATCAATAAACGTGATATATCACATAAACAAATTGAGAGATAAAAACCACATAGTCATATCAATTGACGCAGAAAAAGCATTTGACAAAATCCAACACCCTTTCTTGATAAAAACTCTCAGCAAGGTGGGAATAGAAGGATCATACCTGAACATAATAAAAGCCATATATGACAAACCAACAGCCAACATCATACTCAATGGGCAAAAACTAAAACCATTTCCCTTAAGAACAGGAACAAGACAGGGATGCCCACTCTCACCACTCCTGTTCAATATAGTGCTGGAAGTATTAGCCATTGCGATCAGACAAGAAGAAGAAATAAAAGGCATCCAAATTGGAAAAGAAGAAGTAAAACTGTCCTTATTCGCAGATGACATGATATTGTACATAGAAAACCCTAAAGACTCCATCAAAAAATTACTAGACTTAATAAATGAATTCGGCAATGTAGCAGGATACAAAATTAACGCCAAGAAATCTATGGCATTTCTATACACTAATAGTGAACTTACAGAAAGAGAGACTAAAAAAGCAATTCCATTTACCATCGCACCAAAAAAATTAAAATACCTAGGAATAAACTTAACTAAGGAGGTAAAAGACCTATACGTGGAAAACTACACAACATTGAAAAAAAGAGATAGAGGAAGACATAAACAGATGGAAGAACATACCATGTTCATGGATTGGTAGAATCAACATCATCAAAATGTCCATACTACCCAAAGCAATCTATAAATTCAATGCACTTCCCATTAAAATACCAACGACATATTTCACAGACCTAGAACGAACTCTCCAAAAATTTATCTGGAATAAAAAAAGACCCCGAATAGCTGCAGCAATCCTGAGAAAGAAGAACAAAGTAGGTGGGATCTCAATACCGGATATCAAGCTGTATTACAAAGCCACTGTTCTTAAAACAGCCTGGTACTGGCACAAGAACAGACATATTGATCAATGGAATAGAATAGAGAACCCAGAAATTGACCCAAATAACTATGCTCAATTAATATTTGACAAAGGAGGCACGAACATACAATGGAGTCAAGACAGTCTCTTCAACAAATGGTGTTGGGAAAATTGGACAGATACATGCAAAAAAATGAGGCTAGATCACCAACTTACACCATACACAAAAATAAACTCAAAATGGATAAAGGACTTAAACATAAGACGGGAAACCATAAAAATACTAGAGGAATCCACAGGCAGAAAAATCTCAGACATATGCCGAAGGAACTTCTTCACTGATACTGCTCCTAGGGCAATGGAAACTAAAGAGAAAATAAACAAATGGGACTACATCAAATTAAAAAGCTTTTGCACAGCAAAGGAAACCATCAATAAAACAACAAGAAAGCCCACTGCATGGGAGAACATATTTGCCAATGATATCAACGATAAGGGTTTAATCTCCAACATTTATAGGGAACTCATGCAGCTTAACAAAAAAAGATAAACAACCCAATCAAAAAATGGGCATCTGATCTAAATAGACACTTTTCGAAAGAAGACAGAAGGAAGGCCAAGAGACATATGAAAACCTGCTCAAAGTCACTCATCATCAGAGAGATGCAAATCAAAACAACAATGCGGTACCATCTCACACCTGTCAGAATGGCTTTTATCAACAAATCAACAAATGACAAGTGCTGGCGAGGATGTGGAGAAAAAGGAACCCTCGTGCACTGCTGGTGGGAATGCAGACTGGTGCAGCCACTGTGGAGAACAGTATGGAGTTTCCTCAAAAAACTAAAAATGGAACTCCCATTTGACCCAGTGATCCCACTTCTAGGAATATATCCCAAGAAACTAGAATCACGAATCAGAAAGGATATATGCACCCCTATGTTCATAGCAGCACAATTCACCATAGCTAAGATTTGGAAACAGCCTAAATGCCCATCAGCAGATGAGTGGATTAAAAAACTGTGGTATATCTACACAATGGAATACTACGCGGCGGTAAAAAAGAAGGAGTTCCTAGCATTTTCAACAACATGGATGGATATGGAGAGTATTATGTTAAGTGAAATAAGCCAGGCAGAGAAAGATAAATATCACATGATATCACTCATTTGTGGAATATAATGAATGGCATAGTCTGATGAACAAGAACAGATCCAGAGACTGAGAAACGTCGAACAGCACGTCATACCTCAGGGAAGGTGGGGGAGGGTGGGTATAAGGGGGAGAGATCAACCAAGGGACTTGTGTGCATGCATATGAGCCTAATCAATGGACACAGACAACAAGGGGGTGGGGCATAAGTGGGGGGTGGGGGGTTATGGGGGAATAATTTGTGTTTTTGCCTCCCTGACAAAGTTTATATAAAGTTACAAAAAGAAATTGTCAGCCAGTTTGAAATTGAATTGCCATGGCCTAGAGCAAAGAATATCCTTACATGATATTATTCTACAATGTCATTATAATTTTAGATATCTTACAACAGCATACTGTACAATTATCCCAAACAAACTTACAAACTAATTCTTGGAATGTTTGGCAGCAATTTAAAAAAAAAAAATGAAAGGATTTAATCCCTTTCAGAAGGAATTAAGGCACTGGGAAGGCACTTGAGCATTCTATATTGGCCCCTCTTGCTTTTTGTGCCAAGAGGGACCCTCTTCTCACAATCCAATTGCCCTCAGCTGTTGCCTGAGCTTTCTGTTCATGCTGAGCTTGAAGCCTCGTGGTGGCTGGTACCATGGATCTGTCTCTCGCCCAATTGTGTGAGCTGGGCCCTCCCTGGAGAAGAAACCTGAGTTCCCCGAGATATGTGATCAGTTCTGGGGCCCCGCCAGCAGGCCAGGGGATCCCAAGGCAGGTGCTGGGCGTGGAGGCCACGGGGGCATAGGCTACCAAGGAGACAGAACTGAACCTCACATCACCCTGCTTGGCCCCGGAGGATGACTGGTTAGCCAGAGACGGGTAAGATTCCTCAGGGAAGGAACAACCTAAGACAGGCACAGTCGCAGAGGGGCCATCAGGAGAGAACTTGGGGATCATCAGAGGTGGGGCACAGACCCTCACCTCCCCAACCTTGCAGGGGCCTGAACCCTGGCCCTGTCTGAGGGAGGTCTCCTGCTCCCATGGCTGCTTTGCATCCCACGCCCAGCTCAGATCGGGACACAGGTGACAGACAGTGACTTGGCCCAGCTCAGATTGGGACCCAGGTAACAGACAGAGACTTGGCCCACAGCAGCTGCCCTATATCTAAATCCAGCCTAGCACCAGGAATGCTCAAGACCTACTCAAGAATGCAAATAAGCCTTTCCACTAATATTTACAGGGTAAACTAAGATTGTTGGTAGAGTATTAAATTTGACAGTAAAATAATAATCAAGTTTTCAGAGTAATTTAAATAGGCTAATTCAAATAAGTGAATATTCAAGAAAATTTAATTGCACTGGACAAAAAGCTGTTCCTAAAGTGTTAACTAAAATTTCTATTGGTAGTTCATCTCATGGTAAAATTCCTGAACATGCAATGAAACTAAAGCAGTCATATTTTTGTGCAAAAAGTTAAAATTTAAAGTTATCAAGACTGCATTATAAAATTTACAAAAGCCTCTATTAATCAAAAAAGGGGGGATAGTAGGGTAATATCATGTAAGGAAAAATATCCTATAAGTAAATTACATCTAGAAAATTTTTACTTTACAAAATTAATTTCTATTTGTAATGCTAACAGCAAAACGCACATGGTGTCTAAATAAGAAAAAGGAAAATCGTTTGGGCAAAAATAAAAAGGATCCCAAATCAATTATATAGAAAAGATTCCTTTATTAACTCTTGGTCGAGAATATGTTTGTATATTTTCAGAAAACAACTCCAAGACCATGTGGATTCCTGCAACAGAGAGGAATTGACAGGTCTGCTCCAACCATGAAGACAAGAGGAGAAACAGTCCAGAGATGGGAGACGCTGACGACGCCTTGCCACGCTAGCAGTCAGAAGCTGTGCGACACAGCACTTGCCTAGGACCAAACCAGAGAGGATTGGACCTGCATTGCCACCATGTGCCCACCATCCAGATATCATTGCTGACATGTACACATAAGGAACTGTTTGACATTGAAACGGGGAATCAGAACTGTTGGACATTGAAATTGGGACTCAAACATTTTTTGTTATTATATGTCTATTTCTAGTCTGCAGAGGCAAGATTTTTTAAAGGAAAGAAAAGGGGGAAAAATAGATACAGAAGCAAAGAAGCATTGAACAGACTGTCAAACTACAGTGGGAAGGCAGAGGAGGTTTTGGGGGGGAGGGGGGCTGTAAGGGATCAACCGAAGGACTTGTAGGCATGCATATGAGCATAACCAATGGATAAAAGACACTGGGGGGGGTGGGGCAGGTAAAGGCATGTACTGTGGGGAAGGGGAGGGTGGGGGGAGGTCAATGGGGGAAAAAAAGAGACATATGTACTACTATTTCTAATACTTCAAACAATTTAAAAAAATGTAAAAAAAATAAATAAAAATAAAATTAAAAAAAAAATTGAAGATGTATACAAAATTTACCTTTGAATGCTTCAGTAACATGATTAACTTAGTACATTTCAGTCATTTATTAATATAACAGGTTTTTTGTTAGCTGTTGAACAAAGTATTATGCTTTCTAATATGAACCATATTCTAAAGATTATTTTTATTTCAAAAAGATTCTGTAAATAATCTATTTAATTATAGGCAAACCAATTTGAGCAATATTTCAAATAAACTGCATATTTGTAAAAACTTTTACAACAGAAACCCACATTTGGGAAATTTTTCATAACCATATGATTAACCCATATATCTCTATAAAATATGTTGAATTTTGCTGAAGTCTTCTTGGTGAACCTTCCAGTAGTTTTCTGGCCTATCCCATATAATAAAAGCCTAATATGCAAATTGTCCCCTCAGGCATTCATTCAACGGGGAGTTCGACTGCTCACTATGATGTGCGCTGAATACTGGGGGGCAGCGCAGAACATGGAGGGCATCAGTGACACAGTGCTGGCCTTGATGGACCCCAATGAGAGCGGGACTGTGGCGGGATGGTGGAGCAGGTGAGTGGGCGGCGCCAGGCCAAGGAGGGTATGAATGGGGGCCTGATCACCCTGCTGATTGCTCCCCAGACGGCATCCAATGGTGGTGGTGGTGGTGGGGGGTGGCTGCCGCCTGGCTCCCAGGCACTGAGGGAGCTGGGTGGGGGGCTCCGGCCCTGATCAATCATCCCACAGGTGGGATTATAGAGCAGATGAGGGGGCGACGCCAAGCCAAGGCGGGGTGCCAGGCAGGGCTGCGGGACTGCGAGGCTGGGGCCACAAGCTGAGGCCCGATCTCTGCAGGCCACCCCGAGGGACCCCCCTTGTGCACGAATTCATACACTGGGCCTCTAGTCTTCATCATAAAGAAAGGTTATAATTACTTTTAATTATCAATATAATATACGTATTTTGTAAAAATAGATATGCAAAAGATAGTATAAATACAAAAACCCTCTTGATCACTAAATTTAAGTAAACTCACCTATTTCTTTAGTGGTATAAGGTTTTTTAGCCTTACTCATTGTCACACATGTCTGTCAGTATGCTGAAAAAGTTTTCACAAATTGAGACACAGGCAGTGAGAGACCTAAGAAAAAAATGAGTCTAGGCATTCTATTAATGCAATTGCCACATACAATATTTCTATTTTTGTCATATTTCTCATTATATTTTAGTACATTTTTTCACTGCTTTTGTCAGTCTTCTTTTTTTCTCCTCACATTATCTTGCTTTTTATATGCCTCATTACATGAATTTCAGCAAGATAACTGGCTAACATTAGAATATGCTGAGTAGTAGAAGTTCGTTGCAATCCATTTAAAATTTGGCTGAGAAATATCTTAACCCAAGGAAAAAAATGTGATATAGGCTATTTTTTCTACTTTATTGTTGTCTATTATCTTTATAGGAAATTGAATAATGTCTCTTGATCAATATTTCCCTCCAATATAACCACCCATAAATGCAATATTTCTCATTTATGATATATTTTTTTAAACAAGAAATTTGTATTTTCTTAAACAAGAAAACATGGATGAATTCTTTTATAATCTAGATGTAGGGAAGAATGTTCTAACTATGCAATTAAACTCTTTTGATAAAGTTAATTTCATAAAAGTGCTTTAAAATATGCAACCTAAAAGTTAATTTGGAATGCATAAACACCAACAATACCTCGGGATGGTGGTGGTGGAAAATATATACATGTGTGTGTTTGTGTGTGTGTGTGTGTATGCAAACCTTATTTAAAATTATACAAAAATATATTTAAAAGTCCCCTATACATATTAAAAGATGTTCAGTTCCACTCACAGTTAGAAAAATAGAAATCTATAATACAGTGAGACACCACATCTCCCTTAACAGATTGGCAAAATTAATAAGTACAATAACACATTACCTTGGCAAGGCTTTGGGGAAATAGGGACTCATATATTGCTGGTAGGCATGCAAACTATTTTGGAAAGAAATTTGGGAATATCTAACAAAACTATATATGCATTTACCTTCTAATTCAGGCATCTCACTTTTGGGAATTTACCCTGAAGGTATATATGGAACAATACAAAAATGCATATGCACCACATTATTCATTACAACATTGCTTATAATTACACAATATTGGAAAGAAACCAAATGCACATCATAGAAGAATTGTTGAACAAACTGTTGTACTCTGCTGGCTTAAAAAAGAGGAGAGATATCTTATTTGTAATGAATTATCCTATCTAATAAAAGAGTAATATGCAAATTAACCATCACTCCACCACGCCCACAAGCCAGTCAGGAGCAAATATGCAAATAAACCCAACCAAGATGGCTACGGCCACAGAGAGCAGGAGTGAGGCTTGGGTTTCCCTGGCAATAGAGGAAGCCAAGCTTTCTGCCTGCCCTTGCCGGCCTAGGCCTCCACTCAAGGCTACAAAGTTTCAATGATAGAAGATACATAAACCCAAACAGAAATGGCGGCAGCCACAGAGCTGGAAAGAGCAGGAGGCTAGGGTTGCCCCCGGTGATGGAGGAAGCCAAGCTTTCCACACACCCTGGCTGGCCCAGGCCTCGCTTAAGGCTACAAAGTTTCAATTATAGAAGATACATAAATTCCAATAGAAATGGCTGCCGCCTCGGAGCAAGCAGAAGGCTTGGCTCCGCTCCAGGCTACAAAGTTTCATTTTTAGAAGATAAATAAACCCCGGATACCAGGGCCTCTGCTTGGGTTGCCAGGGGGTGTGGCCAGCCTGCAAACCACCACAGGCCCCTCGCCCAGGCCGCCCCACGTCCCAAGGGAACCCCCACCCTGATCCAGGACACCCTTGAGGGCAAACCAACTGGCCCCCACCCGGGCACCAGGCCTCTATCCTATCTAATAAAAGAGTAATATGCAGATTGACCATCACTCCAACACACAAGATGGCTGCCCCCATGTGGTCAAAGATCCTGCCCCCATGTGGACACAAGATGGCCACCACAAGATGGCCAGCAAGGGAAGGCAGTTGGGAGGGACCAGGCCTGCAGGGGAGGGCAGTTGGGAGGGACCAGGACTGCAAGGGAGGGCAGTTGGGGGCGGTCAAGCCTGCAGGAGAGAGCAGTTAGGAGTGACCAAGTGGGCAGAGGAGGGAAGTTGGGGGCAACCAGGCCTGCAGGGAAAGGCAGTTGGGAGGGACCCAGGCCTGCAGGGGAGAGCAGTTGGGGGGAACAAGGCCTGCAGGGGAGGGCAGTTAGGGGCAAACAGGCTGGCAGGGGAGCAGTTAGGCATCAATCAGGCTGGCAGGGGAATGGTTAGGGGGTGATCAGGCTGGCAGGCAGAAGCGGTTAGGGGCAATCAGGAAGGCAGGCAGGCGAGCAGTTGGGAGCCAGCAGTCCTGGATTGTGAGAGGGATGTTCGACTGCCCTACTGGGATTGGGCCTAAATGGGCAGTCGGAGATCCCTCAAGGGGTCCCAGATTGGAGAGGATGCAGGCTGGGCTGAGGGACACACACCCCCGTGCACGAATTTCGTGCACCAGGCCTCTAGTCTATATAATAAAAGCCTAAGCAACCATTATAGCACAATGATCAGAATGACTGGTCACTATGATGTGCACTGACCACCAGGGGGCAGACACTCAACGCAGGAGCTTCCCCTGGTATTCAGTGCACTCCCACAGGGGAAGCACTGCTCAGCCAGAAGCCTGGCTCATGGCTGGCGAGCACAGCAGCGGTGGTGGAAGTCTCTCCTGCCTCTGCAGCAGCACTAAGGAGCAGGGAGCAGGCAAGCTGTAAGGAGTGAGGGGTCCCAGACTGCGAGAGGGTTGTCTGACTGCAGGTAGCAGGCCTTAGCCTACAGATGGACATCCCCAACAGGTCCCAGACTGGGAGAGGGTGCAGGCCGGCCTGAGGAACAACCCCCACCCAGTGCACAAATTTCGTGCACTGGGCCTCTAATATTAAATAATTTTGAGTAAAGAAGAGCTAATTAAAATGGGTATAACACCATTATCCAATGGGAGGAGGGGATAAGAAAAATGTGCCTACTCATTTATACAAAGAGAGTTACAGAGAGAATAATGCATTTTTAAAATATTTGAATTGCAGAAAACATATAAACATGGTGCTTAAAAGGAAAAACAAAGCAGTTTTTTGAAATTTTCAAAACATATTGCTTTCTTTTAAATTTATGTCCTATGGATACCAGAATGTATCACATAGTGTCTCTGTTCTTAGGGGATTGACGATATAGTATAACAAGAAGTATAAATCAACATTTCAATATGTAAAAGCAATAGAGCAATAGAGATTCATTGGTATTGTGATAGATGAATGTGTATATGAGACACACTAGACAAAAATGGTGTGGTGTATTTTGAAAAATTTAGGATTGTTAATCTAACTAGGATTAGGTGGTTTCTACTTTTATTCCCTGCTATTATTATTATTATTATTATTATTATTTTAATCTTTATTGTTGGAAGTATTACATATGTCCCTTTTGTTCCCATTGACCCCTTCTAGCCCACACTCTCTCCGCACACCAGGCCTTTACTACACTATTGTCTGTGTCCATGGGATAAGCATATATGCATATAAGTTCCCCAGTTAATCACTCCCCTCAACTCCCCATCCCTGCCTTCCTTCTGAGTTTCATCAGTCTGTTCCATGCTTCTATGTCTCTGGATATACTAGTATTTCATTCATCAGTTTATTTTGTTTATTAGATCCCACATATAAGTGATATGTGATACTTGGCTCATTTTGCTTAGCATGATATTCCCCAGGTTCCTCCAAACTGTCTCAAAGGGTAAGAGATCCTTCTTTTTTATTGTTGCATAGTATTCCATGGTGTAAATGTACCACAACTTTTTTATCCACTCATCTATTGATGGGCACTTGGGCTGTTTCCAGATCTTAGCTATTGTAAATTGTGCTGCTATGAACATAGGGGTGCACATATCCTTTCTGATTGGTGTTTCAGTTATATTCTTAGAAATGGGATCGTTGGGTCAAGTGGCAGTTCCATATTTAATTTTTTGAGAAAACTCTATGCTGTTTTCCATAGTGGCTGTATTCCTACTAGCAGTGTTCTAGGGTTCCCTTTTTTCCACATCCTCACCAGCACTTGTCATTTGTTAATTTGTGATGGTAGCCATTCTTACAGGGGTGAAGGGATACCTCATTGTCATTTTAATTTGCATTTCTCTGATGATTAATAACTGAGCATCTTATCTAATAAAGAGGGAATATGCTAATTAACCATTGCTCTGTCACAAAGATGGCTGCACCCACAGCTGAGGCCAAGTTCCCATAAGGAGCCTTAACAAGCAATCAGCAGGGACCTGAGGCTACGCCCTCTCCTGCCCCTGTGGGGCTTGACAGGGGACCTCAGGCTGTGTCCCCCACCTGGCAGGACTTGACAGGGAATCTCAGGCCTCTCCCCCCACCCGGTGGAGCTTGACAGGGCACCTCAGGCTGCTCCCCTGCCCTAGCGCCAGGCCAGGGGACCTCAGGCCACGCCCCCCACCTGGCAGGGCTTGACAGGGGTCTTCAAGCCACGTCCCCCACCCCGGCACCAGGCTGGGAGATCTCAGGCTGCACCCCCCGCCCCAGCACCAAGCCAGGGGACCTGAGGCTGTGCCCCCCTGCCTGGCAGGGCTTGACAGGGGACCTCAAGGTGCACCCCCAGTGCTGGGTTGGGAAAACTCAGGCCGCACCCCCCCGCCCAGGGGCTACCTGAGGCTGCACCCCCCTGCCGATGGGGCTTGACAGGGGACCTGAGGCTGTGCCCCCCTCCCAGTGCTGGGCCGGGGGACCTGAGGCTGCACCCCTGCCCCCCCACCTGGCGGGGCTTGACGGGGGACCTCAGGCCATGCCCCCCACCCAGCAGGGATTGACAGGGGATCTCAGGCCATGTCCCACACCTGGCGGGGCTTGACGGGGGACCTCAAGGCATGCCCCCACACCCCGGTCTGGGCTGGGGGACCTCAGGCCATGCCCCCCATCGTGGCGCCGGGCCAGGGGACCTGAGGCTACGTTCCCTGGCCGGCAGGGCTTAACAAGGGTGGGACTAGCCCTTGGGTCTGGATCTATCCCAATAAGGAGGGGGTGCTGGCCAGGTCTGGGTCTCACGCGATTTTGAGGCTCATGTGGGTGGGCAGGGACTTGACTCTGGGTCCCGTGGTGTGCCCCAGACTCTGACAGGAGGAAGGTTTTCATATACATTTTACTAATTTTCTTTCATCTCTGACACTTCTATTATAGAGAAAGGGCAAATAGCAATATTAAATTATTTCCTCTAATTAATCCCCTTTTAATGTGCACGAATTCCGTGCACCGGGCCACTAGTTTTTTCATATGTCTCTTGGCCATCTGTATGTCCATTTTGAAGAAGTATCTATTTAGGTCCTTAGTCCATTTTTAATTGAATTGTTTGTCTTCCTTTTGTTAAGTTGTATGAGTTCCTTAGTATATTTTGGATTTTAACCTTTTATCAGATATGTCATTTAATATATCATCAAACCTGAAAGCTGGAAGTACAAAGGGTTTCCAGTAAATACAGCGACTTCATTGTGGAAACAGATGCCTATCCGTGCAGAAGCTTAGATCTTCCAAATCTTTTTCAGTGTTCCCTCTGCTTCTGTTGTCACATTTCCCCTCTTCACACTGAGCTTTCTGTCTTGGGCTTATGAGGAACCTTGTGGGTTACATTGGGACCACCTGCTAATTCAGGATGATCTTCCCATCTCAAAAATTCTTACCTTACAACTGCAAAGTCTATTTTGCCAATTAAGGTAACAATATTCACAAATAATTCTGGATTAGGAAGAGGTGGTTTTTCAGTCTAGCAAAGGGTCATTTGCATGTTTGTCTCTGTGTATGTGTGCTTGTATGATTTATGTATGTATATATGTGAGGGTGATTATGTGAAGTGTGCATGTGCTTTGTCCATTCTATCAGGCTTTTCTTCATTATTAGGGGTAGTCTTTATTTTTCTGCTACAGGTGATAATTACTTTTCAAAATCTGTTTGACATTAAAAATAGCTTTTTTTTCCCCCATGGGATTTTCTCCTACTTTGAGAATCCTTTTCCAGACACCTCCTCAGAGTCTACAGGTAAATAAGGACTCCACCCTCCCTTTCAAATTATTGTCATTTACACAGTGAGTCATCTCCTTTTTTTCAGATACATGTTAAAGTCTTGTTTTATAGTGTCTAATCCATGTGTATTCTTAATATTAAAATCACTTTCACCACAAAATTAAATGGACTCCTTGAATCTGATTTATAAAATGAATTAGTAAATATCAACTAACGATTCTGTAAACTCCTTTATTAATTAGTGTAACTACCCCTAGACTTGGTTTAGAATTCACTTGGCTTTAGAATCGTACAAAAAAAAAACCAAAACACAATTTCAAATAGGCTCTAGAGAAGTAGTACTTATGGGAATATGTGTATACTGTTCTGAATGTTTGGCAGACTTGCTACAGTGTTTTCCCAATTTTCCTTCACTTCTTCTCTTCTTTGTATCCCCAAAGAAAACCTCAGGCAATAGCTGCTGCAATAAATTGTTGTGAGTGTTAGGTTAGAAAAGAAAAGGTACTCTGAGGCACAGGCAGGGGCATATTTCTATTCTGTGAGGTTAGGAGTGTCCTCCCTGAGGAAGTCTGAAGGAATAGAATGAATACTAATTATATGGGACAGTTTTCCCAGGTAGATCCATTCGCATATTTAAGAGTTTGAGGAAAAATTAAAGAAAAAAAAATCAATTTGCTTATCTACCAGCTCTTTATCTCTCTGTGTGTTTTTCTCCTGGAGCTGAGGTTAAAAGGGCAATTATAGCCACAGACTTAACACAACATGCCAGATCACCTATGCAGACTCTGTAAGAAAATGGTCACATCAACTTTGTGGCCCTCACCCCATCTTATTACAAAGGGCTTTTGTTGAAAAGAGAGAAATGTACTTGGAACATATTTTTGGAATGCTATGGGATGTGCTCTCCTCTCCCAGTGAAAAGAGAAGATAATTGCTTCCCCCCTCCCCTCAGGTTAATGAGCCAGATTTGAAAGGGACTGTCAGGAAAACAGGGCACATATATCAAATTTCCAAGACACATAGGTTTGTAAATAAAACAGGAAAAGTTTGGGCCATTGTCTTGAAATGGCACAGTAGGAAAGCAACTGCAAGTTAATTGCACTTATATTTGTGGCAGTTATAGAAAAGTATTGAGGAGAAGGGGTGGATGAGAATTTATATGGTTTCTATTGTTCGCAGCTGGCTAGCAGCAAGTTTGAGTCATCATTAAGAGGCTTCTCTGTAGAAGGGAAGGACCCCAACCCAGTGAAAAGATTTTAGGATAACCAGGAGCTGCGTGAGAAATTATAAAGGACTGGTATCATTAGGAAGTTTTTTGTATATGTCCAATGGGAGAATCTTCAAAAACAATGAAGTTATCCAGAGAAAATGATCAGTTTTAAATATACACCAAAATTAGAGAACCTCCAAATCAGATTAAAATAGTACCATATTCCATAAACATCTTCCTCATTGTAGTTTTAATTTTAATCACTCTGATGATTAGTGACGTTGAGCATTTTTCATATGTATATTGGCCATCTGTATGTCCTCTGGAAAAGTCTCTATTCAGCTCCTTCCTTTGCCCATTTTTTAATTGGACTGTTTGTCTTGCTGGTGTTGAGTTATATAAGTTCTTTATAAATTTTGAAAATTAAACCCTTATCAGATGTATCATTGTCAAATATGTTCTCCCATACAGTGAGTTGTCTTTTCATTTTGTTGATGTTTTCTTTTGTTGTACAAAAGCTTTTTACTTTGATATAGTCCCATTTTTTTCTTTGTTGTCCTAACAGGGGCTTAATCACAAGGAACAACAACAGCCTGTAATTATTGGAATCGAGATATATAGGCAAAAATACTATTATGAAAGATGTTTGAGATTTTACTGCCTATGTCTTCTAGGATTTTTATGGTTTCTAGTCTAACATTTAAGTCTTTAATCCATTTAAGTTTATGCCTGTGTATGGTGTAAGAAGGTTGTCTAGTTTTATTTCTTTGCATGTATCTATTCAATATTCCTAGCACCATTTATTGAATAGACTATCTTTACCCTATTGTATGTGTTTGCTGCCTTTGTCAAATATTAATTAACTATAAAGGCATGGCTTTATTTCTAGACTCTCCATTCCTTCCATTGATCTATATAGGTATTTTTATGTCATTACCATGCTGCTTTGGTTTTTAAATTCTCACCCAAGGATATGTTTTATCGATTTTCAGGTAGAAAGGAAGGAAGAAAGAGAAAGAATTACCGATGTGAGAAACATTCATCCATTGGCTTCCAGAGGTGGCTTCCAGAGGCACCCCAACCGGGGACAGAACCCACAACCTAGGTATGTGCCCTGTCTAGGAATCAAACCCACAACCTTTTCGTGTACAGGAAGATGCTACAACCAATGGAGCCACCGGTGAGGACATTGCCATGCTATTTTGATTACCAAGGCGTCATTGTATAGTTTGATATCAGGTAGTATGATTCCCCCCACTATGTTCTTCTTTATCTTGCTATGGCTATTTGGGGACTTTGTGGTTTTATATAAATTTTTGGAATATTTGTTCTAGTTCTGTGAAATATGCCATTGGTATCTTGATAGGAATTGTGTTGAATCTATAGATTGCTTTGGGTAGTATGGATATTTTAATGAAAAATATTTTTAAAAACCACTGTTGATTATTGTATTATATTAGTAAAAGTAGAAGTAATACCACTTTTCTCTCAGCTTTCATTCACATTATGTAAATATATGGTATCATCTATATATATATATATAAGCCTAAGCAACCGAACGACCAAATGACCAGTACTGGTTGCTATGATGTGCACTGATCACCAGGGGGCAGATGCTCAACTCAGGAACTGCCCCCTGGTTGTCAGTGTGCTCCCACAGCCAACCTCTGTGGCTGGCCAACCTCTCTAGGTCCCTCCCCCCAGCTGGCTGACCCCATTCGTCCCTGATTGCCTGCCAGGCCAAGCGACCCCACTTGTGCATGGATTCGTGCACTGGGCCTCTAGTTATAGATAATATATTATATAATTATATTTTGCATATAAATTAAATTGTAAGCAACCATATTCAAATCATCAATAGGGTGATAGATGATTTTACAGGCCTCAAAGTGAATGTGGTATTTACTGCAACAAACATA
Source organism: Plecotus auritus (assembly GCF_963455305.1). Taxonomy (NCBI): domain Eukaryota; kingdom Metazoa; phylum Chordata; class Mammalia; order Chiroptera; family Vespertilionidae; genus Plecotus; species Plecotus auritus. Next base: position 45,175,095 of record NC_137775.1, read on the forward strand.
TTCTTTTTGGTAATACCATTTTCAATTTTGTCACAACAGTTCTTTAATTTCATTCTCATGCAATGCACAATTGTTTATACATATTTAGATGTACACTTGTCTACTAAATTCACTTCTTTTTCTCACTTCCACAATAGTCACTGACAAATGAAATTAGTACTTGACACCAAAAGTACTTGTCAAAGTACTTTTAAATATAAAATGGAAATTCATATTGACATGGAATGGTAGCTTTCTCTTTTAAAGTGGTTGTTCAGATAATCTAAAACATATATATGCATCATATAACTATTAAAAAGATCCACAAAACTTTAAAAAAGTAAGGAACTTACAAAATCCCTAAGGATAAGCAATCTGAGGCTCCTGCTGGGTTTATGGAACCAAACTGGAGAATCACTGGAGAAGTGGGATCTGGAATTGGGCGAGCCTTCAAGTCCTGGCTCTAGCACTCTCTGGTGATATGACCTTGAACAAGTTACTTAACCTTTCTAGGATTTCTTTTGTTCTTATGCATAGTGGTTAAACAGTAACCCTGTCTAACAAAGAAGATCAAAGTGCTCATTACATTATTAGTTGCTGTATAGCTTCATCTCTGAAGGAAAAGAAGAGGATAGGCCAGCAAAACTCTAGACAGTATTAAAGGTGCTGGAGTGAGCTGCCTGGATTATTGACTTACTGGAACTTTGAAACTGAGTTTTGTAGCATTCTAACATCCTCTAATTTAAGAGTTGACACTGCATTGTATAGTTTTAGTAGCTTGCTAACTTTTACATAGGTCCCAGATTAAACAGTATATATAAAAAAAAGGCTTTTGATACCTTCAATCCTTTTGATTTCCCTCTTCTATGCTATATTTTATTAATTTTGTACTCCTCAACAGACTGCTCCTCAAGCTTGAAAGTGGACCTGTGTTTTACTGGAGTTTGCTAATTGGTTGTTATTTATTTAAGTCAATCATTAAATAAATATTTATTAATCCATCCTACTCTACTTTATGACTATAGTATATCTTCAAATGGGATAAAATAATTATGTCAAAATATTTTATATTAAATTATAAATGTCCAAACTGTTACCCAGGTATAGTTATTTTCAGAGTGTTTTAATCTAATAAGATCTTTATTAGTGAAATATAAATGAGCCATCTTGGGCTTTGATATCAACATATTTTAAGTCCTATCCAGTTATCTTCCAGAACCAAGACATTTCATCATCATGCTAAATGCCAAATTCAAAGGGCTCTTTGGCCCCTTGAGTGTGGCTCTTCCACAAAATACCACAGCCTGGGAGAGTCTATTTTGAAGAAGTGGTGTTAGAAGAAGTTTAAATTTAAAAAATTTGGCTCTCAAAAGAAATTTCAATCATTGTACTGTTGATATTTGGCTCTGTTGACTAATGAGTTTGCTGACCACTGACCTAAGGAGAGACCATGAGTCAGTACAAGGACTAAACCTAAGAGCAGAAATACCACAACTTTATTTTATTTTTATTTCAACATTCTGTCTTCAACTTAACATAGCATTTTGGATGTATGAGGAAAATTAATATGAAAATATAAATTAATCAATTAATTGTGAAATCACACAATCACAAATATTATTTTAGGATATAAGAAAGCAGTTTTACAAATGCCCATGAATAGGGTTCAAGTGAAGAATTTCTCTTGAGTGCATAATTAACCTCCCATGAGTACTAAGAGAATTAATGAGTTAATGTTGAAAAAGTAATTTGAAATATTTTTATGAGAAATGCCATTAAATAATTTATAACCTCAAATTGGTCATCAAATTTCCTGAGGATATAATTATTACTGTTAAATGTGGCTTACTATATAAAATTACAGCTTTTACCCCTGGAAATTTCAAAGACAGTAGAATGTTTGGTCAAAAGTAGATACAGAAGGTTAAAATCTAAAAGAAAAAAAGGGCTCTCTTTATCTATAAATAAAAAATACATATTTTAGTGTATTTAGGACAAAGGACTTACCTTAAATTAGATAGTTAAAATATTAAAATACATATACATTATTGAATAAGTATTTAATAATTTTAAACAACCAATGAAAAATGAATTTTAGATGAAAGCTAAAATGTTACTGATGTGATGGTCAGCAGAAGTAGTTGATGTCCAAACATATTAAATTTGTGCAGTTAAAGGAGATGACAATGGAGGAAGTTGTTATTAAAATCTCTGCAAAACATTGATATGATTATGTGATTTTTGTCTCTCAAGTTGTTTATGTGATGTATCACATTTATTGATTTGTGGATATTGTACCAGCCTTGCATGACCAAATAAATCCCATTTGGTCATGGTGTATGGTCTTTCTAATGTAATGCTGGATCTGATTTGCTAGAATTTTGTTGAGGATTTTAGCATTTATGTTCATCAGGGATATTGGCCTGTAATTCTCTTTCTTTGTAGTGTCTTTTTCTGGTTTTGGGATTAAGATAATGCTGGCCTCATAGAAAGAGCTTGGAAGTATGCCTTCCTCTTGAATTTTTTGGAATAGTCTGAGGAGGCTAGGTTTTAGTTCTTCTTTGAATGTTTGATAAAACTCCTTGGTGAAGCCATCAGGACCAGGGCTTTTGTTTGCTGGAAATTTTTTTATTACTGCTTCAATTTCATTGGTAGTTATTGGCCTATTCAGGTTTTTTTATTCTTCCTGATTGAGTTTTGGGAGCTTGTATTTTTCTAAGAATATGTCCATTTTTTCTAGGTTGTCCAGTTTTTGGAGTAGAGTTGTTTGTAGTTTTTTATTTTTTTTTACAATCCTTTGTATATCTATGGCATTGGTTGTTACTTCACCTCTTTCATTTCTGATTTTGTTTATTTGGGTCCTCTCTCTTTGTTTCTTGGTGAGCCTGGCTAGAGGTTCATCAATGCAGACTGGTGCAGACACTGTGGGAAACAGTATGGAGTTTCCTCAAAAAATTAAAAAAAGGAACTCCCATTTGACCCAGTGATCCCACTTCTAGGAATATATCCCAAGTAATCAGAAACACCAATCAGAAAGGATATATGCACCCCTATGTTCATAGCAGCACAATTTACAATAGCTAAGATTTGGAAATAGCCTAAGTGCCCATCAGCAGATGAGTGGATTAAAAAAACTGTGGTACATCTACACAATGGAATACTACACTGCTATAAAAAAGAAGGAACTCTTATCATTTGCAACAGCATGGATGGAACTGGAGAGCAGTATGCTAAGCAAAATGAGCCAGTTGGAGAAAGATAAATATCACATGATCTCACTCATTTGTTGAATATAATAAACAACATAAACTGATGAACAAAAATAAGTCTAGAGACATAGAAGCATCAAACAGACCATCAAACCTCAGAGGGAAGGAAGGGGAGGGTGGGGGTGGGGTGGTAAGAGATCAACCAAAAGACTTGTATGCATGCATGTAAGCATAACCAAAGGACACAGACAGTAGGGGGGTGAGGGCATGCACTGGGAGGTGGGAAGGGCTGGGGAGAAGTCAATGGGGGAAAAAGAAGATCTATGTAATACTTTAAACAATAAAGAATTTAAACAAAAAATTGTTGCAAAATAGGAATTTCATGTTTTAAAATATATACAAAACCAGTTTCTGTGTGTTTCTTGGTTGAAGACATAATTATATCAATGGCATATCCAATGCTCATTCCAATATGTAATTATATAATATGTACAAAGATAACAAAAATGTACTAGTACTAGTTCTAATTTCCATAATTTGTAGAACTTGGACCTATAGGCGATAATAAAAGCAGCATTAAATAGCTTGGTTTATGTCATTTTAGTGAGTTTCTTCTTTACATGATCATGGTTAATTCTTTCACTAAAAGGTATTTCAAATTCTTTATTTAAAAAAATTATCAGAATGACATCATCAAGTCAGGTATCTATCTAAAAGTAACAATATTTTTATCATTTAAAAGACTATGAAAGTTTCCACTGATAAGAAGAACATAGAACAGACTTCTCAGTAAATCTTGTTTTTATTATTAAGAAAACCTATTTTTCTAATTATACATTTCCTTTTTAAATTTAACATGAAATATACATTGTCAGAAAAATGAGACATTGCCTTACTGGCATTATTAGGAGGGAAATGCATTAGAAAGTACTGAGCTGTTTCAAACTAAAACTTTGGCTTTATAATGAGATGTGTGCTAATGGATCACCTGATTGTCTAACTTTAAAAAAATCTTACATACGAAGATTATCAGTTGGCATCCTGAGCCATGCAAAATGAGAATACAATGTTCATGCTATTTAGAGTCATTGATAGATATTTACTCCTGATAATCAATAGACTACAAACATAGGCTTTAACGTAGTTTTATGTTGTCTAGAAAAAAACATAAAAATGTTCATATTGCCTCTTTTCCTAGTAACAAAGCTTGAAGTTGTTCTATCTCTAGATACATTTGAATAAGAATACTTTTGCCAATTTTTTTTTAATTTTAAAAGGGTTTTAATATATTTTTGTTGGTAAATTTTACCAGCTAACTACAGTTTACAGGTGCTGGGGTATATTCTACTAACTCCTGATGATTAGAAAATGAGAATCTCACAACATGCTAAGGGCAAAATAAGTCAGTAGTCTTACATTCCCCCCCACCCCCTCCCCCTCCACTATGCAATTCATTTTCCTTAGATGAGGTGGTCGGAACCCCTCCTCTGCTCTTCTGAAAAGGCTGGGCTGTGGCTGGAGCCTGAGGCGCAGACACCAGAGAGTTTTCTCAAGGCAAATGCTTTCTGGAAGATTTTGGATAAGTAAGCCTCAGGGTGGATTCGACTGACAATTATCCTTGTTATCACAGATCACAGGAAAATATGTCTGTACCTTGAAGGAAACTGTTCTCAAAGGAGATGAACTTTAAACTGGGCTCCCAAAGGACTACAGAAGTGGAAAAGGATGTGGAAGGCTAATACAAGTGGGGAAATAATATGAGACATTCAAATAACTACAGACAGAATAGTGTATAAAGCTTTATGGGAGTGGCAAAAAGATGGATATATGGGAAACATTGAATTATGTTAGAGAGGTAGTTTGATATGTGTGATCTATCAACAAATGAGTGACGTATTTTAATAACCCTCTCTAGATTGTGGAGGGTATTCAATTCTTTGTTAGAGTAAGGCATTAAACTGTATGTTAAACATCACAACACATTTGATCATATAACGCATTAGTTAACAAAATGAAACATGCATTAGTTTAAAAAACAATTAAACATGTACCTCTGTATGTTGTTTTTTTCTGTGTAATAAACCATGCCAAAATTGTAATGTCTTAAAACAATAAACAAGTTATATGGTCATGATTTTCTGGAGATATATATATATATATATAATTTGTTTTTACTATGTGTTGAGCACTCTTCTAAGGGTTTTATAGTTATTTTAATTCTTTCTGAAAACTCTATGTAATAATTTTTATTTTTTCCTATTTAGTACAATGGAAAGTGACATAAACACATAAAGGACTTGCCCAAGATCACAAAGTAAGTAATTGGTTTAACCAGGGTATACTAGTAATTATAGAAAAGTAGAATTCCATTTTTCAATCATAATTGATGGCATAAAATGTTATGTAACAGGCCATAGGGAAAATTAAACAAGGGGCTCAGAACAGAACCTTGAAGAATGCCAACACAGAAGTAAGTGATGTGCAAAGGAAGAAAAATATTTTAACAATGGTCAGAAAACTGGCAGTGCAGCAGAATCCTAACAAGTTTTAATCAACAAATTCCTGTCACGTGGGACTGAGTAAATGCGGTGGGGACTTTAGAACCTCCCCCTCCCCCTCCCACTCCCCTCCCTTTCCCCTTCTGTCCCTGTCTCTCCCCAGTCTCTGTCTCTGTCTCTCCCTCTGTGTCTCTCTCTGTTCCTCTGTCTCTGAAATCAATTATAACATATCCTTGGGTGAGGATTAAAAAAAAGAAAAGAAAAAGGAAGTTGTCGGTAGGCAGCTGGATATTTGAGGATGTGCAGAGAGGCAAGATTTAATGGTAATTTAGAACAAAATATTTCAAGACAGAAGAGACCAGGAACACATCCCAGCTTTGACATGAACTACTTTGATGACCTTGCATACAATTTATTTATCACTGTCACTTCTTTGAGACAAAACTCTGAAACTTAGTCCTTTTAGCCAAAAATTTTAATCAAATGAATATCTGATTATTAGCTATTATCTATCCAAAGCTTTCTCTCCAAGTTTCATCCTCCTCTTGAGGAGAACGAAGATCCCTGGCAGTATTTTTACTGACATATGTCTTTTAACTTTTTTTTAACCTTTTTTAAAAATCTTCTAAAGTCTAAGCACCTACACACAAATATTGGTGGGATGTTTGTTTAAGTGAAGAATCTCAGTGTAATTTGAAGGGGACAGGGTATTACTTTCAGTCTTTTCAATTTCAAAGCTTGGTGCTGCTACTCATACACAGCTGGGTTCTGTACACTGTATCTGCCCATTGTAAATAGATTTTAGCCAATAGATCTATTTTATTTAACAGATCAGAATTCTAAGTAAGTCTTGTACTCTCCCTAAACTCCTTAGCTTGTCCTTTGGTGGATCCTCAGAAGGGTAGTCATGTCTTTCCAGAAGCCCCATCACTACCCCATCAAATGGTGCCACACAATTCTTTTGGGTCCATGCCCTATCCATTACCTGGATCAATTACTGGGCACTCAGCTCACTTCCAGTTTCGCCACCGTGGGCACAATCAGTATTCTCCTCATCGTCTTCCATCCCCAGTGTGCAGGAAAACCCATGTTCTCCCTGGGAACACTACAGTATTTTTTAGCCATGTCTTAGTTAAGGGACTTGAGCAAATTTTAGAAAAGAAACAGTCACCAGACCACTTTATCTAGACAAATCAACAAATTTGAATATTTTAATCAAATTTCCCTAAAAATCGTTCCTAAAACTAGAGGGGAAGTGGAAATAATTTTTAAGTTTACTGCAGACCCTTTTGTACTGTTCTGGTCCCTCAACACTACCAACCTTTTTTTTCTTCTCTTTTCTCATCGCAGGTTTTATGGCTGGTACTGGGATGGGATGGTAGACAGAGGATGGAGAGTATACCTCTGGTTTGAAATTCTCTGCCAAGATTGACCCCTATTAAGCCTAGCTAGCAATTTGCAGTCCTATGAGGTTTCACTCAGATATTTATAGTATGAAAAAGGAAGACGTGTTCCCTTCGGGGGAAAAAAGAAAAAAAAAATCCTATCTCAAGTTATTGCCACAAGTATATATTTCAAGTCTTATACTGAGGCACTAGTTATGTGATCTTGTGATTAAAATTTAAATCCCTTAGCATAATTCATTCACATGGAACTTGCTCAATAAATAATAATTAATGGCATACTGCAATTACACTGGAAGAATATGGGAGACAAAGACAGAATTCAAAATCATTGAAGGGACAGCAATTTATCCTTGAATAAGCTGACTTCTTGATATAGTAGCACCTTTCAGAGGCTCAATTACTCTTCCTTGGAGGACCTTAGCTGTTGGCTAGCACTTTGATTTCTAATATTTTTTTATTCCTTTCAATGAGTTTTATCTTACGTGGATCACTACTGCGGTACCGAAACACACAACTTCTGTTTCTGAGTAAAGTAAACAGCTCACAGGAGATTTTGTAAATTATTTTTATTGTTTGCAACTACTGAGAAAACAGCCCACCCTTCAAAATTCATAACAACAAAAATCTTAATTATTCTGCCTACTCTTAGATCTATATTCGTTTTTACCAATTAGGTACTTAGTAAAGACAATAACACATTGAACAAGTGAAAATGGAGAATGTGGAGGTAGTCAGAGATTGATTGATTATTTTGGGATACTCTCGGGTTAATGGTTCAATGTAATGCCAGGTAATATTTTTTTCCCTACATTAGGAGATGGGCAGGTTTCCAACCACTGCAAGATTACCCAGTTCAGACTTAGAATCAACATAGTAAGAATGAAATCACTATTACAAGCATATAAAGCAAATGGAGACCTTTAAATGAACTTATAAATTTACAAGATGTAGAAAAAAACAGAGCTATGGCCACTTTTTACTTCCTTCTTCTATGGTATTATGTTCTGAAAATGTTTCTGGTATAGTTGTAAAAGAAAACATGTTGTTTACTTGTTGTTCATTGCCCCTGTCAAGTATTAATATAGGGTCAGCATGAGGAAGAGGTAAATAAAAAATATATATGTGTTTGTTGCTTAAGAAAATTTTACCAGTTTGGATAGAGTGAGTACATAAATCACCTATCAGAAGATTTAATTTATAAACATAAATCCCATATTCAACAGTCATTTTCTAAAACAAAGTCTATTGCTGTGCATTTCTTCTCATTGGGTTTTGCAAAAAAGCTTCTAATTCACATCTCTTTCTTTACACCACCAGCACACATTGGTTAATCTCTTTGACAGTGGCACACGATGCCACAGCTCCGGTGTGTGTTTGAAAATAACTAATGTTATATTAACACCGCATTTATTCACGGTGGTCTGAGACAAAACTGGAAGTGAGTTAGATATGCTGTCACAGACCAGGCAGATTAAATGGATGGAAGCTTCTCTCCTCTCTTGCTTTGCCTTTATTCCTGGGGAAGAAACATGTGTTGAAGTTTTCAGGATTGAATGACCTTTACAACCTTGCGTGGTCAACAGTGTTGGAAATGACACCTGAACTGAAAGTAAACCACATACAAATGATACAAAATTTACAGATTGTCATCTTCTCAAAATACTTGAAACACGTCAATGTTCAATTATTAGTAACTTTTGTATTATCACAAAAAAACATAAAGGTAACATTTTCTTCAACTTACAAATCAAACAGTAGAACAAGGTCAAGGGGGGGAAGTAAAATCAGGCCCAGAGAGCTAGTTAATGATACATATGACCAAAATGTCAAATTTCAGTTACGTTCATTATTTTATTAACACTTGCTATTTGAAATATTAAATACATGTAATACTGTGTCTGCTGATTAGATAGATTGGGTCAACTTGGCTATATATATCTTACTATCTTACTATCCATTAGGTTAGCCAGGCTTGCTCACAGAGCAGAACACTTTCTAGAAGCTTACAAAGCCTGCAATCTAGTCTGGGAACTGGAACACTATCTTGTCTGCCACTTTTTTTTTTTTTTTTTGTAAAAGCAAGTTACAGCCCAGCCCAGATTCTAGCAGTAGGAAAATAGACGTATAGACACAATTTCTTGATGTGAGGAGCTGCAAAGTCACATTACAAAGGGTTTGACTCATGGAAACATGGAGAATTGAAACCAAATTGAAGTCAGCCTATCACACAATCATGTAATTGTAACACCATAATATGATTTTTAAATATTTAGAAAATAATTTCTATGGCTGCCAAATACTCTTAAGAGTTTAGATAAATAGATTATAATACAGTTAATTACATGCATAATTGGTAAGAAGGTCATAATTTAAGCTCATCCAGTTAAAGAGAAAAAGGCAGAAGTGAACTACACACTTACAGAGCTTTGATAGCAAATGGACCTTCTGGTACTTAAACAGATACAAGTCAGTGAGTTTATTATACTCGGTAGAAAGAGTACAAAAGAAAACACAGGTAATAGTATGTTAGAACAAGTATATATAAGTTGGTGGGGAGATTTTGCCTTTAAAAAAAAAAAACCGTATAAGAGCATTATGCTAAGTGAAATAAGTCAGTTGGAGAAAGATAAATATCACATGATCTCACTCATTTGTGGAATATAAAGAACAACATAAACTGATGAACAAAAATTGATCCAGAGACAGAGAAACATGGATCAGACCATCAAACCTCAGAGGGAAGGCAGGAGAGGGTGGGGGGTAGGGGTTAAGAGATTAACCAAAGGACTTGTATGCATGCATATAATCATAACCAATGGACACAGACACCGGCGAGGGGGGGTGGTCAGGGCATGTGCGAGGGGGGGGGGCGGGCGGGGGCAGGGAGGTTGGAAGCTGCTGGGGAGAGAAAAGGAGACATGTAATACTTTAAAAAATAAATAATTTAAATTAAAAAAAAACAAGTATATGGCAAGCTGAAAGAATGATGTTAGCAGAAATAATTCAGCAAAAATAATAACCAAATTCTTTTAAAAGGATTTAAATAGGCTTTAAAGACTTAGGAGCACAATCCACCACTTTGAAATTTTGCATCAAATTGTGCTAAGCTTATACAAAGAATTGATAAGCAAATAAGAGAAAATACTAAGCAAGTAAGAGTATACATATTTTAAGATTTCTTTTTATAAAACTAGCTCAAAATATTTATGACATGAAATATCTCATGTGCCTTTTTATAGATATACAGGTAACTTTAAAAATGCAAAGTTCTGAGTGATCCAGCTATAACCTGATTGGCAGAAAACTGTGTCAATCGGGGGATAGTTCACCTGGTTTGAGCTTTAATTCCTGGGAATTTCCTCCAAGTGAAATAAGTCAGTCAAAGAAAATCAAATACCATATGACCTCACTTACATGTGGAATAAAAAGAAGAAAATAAATGGACAAATAAAATCAAAGTAGACTCTTAAGACACATAGAGTGAGCTGGTGGTTGCCAGAGGGGAGGGGAGTTGGGGACTGGGTGAAAGAGGTGAAGGGATTAAGTACAAATTGGTACGGTAGTTACAAAATGGTCACCGGGATGTAATACTTCATGAATTTAAAAATAATTCCATATTTTCCATTTGTCCTTAAGGGGAGAGGGGGTGGAATTATCTAGTCTTCCATTTCCATAATCAGATAACCTTGCATATTATTGACTGATTACATAGGAGAAAATTCATAGATTGATAAGATTAAATTTACCAATTATTTACACTAGAAGTAACTTAATTTTTCTTTTTCTTTAAAATGTAGTGCTCCTTAGAAGCACATTGGAAAATTATATCCTACATCTCATATCCTCTGGTATTTTCTTTTTCAGAGTATATAGTTTTGATTTATTTACTTATTTATTTACTTATACATGTGAAGGTGTGTTGATAGAAAATTGCTCCATTTTGTTTATCTGAGAAAGTCTTTATTTTGCTTTGATTCTTAAATGATAATTTTTTAAAATATGGAATTATAGGTTGATGGTTGTTTTCTCTCAGCCCTTAAATATGTTTTTACTCTCTTCTAGTTTCCATACTGACAGTGCAATTTAACTGTCAACCTGATTATAACTTATCTTTAGGAAATCTATTATTTTCTCTGGAGAAATCTGTTGTCATTTTTGTTCTTTCTTTATTTTTATTGGTATTCTGAAGTTTCCATATGTGTCTAGGTATGGGTTTCTTTGTATTATTGCTTCTGGAGATTTAACTGAGATTTCTGAATCTGAGAATTTATAAAATATTTACATTCATAATCTCATATACTGTTTCCCTTCTTTTCTCTATTATTTCCTTATGAAAATGTGATTAGGTACGGGTTCCAGCCGTGGGCAAACTATGGCCCGCGGGCCGGATCCGGTCCGTTCGGCTATTCTATCCGGCCTGCGGAGCTGAAAGAGCAGAGGGTTCTCCTGCTCTCCCCTCCACTCCTTTACTTTGAATTTATATTAGTTCACACAAACACTCCATCCATGCTTTTGTTCCGGCCCTCCGGTCCAGTTTAAGAACCCATTGTGGCCCTTGAGTCAAAAAGTTTGCCCACCCCTGGTAGACCATATCCTTCTGTATTCTATATCCCTTAACTTTTGTTTCATATATTTCATCTCTTCCTCTCAATACTGAATTATCTGTAATTTATTAAAATTTATCTTTTGGTTCATTAACTCTCTTTTCTGCTTTTTTAAATTTACATTTTATGATGCTTATTTCACTTACAATTTATTTTATTATTTTAATCTGTAAACTTAGCTGCATTTTTTCCTATCTGCTTAATCATTTTGATGGTATTTTGCTACTTAATAATATTGTGATATATCACACATACTCAATGTTCTGTAGCTGAATCATTCTAATGACTCTAGGCTTGGCAAGTATAATTCCAAATTCATTCCTTTTTCTAGCTATTATTTATAGTCCCTTGTTTGCTCATGAGTTTCTTATTTTTATCACATTACTTGCAATTTTAACAATGCACATTTTCTGAGCCCCTGTTTTAAGCTATAATACTCCAGAGAGGATGCGGTTCGCTTCTGCCAGGTACTGGAGGGGAACAAAAAATCTACACCCACTTTAAATTAATCATCAGCTTATTTATTTTAGAACCTTAAGTATTGTGTAGTCCGGTCCAAAACCCTTGTGAGAGTGGGCTTTTCTTAGAAATTGGAAGGAGAGCCCAGTGTGAGACAAGGCTCTGTCTCAGCAAAGTGGGGATTTGTGGTGTATTTGTGTTTTACTGATTTATGCACTGAAGGTGAATTATGGTTTAGGAACCTCTGAACCAAGCTGACCCTTTTCTCTAGCCCTAGGTTTTGTCTCCTGATCCCAGTGAAAAACAAGCTCTAGGAGTCTCCATAAATTAACACATGCCCCCAGGGCAACTAACAGATTCTTTGTAAATTTCTTTCCCTAGATTTATGCTTTCATGCTGCTTTTGGCCTCTGATTCTTTCCAACACAGTAATACATTAAAAAACGTAATTCTTGTACTTTATTCAGTATGTTTGCACATTTTCTGCGGTGGATCATTTAAGATTTAATTTGGCTTAATAGTATAAATCCAAACGGCCTAGTTTTAAACTACAGAGAAATATTGTATATTTATTTATTTCATCACCTTTTAGAAGTGTCCATCTCAGCACTTCATTAGCTATGCAGTAGTTAGGTCTGTCCTCTATGAACTATGCAATTACCTATGCTTCCATTTTTTCCTTAGTAGCTTTCACAGTGAAAGTCATTTCCTTTTATGGCATTAGGCTACAAGTGGCAGCAGATGCACTCACATGTAATGAAGCACAAGGCCCTAATTTGGCATTGCTAGTCAAGAGTTTCCTCTTATAGGAGATGTCACTTTTTGCACTCAACAAGCTCTTCTGCTAAATTAATCGTTGGTTGGCATTTATCTCTACTTGAAACTAGCTTGCCACTTCCTCAGTATGGCACCATGACAACCTAACAGATGGGCCCAAGGACAGGCATGCCAGATGATCTGAATGACACCCGGGTTTAATATTATAGGATAGATTCCCATCCTCAAATATTGACATAATGATCCACAACAAATGTGTATATTAACAAATTGAGAAAATGTCTGCCATTTTAACCTTATATAAATATAAATTTTTAAAATAATATTTCCAAGTATATGTCAAAATTAAAGATAAGTCACATTTATATTTAAACCTATGTGTATGTCTGTCCAGAGAGCAATTAAAGGAACTTGAGGCCAAACAGAATTCCAAAGATTTTTAGAATTATAGAGGATATTAAAGCCACCTTTCTTCGGACAAAACACTGAAATGGTTGAAGTCAGCTACTTGGTTTCTTCTTTCACAACTTTTACCCAAAATATTATTTCTGTTACAGACCAGTTTTCTGTCCTCCTCGAAGGATACTGTGTATCTTGTGGCTCCTGCTCTACTGTATTTTAGATTCTTCACTTTTGTTTATTCTTTACTACCTGTCTTTCATACTCCTGTCTTTCAGGGTAGCTTTTACTCCTTTAGATTACTCCAACATCTAAAAACGTTTACTCTCTGTTGTCAGTCTAGGACCTAGGTGCACCTATTTTAACATTATAACTTATCATCACTTTTATTTTGTAGCATTACTTTCCCCTTTGAACTCTGATGTACTTAACCATAGCTCCCAGTGTCTGGCCAGCTTGCATTACTTGTAATTGTTGTGTCTCTACCTCATTTTTATTTTTACTTGTTTGGTTTTATGCCTATTGTTACTCTTTTTAAAATATATATATTTTTATTGATTTCAAAGAGGAAAGGAGAGGGAGAGAAAGATAGAAACATCTATGATGATAGAGAATCATTAATTGGCGCCCCACAATCAGGATCGAGCCAGCAATCTGGCATATGTTCCTGACCAGGAATCGAACCATGACCTCCTGGTTCATAGATTGATGCTCAATCAGTGAGCCATGCCGGCCAGGCACTTGTTACTCTTATGAAGAAAGTTCATGTTTATACAATTATATTAACAAATACATGTTTCTAAAAATGTGAGTGTATTAATCTTTGAAAGTAATATGACTAAATGTAAATGTATTCTTCCTAAGTAATCACATTTTCTCCTGATGGATAGGAGAATTTAAGGGTTTTAAAAGTAGGCTTGGTTTATCTAATACAGGGTCAGATAGGAAATAATTCAATTAGAAAATTTGGTACCAAAAATATTTCCATTAAACATTGCTTAAGGATAGCCTGATATATGATAGAAATGTTTCACTGTGCTATATCTTCCCAGTTTTGAATTTGGATATCCACTACACTTCCATAAAGTTTTATCATGTAGTTAAAAAGAAATGTACACAATAGTTTATCATAGCATTACCTTAAAAACTTAAGGTTACATGTTATTTTATAGGAATGTAAGTAAATTTCAGAAAGCTTAAATGTTCTCTGTGAAGTCACCCAAGGATCTTCTTAAGAAGGCTTTTAGTCCTTCCTGTTCGCACCTTCTATAGAGTCTTTCCAGGACACTTATACATTCAGCCTATCCTATATAATAAAAGCCTAGGTGGCGTCATGTCCTCACATGATGCCCTCATGCAACATTGTCACAAGATGGCCACCACAAGATGGCCACCACAAGATGGCCACACTCACAGCAGAGGCAGGGCCCAGTGGCTGCTCCATGAGGTGAGGCCTGGGGGTCCCACAGCTCTGCATGGTGCGGAGGAGGCAGATCCTGGCAGAAGAGGCAGGTTGCGGCAGAGGAGGGCAGTTGTGGGAGATCAGGCCAGCAGGGGAGGGCAGTTGGGGGTGATCGGGCTGGCAGGGGAGCAGTTAGGCGTCAATCAGGCTAGCAAGGGAGCAGTTAGGGGGCAATCAGGCTGGCAGGTAGAAGCAGTTAGAGGCAATCAGACAGGCAGGTGAGCAGTTAGGAGCCAGCAGTCCTAGCTTGTGAGAGGGATGTCCGACTGCCGGTTTAGACCCAATTCCCGTGGGATCAGGTCTATACTGGCAGTCGGACATCCCTTGAGGGTTCCTGGATTGGAGAGGGTGCAGGCTGGTCTGAGGGACCACCCCCCCCCCCCCAATGTATGAATTTCATGCACTGGGCCTTTAGTATTTATATAGATATGAGTTAACTTTTATTACCTATATTAAATTTCCAAATTGCTTAAGAGTCTGGCATGTAATTATTGCCCGATAAAACCCAGTATTTTCTCCAAAAATCATTTAAAGTAATTCTATTAAATGATAATTAATTATGTCCATGAAGCATAGTGGACACTTAGAGTGAGAGGATGACATAATTATCCAAATATAGCCTAGCTATCTTGAGCTCTTGACTTTAGCTCAGGACAAATTCTTCTTCTCTGTGAACCTGTGGGATCTTTAGTGGGTCAATTTTTCTTTATTGAATTTAGGTATTTTTACAATAATGTATTGCATGACTTTTGGCTAGCCCAACTTTGTTATACCAAGTTTCAGAAATGCAGTTTTATTTGAAGATCATGCTTAACTAAGACAGTGGAATATTTTCTACCCGAAGCCAACAACCCACTGATCTAGCTCAACCCTGTAATATTACCTTAGTGTTGAATTGGGTTATTGCATTCTAGGAGCTGGACCTCACCTCTGTAGTCTCAGGATTTATGCTTTAATTATATTAAGAGATGATCAGAATCTTAAATGGAATGCTCATTGACAGTAGCAAAACTCAAAAGGGCTGATAAAATTTCTATGACTATGAATTTATATAGAGTTAAACGTGATGTTTAAATAGATTGATATTCATGATTACCAATTTGCTTATTGTCTTCTGGTGGGCATAATCACATAGGAAGTCTAATTCTAATCAGAAGATTTCATAGTGAAGCTGGAGACAGAGGAATGTTTTTCTGTGTTCTTTTAGGTAATAACCAGTCAGGGGCAGCCACAAAGAGAGATATAATGAAACAAAGTTTATTATGTTCACATATCCTAGAGAATGTATAACGTATCTGTGCTAGCATTGATTCAGATAGATTAACTTGTTGTTTCAAATATATTAATAATTTTGTTTAGGCTACTCTCAACCCTTGGGTTAGAAAACCATTTGTGTATTTTTTTTTTTAATTGAATTTACTGGGGTGATGTTGACCATCTGTGTCTTTTAAGAATACACCAGAGGGAGGCCTGGTGCACAAATTTGTGCACAGGTGGGGTCCCTCCACTGGTCGGTGATCGGGGCCGATCAGGGCCATCTTGCCCAGTCCCTATCGGTCGGACCCCAGCAGCAAGCTAACCTACTGGTCAGAGCATCTGCCCCTGGTGGTCAGTGCATATCATAGCAACCTGTTGTTCGACCACTCAGTTGGACACTTAGCATATTAGGCTTTTATATATATAGATTGTAACTCACAGCGCGGAATGCTCAGCCATGCAATTTCCCTCCAGCCCCTGGTCTTAAAGACCTCATGTCCTTCCAAGGCTCTGCTCACCCTCTTCAGCTACCACACGAAGTAAATTGCATTGTGTGCATGGAAATCCTTTGCAGGCTCCATGGGTGTGTCTTCACTGTTGTTCCGATTACCCCAACATAAGGAGAGACACCCTCATTATCAGGTAACACCATCGTGGTAAGACCCCTGCTCATCCTACTACAGTGGTTTTAAATAGGCCATGGGTTGCCCTAGAACACTGGTCGGCAAACTCATTAGTCAACAGAGCCAAATATCAACAGTACAACGATTGAAATTTCTTTTGAGAGCCAAATTTTTTAAACTTAAACTTCTTCTAATGCCACTTTTTCAAAATAGACTCGCCCAGGCCATGGTATTTTGTGGAAGAGCCACACTCAAGGGGCCAAAGAGCCGCATGTGGCTTGCGAGCCGCAGTTTGCCGACCACAGCCCTAGAATGTTTGGCTCAGTGGATAGAGCCATGGCCTGTGGACTGAAGGGTCCTGGGTTCAATTCCGGACAAGGGCACATTCCTGGGTTGCAGGCTCAATCTCCAGTAGGGGGTGTGTGGGAGGCAGATGGTTTCTCATCATTGATGTTTCTCTCTCTCTCTCTCTCTCTCTCTCTCTCTCTCTATGCCTTCTTCTCTGAAATCAATAAAAATATATTAACAAAAATAAAAATAAATAGGCCATGAATCAAACGTCACTGCTCTCCATCCATCCAGTCCCCTCACACCCTCTTTTGTCTTTGCCTCCCAGCACACAAACACTCTGCTGGGGTCTGTAAAATGGGGTCAGGATTTCTACTTCAACCAAGGGCAACGCTTCCACCTGGCCCTCCTTCCCCGCCCATCTCTGTCCCCATCCTGTGGGGTCTCTCCCTCCCCCACTCCATCTAACTTAGTGGACCCTGCTCTGCCCACTCCTCCTGTCTGCAGTCTCCCCCTTTCTTCTCTGGGGGTGGAGCTTCCCAAAGGCTGTGTGGGGTGGGGTGGAGCTATGAGGAGCGAGTGAGGTGGTGCGGGTGAGACTGTGCAGGTGGGACTGTGCGGGGCGAGCCCTGGTGGGGCCTTGGAGGAGAGCTGGGGTGATGGGTCACTGGGCAGAGGAGGGAGCGACTTGGAGCTTTTCCCACGGGAGAGGCACCGGGCTCCTCAGCTGCCCTCACCCAGCAGGTTTTTTAGACCCCTGAGCAGCTGTCGCCCTCCGCCCCTCGCTGCCTCCAGCTTCCTTTCAAGTTTTGGACTCGGTTTCTCTGGCTCAGCCTCTCTGCTGCGTCCTGGGAGCCTGAGGTGGCCCTTGGCCTTGGACAGGCACACCTAGGCCATGCCCCCATAATGGTGCTACCCACTCTCCTGGAGTAGTTAGTGAAACTTAACAAATAAAGAGAAGCAGCTCCGAAGATTATAAATTGCACACTGAGAATGCCACAGGCTGCAGAGGGCTGCGCAGTCCAGGACTCTCAGATCTCGAATAGCATCCTGGCTCGTGCCACCTGTTCCCTCCTGGTTCCCGCCCCACCCACCTCCGTTCGGGACTAGGGGCCAAACCCTGGGAGCTTCCTGAGGGCTCTCACCTCATGCCTCACTTTCCAGGCCAGCCCACCAGGGCCCACCGCAAGCTAACCTACTAGTTGGAGTGTCTGCCCCATGGTGGTCAGTGCACGTCATAGCGACTGGTCCAGCGGTCGAACTTCTAGCAGAACTCTGGTCAAGGGGACAATTTGCTTATTATGCTTTTATTATATAGGATATTTTTTCTCTCAAAGGGAAAATTGCTCCTCTCTTCAAGTGTGTTAATTAGGAGAGCTTTATTGACAAAAATAGCAGCAAAGTGGAATTAGACGATAGACAGATATTATGTACGTATTTTTTAATTGATATGTATTTTTTTAACATGTGCAACTTGCATTATTTTGCGACCTAATTGAGGCTAAAACTTGCATCCTAAACTTTTAGTTTACAACTACGTCATTGTTTCTGAAATTCAATGCAATGGACCATTGAAGCCTTTTAACTTTGCTAAGTTCCATGCTCTCCAGCCAGCTCCCTGCAGGAGGCTAATTGCCAAGCCCCAAACCCTGCATTTCTAAAAAGTCAAATTTTGAAAATTGAGTTAAATATACTCTTTATTTTGTCTACAAATCTGAGTGAAAGATTAATCTCTTAACACAGAGTTATCTTAGCCTTATTGCCACATTCTTATCATAAATTCATTCTTTATAGCCTACTCTTCCTATACCAGGTCCCTGTTGATCTTCTTGTATTTTATTAGTAGGCACATCAGACATCTGTAGTTTTTGTTTCTAGATAATTTCTAAAAACCAGTTGCTGGGTTTCACTTCTAATAACTATGGGCTAACCATCAATGTTTATAATTAACCTCACCAACTTTGATCACTCTCTCCAGCAAAATCTTTATTTTATTGATACTACTGACTTGGTTTCTCTAAGACAAAGGAAGCATTTGTATATACTATTTGATATTAGGTTAGTTTTTCTTTTTAAATTAATGCTTTAAAGGCCTGATGATAACTTCAACACCAAGAACAACTTATATGTACTTTCTAGCCATTATCTCTTTTCTACAGACTGAGAATGCCGAGTCTAGCATTAACTCCTGCTGTGGAGAAATTTCTATCAATGCATTCATTCTTTGACCTTGATTATTGTCTCGATGTTCTTTGTGAACTGAAAATGTAACAGCTCTTTTGCAATTCATATATGTGGTTGGCATGTGTCCCCTTTCTCCCCTGTGCAAAGGAGCATTAGGGCACCCAGATGAAAGATGAAAATGCTTCACACAGATGTGCATAACCCAAGTAACTCCTCACCCAATAGGAAAAGAAAAATCAGAGTTTTAGAATAATACTGCACACTGTGTTTTCTACAGTAAGAAATAATTTCTGTCTATGATTAATTATCTCACTTAGTAACTGTAAAGGAAACAATAATTTTAAAAAATATATAAGGAGAAAATTTTGAGGTAATTTCTAGGGAGAACTTTAACTTACAGGTACAGCAACAATGGCCACAGCTTTTTTTTTTTTTTTCTTTTAATCTTCACCTTTGATATACAGTGGTGGGCAGAAGTAGGTTTTCAGTTATGAGTACATGGAACAGAGTTTATTCTTGCATTATTTATTAGTTGTTGTATTATTTATTTGTATTACAACTGTAAACCTACTTTTGTCCACTCCTGTATTCAGTCTTATAGTTTTGCCAGTGGTCTTTTGATTCCCTTACCTTTTCCTTGAAAAAGAAAAGAAACAAACAAAAACAATGAATAAAACTACACATAGGCACAAAACATGCAAGCACATACTCATAGTAAATGCTAAAATTGTTTCATTCTTATGTTCTTATTTAGAAGTAGTTGGATCTTATTACTGGAAAGGACAACTCATATTATTACATGAACTAAAAAAGAGTCTGGAAGCCTTGCTAGAAATAAATGGTAGAGATGCAAAATGGACACTTGGCTAGGTAAAAACCCAGAAGTGTTTCAAAGAGCGAAGAAAAGTTAAGAGTTCTTATAGTAAAAAGTGCAGTTTTGAGAATTGTCACTTATGCATTCTTAGCCTAGGATTGGTCTAGGACCATTGTCAGTCAGATGTCAAGCAGTCAGGATGATGGATACTAGGTGATCTGGAAGGTGGGTGCCGGGGGGTCTGGTCACATCCTGATGGTCTGGAGAATGTACGTCAGATGGGTAGTTAAAAGGGTATCAGGGTAATGTATGCCAGAGGGGTAGTCAAAAGGGTATATAGAGGTCTAGATGTATGTCCAGACATTGATGCTAGATGGGAAAGCTCAAACGAATTAAGTTTTCAGGCTAGTTAAAACAAGAATGGAGCCTTTACTCATGCCTCAACCTTCATAATGTTTATATTTTAGCAGCTTGGCTAAAATGACTCCATTGTATATATTCCCTGTCTTCACTTTTTCTCAATATGTAATTGGTATTATGGATATCAGAACGTTCCATCCTTTTTTCAAAATTCTGTCAAATAAAATCACACTGAGTATTATAGTTTAGCCAGCTTGTAGAAAGATTAGTGATTTTATCTAGGAACTAAGAAGTGAGATTCTGCTGTTATTAGTGACACTAGAAGAAATTTCTTCTCTTGAAATCAACAACACTATACTTGTAACTCCTTATTATTTTACCTTTTATTATAAGGATGCAACAATCTAACCATCCCTATTAAACTGAATGCTCCTTGAATATAGAGTCTGCAAATTGAAATCACCCACAGTGACTTACATCTAGAATGAGCTCAATACATATTTGTTGTATAAATATCTAGGAAGGAATAAACAAGGATCATCTCTGGCTGGGGTAAAACAAAATGGTATAAGCATGTGACACAAATTTGCTATGCTAACCTTTACCCATTTGAAATTGAACATGTTCAAGTTTTACCAGATATTCAGATTTCCAGTAAATAATATATAGAACCATTATACATGATGTTAGAGAACCCTGTTAAAAAAAATTCAGATAGCTGTTAACTTTGAAAAACTGTGTTATGGTCTTAACCTTAGCCAGTTGTGTGGCTGTCCTATGCCTTGTCATTGTCCTCCCCTAATAATAAAGAGCAAGAAGAGGCGGTATGAGTTTATAATAACCGTTTGGGGAGCCCATCATAGTGAAAAATCCAGCAATAAAATAAAGTAGGAGTCTTAAAGCAAGTGTCTAGTGCTTAGACTAAGGTCTCTGAAAGATTATCCTCTAGATGGAATGGATTTGGGTTTATGCCTTGTAGGTAAATTCAGTGAATGTACTTAAACAGACTTTCTGAATTTGACATTTGGTAGCTATAGTCCTTTAGAATTTTGGAATGATTTAACAAAGGGTGGGTACAAATAAAGAAAACTTGGGACTTGGCAA
This sequence comes from Plecotus auritus, assembly GCF_963455305.1. Taxonomy (NCBI): domain Eukaryota; kingdom Metazoa; phylum Chordata; class Mammalia; order Chiroptera; family Vespertilionidae; genus Plecotus; species Plecotus auritus. Next base: position 45,196,517 of record NC_137775.1, read on the forward strand.
TGCCTGAAGGTTTCTTCGCTTGATTTTCAAAGGTGCTTGCTGTGATCCAAGCTTACCTGCTTTGGTTGGCTGCATTGGGCTAGAATGTTGTGTGGCTACCACTGACTGAAATTAACCCAGAAAAGCTCTAATATTTTGTTTCTGTGAGCAAGAACATGGAAGACACTATTGAATCTTGAAAAGCATATGCTGTTCATTCATTTGTTTGTTTGTTTTCTGCTGAGGTGAGCAACTGTTTTCCTGGTATCACTTGAAATACTATTATTCCTAAAGCAAATCATTAGTTTACAATGAACCTTCTTGAAAAGATATCCTATATATATTTTTTGTTCAGTAATAACTAAGAGGAAATATTACACATGACCGATAGAAATTTGTGAGAAGATTGAGACCAAGATGAAGTGGTTTTAGATTTTAAGATGATTAGCCTTGGTTATTTCCTGATCATTTGAAGAATTAAAATATGCCAGGAAAAACGGGATAAAAAGGAGATAGACTAAGAACTGACTTCCCCAATTGGAGATATAAATATATGCAATTAGGGAGTTTGGGGAGGAAGTTGTCAGGGAGTTCTCTGAATATGATGAGTTTTGTGTATACAAGTGTAAGAATGCCTCCTGTCATGGAGCAGGGGTGGGAGTGGGGGCGTTGAGACATCTCATTTGAGGTTCAATCACAACTATATGAGAAATTATTAAAAATGAACTAAGAAAATCCTACAACAGATAGATAACATGCCAGACACACATAAAAGAGCGTTGGTGACTGCTAGGAAGGGGCTACAGCAAGTATCCAATGTTGAGAGTAAACAAAAAAGGAAACTAGGAGACAGGGCAAGATAGATGAGGAACTGGGATTCCCTGAAAATTGAATAGAAAATCCCCTTTACATTATTCCATGGTGAATGCTATGTGTCACAGTCATCAAAGTTCATGTCCTAGTTGGGGAGTTTAACATTCTAAAAATAGAATGTATGGGTCTTAAACTCTGTTGGATTCTCCAAGTCAGTGGTATTGCCTCAGGTTCTCACATCTGCCAATCCTGAATCAAAAAATCAAAGACCAAAAGTGTAAAGTGTATTAAAGAAGGGAATGTTTTTACTAGCCATTTTGAAGTAGCTAACTAAAACAATTAAAAAATTAGTTATAACATGGTACCTCTACTAGTTGTAAGTCGAAATTCGTGCACAGGAGTTGTCCCTCAGCCCGGCCTGCACCCTTTCCAATCTGGGATTCCTCTCACAATCCAGGACCACTGGCTCCTAACCACCCACCTGCCTGCCTGCCTAATGCACCCAACTGCCCTCCGCTGTTGGCCTGGTCACCCCCAACTGCCCTCCCCTGCTGACTGGATTGCCCCTAACCCCCTGCCAGCCTGATCTTGCCCCTAACTGTCTCTGACTCTGCCCCCACCACCATGGCTTTGTCTGGAAGGAAGTCAGACATCTGGAAGATGGCCGGTTGACCCAGTCTAATTAGCATATTACCCTTTTATTAGTATGTGTGTGTGTGTGTATATATATATATATATATATATATATATATATATATATATATATTTAATTCTAAAGAAATCTGCTTAACACTGTGAATTTTTTTTTTTTTGCTTTAAAGGTAAAAAATGTTACTCTTAAACACTAACTTTGAAAAAAGTCTAAATTTGTTCACAAATTCTAGTATTAAGGGGCTTCAGAGTTCAAAATATAATTATTAATTTGGAAAAGTAACCTCCAAATGAATGATTGACATTGCTTACCTGGAAAAAAAATTCAATTAATGTTATGAGTCTATCTCTCCACAAATCCATGAATTGTGCATCAGTTCATATGTCTCCTGTTCAGAGTCTGCATGCTCTCCTTAACTAAAAGTTTGTGTGCCCTTGTAACTTCTCAAATCGCTGATGGCCATAACCTGCTGCAGCATCTTGAGCTTATATTTTTCAAATGGTCCAAAAGGTTACTACTTTTAAATTTTAGCATTAGTATAAAGAAAAGTTAAGTCACAGATGGCATAATTTGTTTTTCATGTCACCAGAGAACTTTAATATATCATATTACAATGAAATGCTATAGACATATAAGCTACTTAAATATTAAAAAATTATGTAATTTCTAGACACATTCTCAGAGGCCATAACATTGAGGTCAAGTATTATTGACCTTGAAAAATAAGGACAATATAAAATGATAAATAAAATGAAAAGGTAATTCCCTTTAAGAAACATGGTAACATTTTTATCTAAATTTTTTAATAAATAGCAATGCCTATTCTCCAATTATGTTTAATTTTAATGAATTTAATATACTTTATAATGAAGTAGATTGATGATGATGTATATAGATAAATAAATATGTTTGCTATAGTATATGTTTATTAATTAAATGTACAAGCTTATATATACATTAGAGGCCCAGTGCATGAAATTCATCACGGGGGTGTGTGTCCCTCAGCCCAGCCTGCACCCTCTTCAATCTGGGACCCCTTGAGGGATGTCCTTCTGCCCATGTAGGCCTGATCCCAGTGGAATAGGGCCTAAACAGGCAGTCGGACATCCCTCTCACAATCCAGGACTGCTGGCTCCCAACTACTCACCTGCCTGCCTGCCTGATTGCCCCTAACCGCTTCTGCATGCCAGCATGATCACCCCCTAACCACTCCCCTGCCACCCTGATCGATGCCTAACTGCTCCCCTGCCAGCCCGATTGCCCCTAACTGCCCTCACCTGCCACCTAGTCACCCCTAACTCCCCTCCCCTGCTGTCCCAGTCGCCCCCAACTCCCCTCCCCTGGTCCCCCCCAACTGTCCTCTCCTGCAGGCCTGGTCACCCCCAACTGTCCTCCCTGTAGGCCTGGTCACTCCTAACTGCCCTCCCCTGTTGGTCTGGTCGCCCCCAACTGCCCTCCCCTCAGGCCCGGTCACCCCTAACTGCCCTCCCCTGCATGCCTGGTCACCCCTAACTGCCCTCCCCTGATCACTCCCAACTGCCCTCCCTTTCTGGCCTGGTCCCTCCCAACTGCCCTCCCCTGCCGGCCATCTTGTGGTGGCCATCTTGTGTCCACATGGGGGTGGCCATCTTTGACCACTTGGGGGTGGCCATGCTGTGTGTTGGAGTGACGGTCAATTTGCATATTACTCTTTTATGAGCTAGGATGAAATAAAATAACTAGGTAAAACTAATATAAAATGTATCAAGTAAAATGTCAGATATTTCTCAGCAATATTTTTTTTCTGATATACTTCTTGGGCAAGGAAAACAGAAGAAAAAAATAAATGGGACAACATCTTAACTAAAGAATTTTTACACAACAAAGGAAATCACCAACAAAATGAAAAGACAACCCACTGAATAGGAGCACATATTCACCAATGATACATCTGATAAAGGGTTAATATCAAAAATTTATAAAGAACTTATACAACTCAACACCAAAAAAACCCAAATAATCTAATTAAAAATGGGCAAAGGGTTTGAATAATCACTTCTCCAAAGTATCCACCCCTCAAAAAACAAAAAAAGGACAAACAGATGGCCAATAGACATATGAAAATATGCTCAATGTTACTAAACATCAGAGAAATGAAAATTAAAGACACAACGAGATATCACCTCACGCCTGTCACAATGGCTACCATTAATAAATCAACAAACAAAAAGTATTGGTGAGGTTGTGGAGAAAAGGGAACCTTCATTCACTATTGGTGGGAATGCAGGTTGGTAGTATGGAGTTACCTCAAAAAATAAAAAATGAAACTGCCTTGTGACCCAGCAATCCAATTTCTATAATTGGTAGAAAGAATGTTAGATCTAGACAGTCTGTTTACATAGGGGGTGGTGGACACAAATGGTTGCAGGAGGACCAGATAGGATGCTAATTTAGTACTGAATACAGAAGAAAATGGCAGTCAAGACTAGAATAGCAGAAATAAAGAGAAATAAATATATCCAAAAAATATCTATAATAATAAAAGCATAATATGCTAATTAGACCGGATGTCCTTCCAGACGACCTTCCAGACAAAGCCAGGGCTGTGAGGGAAGCCTGGGTCCCAGGTGCTCAAGGGAAGCTGGTGCTGGCAGCTGGGGGAAAGAAGGCCTACTCTTGTACCAATTTCGGGCCTCTAGTATTTATAATAAAAGTCACTCATACATATCCTAGTGACTTGAAGAGCAGTGGAGTGTTTTTTTCATTGTTTAGAGCAAATAAAATGATTAATGACAAAATTAATTACCTTTATCTTATTTGGATTATTTGAATACTATATTAAAGGTATAGGCTCTAAATTGCTTATTCTTAACTCTTCCATTAAAATTAATTTAATTTGCACTTTTTAGGATCCTACATTTTTCACACGACTTGGCTAAGAAAATGTAATGAAAGTCATGTTATTAAATAGACTAGTATAATCCTAATAAATATCAAATCCAAGCACATTAATATCTGTGTGGATTTCATTTATCAATTTAGTCTCAACACCATCTGATTTTAGAAACTACAGCTCCCTAAAGCTCTTTTTGGTGTGACACCTGAATAGTCTGCTCACGAGAGGCGCTATTAGGGTAATTGTGAGGTGGAGGAAAGCGGAGACTATTATTCTCCAGAGAGAGTGGCAGACCGAGGGGATTTTCCAAGCAGCTCCCTAGCCCCTGCATGGCAGTTGCTTTTGTGCTGCAGCTGCTGGGTGGCTGGAGGGGGCTTCCTTGAAATCACTGGTTCCTGTGGCAAGGGAGGGTACTTCCAGTAGGTTCTTGAAATCGAAAACAGCCGCTATGAAGCACCTCTGGTGAAACCACTCGATTTATTGCTGCAGGATGAATCCTTCAACCATGATTTCTGGCTCCTTGCTCTTTACTCTGCCCAAGCCATAGAACAGGTCAGTTAAGTTTCTGATTCCCTGTATACAACATTATATACTTGGAACACAAAGAATACCTTCTGCTTCTCCTGACTGAACCCTAACACATCTAATTTTAGACTTTATCAGACTATGTAAAGCTACTTCAGATACATTCTTAGGCTTTTATTGTGTTTTCCCATATCTCTCTATATGTATAGAACACTGTGTATAAATTTTACTGGAATTTTAAAAAAATATACAGCTCCTTTTATTGGACTCACAGTTTTTAAACACAGAGAACTTAACTTTGGATCTATAGTCCCTGGCACTGCAGGGCCTGTGCCTGGCACCAACAAATGCTCAGTCAGTGTATTTTCAATGGTTGGTGAAATGTTTATATCATTAAGTGAACTTATTTTTATTCAGGGATCAACTATTATGCTATATATTTTGAAAATAATAAGAAGAGTGTTATGACAGTGTCTGCATGGACTGCGAAGTATAGAATTTTTTTAAATGTAAAATTTTATATTATCCTGCCCTTTATACAGCAAAAGAATCTCTAGAACCAATGTTGGAGAATTAATGGTGTGGAGCCACAGTTTTATTATTTTTAACAGGTCTAAAGTTTGAGTAACCCATAATAGTTTTTGATAACTTAAAAAGCAGGAAACTTATCTCATTTACTTAAAAGTGAAATGAGAAATGAATTCCACGAAGAAAAAAATTACCTAGGGGATATTCTGAATTTTGCAGTTTAAAAGACTTTCCCATTCTCATTTTATTAACTTCATAGATATAACTGCAAAATTAACAAACCATGAAATTCAACACCACAGCAAACAGTAACAGATGCCTGAATTTGCAGTGGCTAGAGCAAAAACCAAAGAATATATTTTAAGAATTCAAAGAGAGATCGTTTTGCTTCTTTTGAAAATTTAAACATTTGCATGCTTTATACATACCCATTTTAACGGTATCTCTAGGTCACTGGTGCACTATAGGACACATTTCAAAACTCATTGGAGCATTGCCATCATGTGTCATACTTGCAAATATGTTGTAGACAACAGTGATAACCAAAGATACTTTACAGAATAAAAATTAAATATCACATCTTTATGTATATTACTGTCAGTTTACTCACAGTGACTGCATCTCTTTCACTTGACATATTAAAATTACAAACCAAATATTCTCTAATCCAATTAATATGGTAATGGTTAATGAATTTTTTTCTTCATACATTTACAAGATTAATTCTGTGGATAATTTTATTGCTGTATGTGTTTAAAATTATTTTAAAACTGGAGGCCCATTGCATGAATTCATGCACCAGCCTGGCCTGTGGGTTTGGGCCAAAACCAGCTCTCCAACATCCCCCGAGGGGTCCCAGATTGTGAGGGGGTGCAGGCCAGGCCAAGGGACCCCACCGGTGCACGATTGGGACCAGGGAGAGACGCGGGAGGTTGGCCAGCCAGGAAGGGACCACAGGAGGGCTCCAGGGGGTGTCTGGCCTATCTTGCTCAGTCCTGATTGGTCAGATCCCAGTAGCAAGCTAACCTACCAGTTGGAGCATCTGCCTTTTGGTGGTCAGTGCACACTATAGCGACTGGTTTACTGGTCGACTTTCTGCCCCCTGGTGGTCAGTGCATGTCATAGTGAGCAGTTGAGTGGCCTTAGCATATCATTAGCATATTATGCTTTGATTGGTTGAATGGATGCCCAGATGACCAGACACTTAGCATATTAGGCTTTTATTATATAGGATACTTAAACTTTGTGTAAAATAACTGAAATTATTGAGATAACATTTAGTCCATTTATAAATTAATTACTGTCTCCAAAATAAAATTATGCTCTTTGATCCAGGTATTCAGTTTTTAGGATCTTATCATAAAGATAGAATCAAACATGTACAAGAAAATTTATATACTAGTATATTCAGTCACATATTGGTGATATTCCTAATAGTGAAAAAGTAGAAATAAGCTAAATACCCAATGATAGCAGAATGACTAAATATAATTCATCTCAAAGTATCTATATTTTAGAAGAGATAGATTAAATCATATGGAAAAAATGTTTACATTATAATAAGGAATTAACTGACAACCACAATTTTTTAAAGGTTATAAAATATCACCTCCCACTCAAATGCATAGTTCAAATACACACATATGCACATACAAATGGAATCTGTGACTGATATATGTAAAGCAAAATTTTAATAGTGGTTATTTCTAAGATGGGAATATATATAGGTATTTTCTTTATCTCCCCTTTGCACATTTCTATTGCTTAATTTTTTTTTATTTTAAACATTAGCAAAAGTACAATAATTGTTTTAAAATCTTAATAGCAGAACATAATTTAAACTATAGAGGACTTTACAGTGAGCAAGGTCTTTAATATTATGTAAATGTATTACTATTTGAATTGTGTAAATGATATGAGACTAGTAGATCTATTAAGTCTTGACTTAGGAATAAAAAGATCATATAATTTTTTTATATGATGATCAGGCATAAAATTTCAGAAGCCTGATATGTCCACAATTAAATTCAAACAATCATATAAGTATCAATTTTTTGATAATATACTAAAAGTAAGAATTCAGTGGTGTGTTTTTTTAAAAGAAAAATAGGTAAATCATATGCTGTCATAGGTTATACGCTTAGTGAAAAATAGACATTTAAAAAAAATGTTATTTAAGCCCTGACTGGCTTGGCTCAGTGGATAGAGTGTCAGCCTGTGGACTGAAGGGTCCCGGGTTCGATCCCGGTCAAGGGCATGTACCTTGGTTGCAGGCACATCCCCAGTAGGGGGTGTGCAGGAGGCAGCTGATAGATGTTTCTAACTCTCTATCCCTCTCCCTTCCTCTCTGTAAAAAATCAATAAAAATATATTTTAAAAATGTTATTTAAAATATTTTAAGTATTCAAATATTATTAAATAATTTCAGTACAGGAGAACTTATGAGAAATGTTCTTACCCATATGTGAAACATTTATTTTGTGAAACCTTCCCAGAAAAAAAAATGTTTGAGCTGAGACATAAAGAATCGATAAATAGTTACAAGGCAGAACAAAAGTGCATTTTGAGCAAACAGTAGCTTTGGCTAAGATGCAATACTGGAATATGAACATTTAAAGAGCTGTGAAATCCCAGCATTAGAATGTAGTTGATATTGACAGAGTAACACAAGGTGCTCTGGGAAAGGTAGGTGGGCCTGTTCAGTCAGGGTGTTCTACCATCTGAAGCAGATTGTCTTTTATTCTTGGGACAATGGAAAGCCATGCCTAGTTTTTAGTAGAGAAATGGAATTATATTTTGTTAAAAGATTATTCTCTCTGCACCACTGAGACTGGATTGAAGGAGGAGGGACAGCAAATGAATGTTAGATTACCAATAAATTGAGAATGATAGTAACCTGGACCATGGTTGTGGCAATAAAAATAGACTTTTGTAGGCAGATTTGTGAGATTTGGAGCTGTGGGAGTAGAAGAAATCATGCATGACTCACAAGTTTCAAGCTTGAGCAACTGGGTAAATGATGGTGCCATTTATTTAAACTGAACATTGGATGTGGGTGAAATTTAGAAGATAACTTGTGTTTGACATGTTTAATTTGAGCTATCTCTGTGACATGTAAGTGGAGGTTCTGAGAAGGTGGTTTGAAGTTTATGGATGGAGTTCAGAAAAAAAAGTCCAGACTTGGAGTTTGTGAGCATTACTGGAGATGGTCAGATAAATTTCACCATATTATCCCTGGACAGCTCTTATCACTTGCCATTCAAATTATGTTCACTTTTTTTTAATCCTTGGGGAAAATATAAATAACAAACTATGACCATTAACTAAAATAAAAAAATATTTGTATTTCTTTCAAATAATGCTACTGGTACATGGGAAAGAAAACAATAATGTCAAAATTCTGTTGTAAAGGTGTTTGTGTGTGTGTGTGTGTGTGTGTGTGTGTATAAATACACACACACACACACACACACACACATATATATATATATATATACATATATATATATATATATATATACAATAAATATACATTTATTAGAAAAAGAGTAGGATGTTCCACATAATTTTGTAAATGAGATAGGCAGGTTGTGATCAGATGTCACCAATACTGGTAAATCCTTTCTAAATATTAATAGAAGTATGTGATGTCTGGGGATTGTCATTTCTATCTTAATTATGATAAAAATGGATCAAAACATTATCCAATTTGAAGGAGGTTGCAAGTCTTACCTTGAGAGCTTTTCTACCAATAGGTAAATCCCTCTTTGTCTACCTACTTATTAACATTAGTTCTGATAGTTTGGTTGTCAGGCTCTTTGTTAGAGGACTGAAAGCAATGCTGACTATACCTAAATATTGCTTAGTGTTTCACTGAAGAGGAAACGGTGGTATGTTTAAAATACAGCAAACAATCCTGGCCAGTTTTTCTCAGTGGTTAGAGCATCAAGCTGTGGACTGAAGGGTTCCGGGTTCAATTCCCAGGCAAGGACAGGAACCTGGGCTGCAGGTTTCCCAGCCCCAGTAGGAGCACATGCCTGAGGCAACCAATCCATGTGTCTCTCTCAGATGATGTTTCTCTTCTCTTCCCCTCCTCCCTCCCTTCCACTCTCTCTAGAAATCATTGGGAAAAAAATATCCTTGGCTGAGGATTAAAAAAATAATAATACAACAAACAGAAACCCCATCTCCTGGGACCCTGAACATCCTTTATATTATGTATTAAAACAAACAGTGTAACATAGTTCTATGTCTTTATTAAGACCTTTACATTTTCCAAGAAATTTTTAAGAGTTCCACCTGTATTACCTGAGGCACGAAATGTATTCGGATATAAATTACAAGTTGCTTAAGTATTAATTTCTTGGGGCATGCCTTTATCCCCTCAAAAATACATAGACATGGCTTATTTCCTAGCTTTAAATGTAATTGTAGAGAAATCTAATGTCACTCTGTTTAATAAACCCTGTTACAGACATACTTTTCTTGCCCTGATAGCTTTTATTTTGTATTGGTATTTCATCGCTCTGTAACTTCAACTGACTATGCCTTTATACTGCTAATTTTTTGTGTACTTGTCTTCCAGAACATTGTATTTACTTTCTATCAAAATATTTCTTTCTCCCATTATCACACATAAATAAAATATTATTATGATTAGATTATTTAGAAGAAACAAATATTTGTGTATTTTACTTAATGCTCATGTTTATTAACCCTATACTTTTCTCTATATTGCTTTTGATCCTATCTAATATCTATCACCTATCTATCAATTATCTTTTCTTCTTTATTTTAGTAACAGGAGTGACTGTGATATTGTCATCACCATTCCTTACTTTAATCCTTCTTATCTATATGATTTTCTTCTCTATAGTGTACATATTTATTTCAGGCCTTTCCTTCATGTCATTGATTTACTATCAGGCTTGCTTCTATTATTCCTTATTTTGTTTTTTCTATGTTTATTTCTAAGTTCTGTGATAGTTTTGCTTCAGTTTATTTCTCATATTGGATCTTTTATATCACATTTTGTAGTCCTTAAATAATCCTATATAATAAAAGGCTAATATGCAAATTGTCCCCTCAACCAGGAGTTCATCTGGGAGTTCGACCAGGAGGCAGGGCCAGCTGGCCAACCACCCACAGCCCCTCGCCCTGGCTGGCCCCACCCTTGATTGGCCCCCCCACCCCAATCAGGGTGGGCCAGCCAGCCAACTGCCTGTGGCCCCTTCCCCCAGCCAGCCCAGCCTGATCAGCCCCCACCCGTGCATGAATTTGTGCACCGGACCTCTAGTCCTATATGTTATCTTTGTAACCTCTAATATTACCGAGAGAATATGACACATTTATTGTTAAATTATTTGTTCCTCTCTGTAAATGATCTTATCCAACTGTCTCTTATACATTTTATATTATCTTTTACTTTTATTTTATTTTTATTTTTTTCTTTATTGATTAAGGTATTACATATGTGTCCTTATCGCCCCATTTCCCCCCACCTCCCCACTCATGCCCTAACCCCCCTGTTGTCTGTGTCAATTGGTAGGCTTATATGCATGCATACAAGTCCTTCAGTTGATCTTTTGCACAATTTCTGTATGGTCACTGCAGTGTTGTTTTTTTGTGTTTTCTTTTTGTGTGTGTTTGTTTGTTTTTAAAACAGAGAATATTAGAATATTTTCAATGTAATTCAGTTTTGTTTTTCCCCAAAAATATCACTGGTACATTCTTGCTTTTACTACCATAACAAGTCCTTATTTTGCATAGTTATTTTAAAATACAAATTTGAAGACTATGTGCTATTATTTGTACAATTATTTCAAAATACCAGTTTGAAGATGTGGGCTTTACCCTGTGTTTTATTTCTGTGTAGATGAGGGATAGCAGGTCAGGGAAAAGAGGACCATATACACTAATTCTAGTGTTCTCTCAGTTATCAGAGTCCCTATGGAGGGCCTTTGTGTTTGGAGTATTCATGAAATACTAGGTGCAACTAAGCCCTGCTCTGCCAGGGACAGCCCATTTCTCAAGTTCAACTACTCCATTTCAGCCACTTTTTAAAATTCTCCCTGCTGCTAGAATTAGGGGAAATAGACAAAACTTAGGTACACTTTTATTTTGGTATACTGTTATTTATATACTTTGTGGACAATTCTGTGACACAAAAGCATTAGCTTTACCAAAGCCACTCAAGAGGTGGGCAGCATGGCTTTCTTTTTGAGGAAATAAAAGTTCAATTTGGGTGGAAAATACAGAAAATGAGAGCATGGGGGAAATGGAAATGTTAAAGCTAAGGGAATACACAGTAGCCAATCTCTGCAGAAACTTGCAGAGACTCAAATATTTGCGTTTCAGCAGTAAGTGTCAATATGTCATGATTAGATCTGTATTTTTAAAAGGCTTATCTTTTTCCAGCATGGATAATAGATTAAAAGTGTTTGTGATTGACAATGCCGTTAGGCACAGGATAATAATCACTTTTATTTGATTGGTATAATGAGAATTGACAGAAGCACCTGGATTTAGAATTGATTTAGTTGGTAAGATGATGAAACTTAGAGAAGCCTAATTAGGAATTATAAATTTGGGAAATATTGACATGTGTAGTAATTAAGACTATAGATATGAACTACTCTAGAAATCTAGTATTGATTGGGGAAGTGGGGGTTTCCATCCGAGCCTTCCTGGTTTCCAGTATATAGAGATGACAAAGAAAAATAGGGAGGAAATGACTGAAAATATGTGGTTAGGAAACTACATGATGTTAACTATATCCCTGAAAATAGATCATTTCCCTTAGGTCAGATCTTTGCTATGCACTAGTTATATAGAGGTCAATAGCCTGAAGTGGTTAAAACCGAGATTTTGGTCAGCAGATAGTTGGTCTGTTATCAGACCCTGGATCCACTGACTACCATTATCTGAGATTCTACAAGTTATAAACCTCTCTATGTCTCAATTCCTCTGGAGTATAGTAATTGTTTTATGGCATAGAGTTTTGAGAGTACAGTATGCACTTGGCATATAATAATGCTGAAAAATGGCAGCAGTCATGGTCACAATGTATGCCATAACTGTGAACTCCAGCACTATGTTACAATTCTCACATTCCCTGTCAAGAAAGAGCTAAATTAAATAGCTATGAAGGCAAGACTATATATGTGTAATAATTCTAAAGTTATAATCATAGAAAAGACAATGTATTCAAAGATTATATCAATCCAGTTAAAGGAAAGCAATCAGAGATCATATGCGATAATTAGAAAAGTCTACTTGAAAGTCATTAGTTCAAGTTGCTTTAAATGGAGTTGAGCCAGGCTGGTCTGCCTGGAGTGGAAATTATCTTGTGAGAAGAAGTCTTTTAGGAATAAGTTGTAATTCATGGAATTTCTAGAAAACACTGCTCAGTAGAATTATATTGTGAGCCACACATGTGAGGGTGTGGTCAGTAGGGTCATTCAGCTTTCATAGGCCTGGGACTGAAACACAACTGAGGTCAATATGTTATCTTTAGTCTGACAGAAGTTTATTCCCTTGATCAACAAACCAGAGGCTTTATTTTTAAGACAGTTTGACACTAACCAGGATCTGATGTCCTAAGGGCTTGATGATCAAGGGAGTGGACATGCAGTATGCCAAACTGCTATTAGACTGGACAACGCTTTGAATCAAGGAAAAAATCATATTAAGGATATGAATTTTCTATGTGGTTACAATTTCCACCCAACTTCCTAATTTATGCAAATGAGGTATTCAAAGTGTGCAGTTCTAATTGGATGGTGCAGGTTTCAGTCAATCCACTGATAGAAAGATGAAACCAGGGTTTTCTTGCTCTTGGTGACTTAGTGTAAACAAATGGGACAGAGTGTGGAAAGCTGAGAGTTTGGTCTAAGGTTCTTCGCAGTATACTGAAGCCCCTGTGAGAAAATGGCCATTAGGCTTCTATTATTTATAAAACTTGGGTCCTCAGCTGACCATGTTAAGTCTATTTCTGTGGATAAATTTCTTCTTAGATCAAACGACTCTATCTTTTTGGGGTCCGAAGAGATAATGAAAAGAGAGTCTGATCTTACAGTTAGGCAGATCACTGAAGCCTAAATATGTTTTAAAAAGTAAAGAATATGGCCTGAAATAATGTCAGTGAAAAGACATCAACTGATTTGGAAAGTATATTACTTCTAGAGCTCACATGTATATTGCTCTTTATACCATCTGGTTCCATCATATTTTATTGAGGTTGTGCACAGGTTTTCCATTGGGCAGATGGACACTTCTCATAATAAATCAACCTGTTTATGTACATGTGGGAGGGGAAGTAATTTTCCCTCTAACTTTCCAGTGTAGACCAAGAGTAATTTTTGACTGTAATAAAGAATAAAAAGCACGCACTAGAGCAGCCTTGGGCAAACTACGGCCCGTGGGCTGGATCTGGCTGTTCTATCCGGTTCTCTTGCTCTCCCCTCCGCTCCTTTACTTTGAATTTATATTAGTTCACACAAACACTCCATCCATGCTTTTGTTCCGGCCCTCTGGTCCAGTTTAAGAACCCATTGTGGCCCTCGAGTCAAAAAGTTTGCCCACCCCTGCCCTAGAGCAAAAGGAGCTGCAGCCCAGGGGACAGATTCAGACAGCAGCTTGAATTAGGCTCCACTGAGACAAAGCGGAGGCCCCCTTTTACAGGGAAACTTTTCAGCCGTGTTCTCAATTAGGTCCATTTGATGTCAATGATGTACCCAAATCATGCAGTTCTGATTGGACAGAGCAGGTCTCAGTCCATTGAAAGACAAAACTAGGGTTTCTCTGTAGTGGTTGACTCAGATGGCATTAGCAAGCGGGGCATACTTTGGGAAGCTGAGACTTCAGTCTAAGGTCCTTCCTAGTACACAGAATACTATATAATAAAAGGGTGATATACAAATCAACTGAATGGTGGAACGACTGGTTGCCATGATGTGCACTGACCACCAAGGAGCAGACGCTCAATGCACTCAGTGCACTCCCACAAGGGGAGCATTGCTCAGCCAGAAGTCAGGCTCCAGGCTGGCAAGCACAGCAGGGTGGCAGGAACCTCTTCCGCCTCTGCTGCAGGCAGGCGGCAAGAAGCGAGGGCTCCCGGACTGCAAGAGGGTGTAGGCCGGGCTGAGGGACACCCCCCGCCCCCCCCGGCATGCACGAATTTTGTGCACCGGGCCTCTAGTATATGATAAGCAAATGGCTGCTAGACTCTTATTATTTATGTAATGTAGTGCCTAGTTTGACAGTGGGTATTCCATCTCAGCACATAAATTCCTTCTCAAGGTTCACATCAAATGAATCTTTATTTTTGGGGTCCACACTGGATTCTTGACTGAGATCCCCCAGTAATAAAAATGCCGATTAATAGAAGAAAAACAAACAGAAGTTTAATGACATATACACCTAGATATATGTGAGAAACTTAGGAAAATTGAGTAAATCCCCGAAATTTCCCAAGACAACACCTTAAATACCATCTCCAGCTAAAGACAAAAGGAGATGTTAGGGGATGGGGGATCCAGTTATGGGAGACTATCAGAAAAATTACAGTAACACAGATAAGGTCCTTAGGCAGATTTAGGTCATTGCCTTCTCCATTGATAGGAGTTTATTGAGATTCTCTTCCTGGTACAGAGAGGGAGACACCCCTACAAATGGATATTTCCCTCATAAATGTAAATGTCTCTTACAAACGGTAGCTTATATTGTTTTCAGAGCTTTTCCTATGTCTGCTATTTCTTAAAAAAAATAATAAGCCTAAAATAAACCTTAAGATCAAGAGACATATTTTGTGGTGGCATAACCTGCTTCTCTTCAGAGGTAAGCTTTTCTATGAACTCAGTTACTGAAATTGCTTAATTAGAACTTAAAAATATAATAACATCAAATAACAGGCATGTGGATTGATATTTTGCTAAATAAGTATTATTCATTAAATCTGGCATATTCCTGGCAAGCTATACTACAAGTTTCCTTACTATATAACATGACATGAAAAATTATTATATTTTAGTAATGATTAAAACTATTCTTAGCACTATACTGTCAAACAGAAACTGAAAAAAATGTAAGTGACAGATGGTAGTGTCAGCAAAGGTAGCTAGTTATTGATATGAGAAAGATAGCTAGTTATTAATATAAGGAAGAAAGCAAAAGGGAACAAAATAATTTTAATAAACCGGGAAGCAGAAGCAGGTAACAGAGCAGAATTCCATATGATTTACTGATAAACAGATTAACTCACACACCCCAGGAAACTGCCTCCAGGAAACTTAATCCTCCCAGGAAATGGACAGGAAATCTCCATGGGGAATTCCTCTGCTGGGCAGAGTGAGAACTAGAGGATGTAATGAAACTTTTGGACATGCGCAATAAGGTGAGAAGCAGAGAGGCAGGGGCTAGAGTGGGAACAATTGGAAAGGTAATGGAATTGGATAGAGGTCATGAAACGCCAATAAAATTTATTGGGAGGAGGGCCCAATCCAGGCCTAGAAGAGTTAGAAATTTGGATTGAATAATTTGAATGATTCTTTGTCCTTTACCTGAAACAAAAAGACTTATGGAGGATTATCAGGAGCCTCCAGGCAGTGCTTTAGCGTCTGCCCACCCTGTACATCCCAGAGGGTGTATTAATTCGTCTTAATTCACAATAAAATTTTGCTGTCACTTTTAAAACTTCGCCATGGGTGTCCATTTGGAATTATTTTCTCACAAAAGAACCAATGACATTTACTGGCAACAGTAGCATATGACATATAAATATAATTTACTGGAAAATCTAAGAATGCAAATTTTGCAATTTGGAAAATTCAAGTAAAAAATAAATAAATAAGTAAGATGAGGTTAGTGTTTTAGACACAATTAAAAGTAACAAAATATAAGTAAAGAAATTTAAAATAGATGTATTGTGCATTAAAAGATAAATTGTCAAGATAAGAGGATTTGTTAAGAAAAATTGGATTTAAAAAATATTCCAGGTGGATAAATTAGAATGTTATTGAGTTCCTCTATGTAGTTATTTTTTAAAATACGTTTTTATTGATTTCAGAGTGAGGAAGGGAGAGATAGAAACATCAATGGTGAGAAAGAATCAATGATGGGCTGCCTCCTGCATGCCCCCTACTAGGGATCAATCCCACAACCCAGGCATGTTCCCTGACCAGGAATCCAACCTTGATCTCCTGGTTCATTGATCAACGTTCAACCACTGAGCCACACTGGCTGGGCTACATAGCTATTTCTAATACTTCTGTCCCTCCTCTAGCTAATCTCTCTTTATAGTGGATCCAAGTTAGTATCTACTCCTAGGCTACTGCTGACATTTTACACTTTAGACCCTGAGAAGGCATTTATATGCTGAGATGGACTTTTCATGTTCAACTGAGGGCTCAAATTTTTATAAATAATAAAAGCCTAATGGTCATTTCCAGCGAGGGATTTCTCACATACTCTGTATATAAGAAATAACCTCAGACTGAACTCTCAGCTTCTGTCACTAGCCCTGCTTGTTGATGCTGAGCCAACTATTATAAGGGAGTCTCTGGTTTTCTCTTTGTACCAATAGACTAGGATCTGCCCCATCCAATGAGAAATGCGCCATAATAACCAATCAGGATGCACAATACCAACCAGTTAGGACAGCATAAATCGGACCAATCAGAAGTGTACAAATTTGGATACCTCATTTACATTAAACCTAATTGGGACCCTGAGTGGAAACTTTTCCTGTAAAAGGCAGTCTCCCCTTTGTCTTAGCACAGTGGTCGGCAAACTCATTAGTCAACAGAGCCAAATATCAACAGTACAACGATTGAAATTTCTTTTGAGAGCCAAATTTTTTAAACTTAAACTTCTTCTAACGCCACTTCTTCAAAATAGTCTCGCCCAGGCCATGGTATTTTGTGGAAGAGCCATACTCAAGGGGCCAAAGAGCCTCATGTGGCTCGCGAGCCGCAGTTTGCTGACCACTGTCTTAGCAGAACAAGGTTTAGTTTGCTACCTTAATCTGTGTCTCCTGAGCTGCAGCTCATTTTGCTCAGATAAAAGATTTTTATTCCTTATTGCAGTCTAAAACTAATATTGGTTTACACCACTACTTATCCATCTGCTGATGAGGACAGAATTTGTGCCACTATAGGTACATTACTTTTCTTCTTCTGCTAAGATGCACAGCTATGCATCTTTCCATCCCTTACTTTCCTATCTGCAGTGCCACAGAATTGGGGGAAAATCATCTGCTCGAACGATTTCAGGCCTTTTAACCATACCGAATTGCGTTTCTCTTGTGATTACTATTGGTGGAGAGTGTATCTTGCTTTCCATAAGCAAGTCCTCTTTTCATTTTAAAGCTCTAATGATCAGGATACCTGGAAGATTTTTCCTAGTATTTTTGCAGATGGAAATGAGGTCCTTCCAGGGAGTTTCAAGAAAAGCATTTCCAGGGGCCCATGCATGGGAGTATGAGGTGTAGTGGTGAAACCAAAATGTGAGGTTTGAGTCTGAGTTCATTGTCTCACAAAACCAAAAAATGGATTCATGGTCAAAAAATGGTTAGTGGGCTGAAACCGGTTTGGTTCAGTGGATAGAGCATCAGCCTCCAGACTGAAAGGTCCCAGATTCGATTCTAGTCAAGGGCATGTACCTTGGTTGCAGGCATATCCCCAGTAGGAGGTGTGCAGGAGGCAGCTGATCGATGTTTCTCTCTCATTGATGTTTCTAACTCTCTATCTCTCTCCCTTCCTCTCTGTAAAAAATCAATAAAATATATTTTTAAAAAAATGGTTAGTGGAAGCAGTTTATTGAGAGAAGCCAGTCCTGGAAAAGGTACAGCTAGAGTTTCAGGAGAGTATAAAGTAGACCCGTGTCCAGAGCATACGTTCCATGTTATAGTGGGGAGTGCTTTAGCATCCAAGCTATGTGAGTGCAGGGGAGTGCATCTTCTGCCATGGAAAACCAGGAACCTAGCACACAGGGAAGAGCAGAGAAGAGAGAGAGGGGAAGCATGTGCTTTTTAATCGAGGAGCAGATACATCCTTGCTAGCTCCTGATTGGTCCTTTCAAAGGATTCTGGCTTAGCAACACCCTTGGGATTGGTTTATACACCTTACTGCCTTGTGATTGGTTATCTGCAAGCTGCCTGTCTTAGCAACAATCCATACATTTTAAACTTCACTTCTCACACATAAGCCCTTCTTTCCCCACCCAGTTGGGTTGTCTTAGTAACTATACCTAGTTGGTTTTCCAGGTTCTATTTCCTCCGCACTCCATGGTCCCTATCTCTGTTTAGCTAGCTTCCTTCTGTATCCTCAGTGGCAAGACTTATTGGTTTAGAAAGAAAAGACTGCCCTCAGGTTCCCAGTGTCTCATCTCTGTCCATCTCACTGTGGGAGAAGTCCAGCCTTGTCTTTATCAAGCCCAGAAGAAGAGCTAGGATCCAGAAATTCTATGCCATCAGTTCAGCCCATGCCAAAGCTTACTTCAGCTCAGTCTCAGTTGTCATTCAGCTAGTTTAGTTTCTGTCCCCGGCTGTGCTCTGGCCCATTCGGTGTTGCCTAGGCCCCTTTGGAGCCCAAACTTGGAGCCTGCACTAGGACCTGCATGGCATCCTGGCCCCCACTCATGCTTTCAAACTGACCAATCTTTTTCCCAATCTTTCCCAGGCTTGTGCTCAGCCCTTCCCTAACCAATCCATTTCATACATCTTTTGTGTTTCTGGGTCCCTTATCCAATTCAATCTTTTTCCCAGGCTGGGGACCTCCCCTTTATGGTTACCAAATTAGCTCCTATTGTGCATTGCATGCCTCAAAGTAGAAGGACCTCCCCCTCTGTCATCCTAGCTTCTACTGGGCAGGTGCCCAGGAGAGGGATTCCCCCTTGATTGTTGTTATTCCTCCCTAGGTAATCCTGGCTAATCCTATACAATAAAAGGCTAATATGCAAATTGTCCCCTTGACAGGGAGTTCAACTGGGAGTTCGACCAGGGGACAGGGCTGGCTGGCCAACCTCCCACGTCCACTCCCAACAGCCAGCCCAGCCCAATTGGCCCCTACTGGGGTGGGCTGGCCGGACCCCACCCATGCATGGTTTTGTGCATTGGGCCTCTAGTGATCAATAAAACACTTCCAGCCCAATTGTGGATTAGATTTTTAGGACAGAGGATGTAGTGATCTCCTGGGGAGCCTATGAATTCTGTAGCTTCCCAGTGAATGAGGCTTAATGTCCCATTCAGATCCCTGGAAGATTAGGCTTAATATCTGGTTGCATTTGCTCCTTTCCTTTATTTATAACTAACTAGCTTCCTATGCCAACAGTATATCTGTGGAGCATCTGTTAGTACAGTCTTACACATTCCTTATTAGTTCTTAAATAATGTCCGGGATGAGTCACGTGAGTATGGGCTGCCTTCTACCCAGAGCAGTTCTTTCTTTGATACCCTTCTGAGATACTGAAGAATTGTGTCCCCCTTTGCCAGGACCTGCATGGCAGGGTTCAGGATCTGAAGGAGGGGCCAATGCACAAATGAAAATGCTATACAAGAAATATGAATTTAGAAGGCATTGGGGGCCAGGTGGAGCCTCTTTCTTGAAGAGTCACACTGACTTCTGGCCTGGTCTGCTATTTATTTACTTGAATACACATTTACCCTTTAGCAATGCATACAGGCTTATCAAAGGTAAAGTTTGGTAAACAGTAAAAGGATTATCAGGTTAGGGAATTGCCTTGAGCCACCACTATCTCAATGGTGCTTAGCATCAGCCCTGCTAATGCCCAAGGTCCATTGGCCTTCCGTGTTCCTTGGTAAACTCTCGTGACAGTATCAGCAAGTGGTGGCTTCCTGCACCCCTTTGCTTGTATTATTCCCCACGTTCCTCGAAAAACTACTCTTGTAACCATCTGTTGCAAAGGTCTGTTGATGTAAGAATGTCCAAATCTGTAGATAATTTTTATAAAAATTTTAGTCAAACAGAGGATACATCTGGAGGCAAGATTTCAACAGACAAATACTTCAAAGAAATCACACTTATTTTATGCATGTGGAATTAAAGAAGGAAAGTAAGCCCTAACCGGTTTGGCTCACTGGATAGAGCATCGGCCTGCGGACTGAAAGGTCCCAGGTTCGATTCTGGTCAAGGGCATGTACCTTGGTTGCGGGCACATCCCCAGTGGGGGGTGTGCAGGAAGCAGCTGATCGATGTTTCTCTCTCATTGATGTTTCTAACTCTCTATCCCTCTCCCTTCCTCTCTGTAAAAAATCAATAAAATGTATTAAAAAAAAAAAGAAGGAAAGTAAGAAAGATTACATGAAAGTGGAAAAAGCAAAGAGGGGTCTGAAAAGGGGCATTTTAAAGGTGTGTTAACCTAAATGCACAGAAACACTGTACAGATCTTGCTTAAAGTAAAAAATAGGCCTTTTACTAAAGAAGTTTTATGCCTGGGGCATCACTATTCACCAAGACCTGCCCAGTTGGACTTTATGATCAGATCACCCTGAAAGGTTATTTTGCAAAGACCCCCTTTTACATCCTTAGGTCTTAGGTGCTGGTGCAAATAAGCCTCCTGGTGGTAAAGTGGAGCAGTATTTGCCACCTCAAAATATGGCTTTTTGGCATAAGGATTATCTTGAGCTGTTTATTTTTAAGAAATAGTAGACAGAAGAGAAGCTCTGAAAATCAAGGAAAAGTTATCCTTTAATAAATTTACATTTACATTTAAAAGGAAAATCTCCATTTGAAAAGGTATCTCCTTCTCTGAACTGAAGAGGAGGAGGATCAAATCTCTAGTAATTTAGCAATGGAAAAGGCAGGGACTTAAATCTGCATAACAACTATACCCTTATTTACTGCATTGCTTTCCTGTGAACCTCCCATAACTGGCTTCTCCCCATCCCAAACATCTTTCTTTGTCTGTAGCTGGAGATGGTTTTTAGGTGGTAGCTTGGGCTATTTCTAGGAGTTACTCAGTATTCCTGGGTATCTCACCTATATACAGTAGGTAGCTGTGTTATTAAACTTGTCAGTCTTTCCTTCGTCAATCTATCTTCTATTATTGAGGATTCTCAATAAAAAACCTAGAAGAGTACAGGGAAAATTATTTTTTCTATTCTACAGTGTCATGAGTCCAAAAATGAGCATGTTGAGTAATTCCATGCTTTCCATTTTCCAAACCTTCTCTAAAGAGACTGACAGGTTTCTTACCTCTTAAAAAATGTAGTCCATACAATAATCTATTCATTTCTTCTTCTTCTTCTTCTTCTTCTTCTTCTTCTTCTTCTTCTTCTTCTTCTTCTTCTTCTTCTTCTTCTTCTTCTTCTTCTCCTTCTTCTTCTTCTCCTCCTCCTCCTCCTCATTATTATTATTATTATTATTATTATTATTATTATTATTTTAGTCCTTTCTTAAGAAAACCTAAAGGGGCATTTTTTTCTCTCTCCTTTTGTGTTTGTGTGTGAATCTACATTTACATGTTTATTATTTTAGATCATATAAATTTATGAAAGGAGTTTTAGGGACAAAATAGGCAGGTTTAGGGAGTCATAGAGATAAAGAGGGTCCATGGGAGAGGAATGCATAGATGGAGACTTGAAGACGCCAGGGTGCTTATCTTGTACAGAGGATAGAGAAATGCTCCAGGCAGATGAAAACATGTTTGGCCTGAGCAACTAGAACAGCCATAAACCAAGACAGAGATATCTCTGGTCTGAGCAGCGGGAGATCTCAGGCAACTCCAACCAACAAGATAAGGAGGAGAGGTAGAGGGGGGCACCATGTAGGCTTTGAGCTTTGAAACTAATACCATGCAGCAGAATGGCCAATGAGAAAAATCTGGGGGTCCCAAATTAAGGAAAGTGACCAATAAGAAAGGGTCATGATACGGAATTTTTGGACTGGAACCTGGATTCGCTGGAGTCTAAGAATGAATCCACAAACAGAAGGTGGTATAGCAAAGGTGGAGATTTATTGAAGAACAAGAACAGACTCCCATGTGGGGAAGGGGAAAGGGTCCCACCAACTTCCTGTTTCCAGGGTTTATAAAGGCTGCAGTTCCTATGTCCTGATACCCCCTCTGATTGGTCAATATTCCCTTTCGAATTGGTTACTATAGTAACTCCTGAGGCCCTCCTCCCTCATTGTCCTCCCATTCCTTCTTTATTTTGTAAATAGAGACCTTTCTTGGCTACTTCCAGTTCCCTTGTCTTATGGAAATACACCTGTTGCTGCTCCCTTGTCTTATGGAAATGTAATTGCACCTGGCTTCCTTGTGTCATGGAGATGTACCTTCTCCCAATCTATAGCCCTATGTTTTTTTTCATGGACTCCAACTCTAAAAATTCCCTAAACCTACCTATATTCCCCTAAAATTCCTGTTTCAGTCAGATTCAAACAAAGAACTGCAACAAATATAAACCAGAGACAAAGGGACATGAGGCAGGATTTTTTTATTTTTCCCATTAGAGAGAGAGAGCAGGCTTTTCCCACTGGGGGACTCTCCCCATGGGGTCTCCTTTGGAAACACCCCTACCCAGACGGAGTTTGTATCTGCTTCTAATAAACTTCTGCATTTTTTATTAAAGAAGCCTTTTTTTTTGTCCTCGTGAGGACAAGAACCCAGGGGAAGAAAAGTCTGCATCCCAAACCCCACGTTTCATTTATAAAGAAGAGATTTATTGGATGTTAGAGTCGCCGAAAGAGGAACAGAGGAGGCCAAAGGGGAAAAGAATTATAATTATACTAGAGGCCTGGTGCATGAAAATTCATGCACTGGAGAGGTGGGTCCCTCAGCCCGGCCTGCCCCCTCTCACAGTCCGTGAGCCCTCAGGGGTGGGGGGCAACCTGGCGATTAGGGGAAGACGACGCCCCCATCACACCTCTGCTGCTGCCATTGCAGGCAGCTCAAGCCTTGGCTAGCCCTGGTTACCTGAGCCTCGGGCGGCCCTGGGCGACTGGGGGGCTCAGGGGACTGGGGGACTCTGGAGGCAGGTGTGCAGAGCGGCTGGGCTCACCTAGGGGTGGGTCTGGCCTTGCTGGGTGCCTCCTGCCCCGGCGGGACTGAGGGGACTGGGCGCTGCCATCTTGTGGCTGTGGGTGCTTTCATCTTTGAGCGCAGGCAGTCAATTAGCATATTCCCTCCTTATTGGCTGTGGGTGCTGCCATCTTTGAGGGCGGAGCAGTTAATTAGCATATTCCCTTCTTATTGGCTGTGGGCACCACTATCTTTGCAACAGCGTGAGGGTCAATTAGCATATTCCCTCTTTATTAGAGAGGATTATTAGAGAGGATTAGTTCATCTGGAGACCAGATGGGCTGAGCACCCAGGGACTGGGGAGTCTGAAGTTTTAAAGGACTGTAGGTGGGTTTTTCCAGTAGGGAATTCTCTGGGAGGTCAGGATCCTGGGCAAGTCTGGAGGGGAAAGTTACTGGTCTTAGCAAATGGAATGTGGTCTAAGTGAAAGGGAATGTCAGTTGCAAAATGATTTAAAGGTCAGTTTCCCAGGGGAGGGGATATTGATTGGATTATTTGATCAGATCTAAGAGGTAAATCGTTATCTAGATTTATTAGGTAGGAAGATAGACATGAGTGGCTGGGGTGGGGCCTGCCCTGGCTCCTCAGCAGGGGTCCGACCAACATTGCCTTCAGACTGCCTCTCTATGGGTGGCCCAGCAGCCAGCAGACCACCAGTAGGCAGGTTTGGAACCAGCCAGCTCTTGGCACAAGTTCAGAGGAAAATGACATGATGTCATTGTGACCTTGCTAGGGTCTTAGACTAATTATAATAAAATTTGCATTGTGGTTTTGACAGTCTCCATCTCCCGTGAGATTTTCTGTATGCATTATGGGTAAGGGCATGTGCAGAAGGAGCATAGTTATATAACCCTTTTCTGTCAATCATCCATGAATTCAAATGAAAGTCTCCACCCAGAAAATCCCTCATTTAAATCCTATAACCCAGGAGTTCAGGGCATCTCTCTCAACTGGCCCACTCCCCACTTGGAGTACCATATTTTTCTGTGTATAAGATGCCCCCCACTTTTCCAACCCAAAATTAATAGATCAATATTTTAAACATAAAACAGAACACATTTTTATTTAGTAATTACCACAGGTAATGTTTACATACCAGTACTATGATATTATGCAGCATAGCACCTTATTCAGCCTCTGTTGCATCACTGCTCTCTTCTTCATCACTATTAGTTCCAGTCATATCAATTTCTTCAACTTCTGTTGTATCACTGCTGTCTTCTGAGGCACTGTCTGTATATGTGAGATCATCCTCATAAACTGGGGACATTTTCTGAGCTAACTTTGTTCCTGTTCTCATGGCCACTCCTCTCTCCTCATGAAATTGAAGCACCATTTTGCCTTTCCTGTAAAATCAACAATGTTCATTTTGCTTGCAAACATTCTTGCCTGACATTGAATAAGCTTGATTGACACACATAAGCCACTCTGGCACTGCTCCATAATCCAAGTCTTAAGCCTCTGCTCCAAGTTTACCCATTTTGTTGGTTTTTCTCTTAAGGCCTTCTTCTTTGTTGGCATCTCAAGGAGTTGCTCTTCCTATTTTCTCCACTGTCTGATCATACACTCATTGGGAGGAGGTCCAAATTGTCTCTCTGCAGCTCTATTTCCATGCTCTTTTGCATAGCTGATTACATTCAGTTTGAATTTTGCGAAGTATTTTGCTTACTGGTATTTATCTCTTTATTTTTTGACATCTTTATGGGCTCAGAATGCTCTAGTCCCTATTGCACTTGTGCACTCTCCACTTCCACCTCCAATTACGGCATCAGCTGATGTCAGTAACAATAAGGCTCGTGATTGGAGGAAGCCTGTTTGACAAGGTATGGGCAGCTACATACCCTTGCGACTCCCTCCTCGGCTGACTTCCGTGTATAAGACTCCCCTTGATTTTCAGTCTAATGATTTTAGAAAAAAATTGTGTCTTATACATGGAAAAATACAGTATATCTTCAATAAATCCCACTTTGCTTTACTTTCATTATTGTTGACTATAAAATATTTTCTGTGTCGACAAGAGGTCCCAGCCAGTACCACAATCGGTAACAGATTTGGTGACATATCCAAGTAAACTACTCTTGCATAGTTATAGCTTAGTGTATCTTATCCAAATGATCAATTTGTCACAGTTTTTTTCTTTTTTTAGCAGAGGATTATATTCTAAAAGGTCCTTCATAGAATTATACTTTAAATACTAATTTTACATGATACTTTCAAACTTGTCATAATGTTCTTGGTGACAATCAAGCTTCTTAGACAGAAGAAGAAGTGATTTCCTAATCTAGTCCACACTGTATAAATAGCGGGAAGTTTCATATTTGAGAAATGTATTATTTATCATCTATAAAATGAAAATAACCCATTTCAAAGTATAAATTTATGATATAACCTAACAACAATAATATTAATAAAAATTATAGATTAATCTCACTTATTTGTGAGGTAATCATATAACTTCTCATCCACTCTGTGACATATTCCAGAGTAAAATTATATGCTGCAATTATGATAAGATAGTCTATATAAAATTCAGGTTTCCTGAGCTAAACAGAATATATAGTCACCATACTTATATATAATTTTTGAAGTAATACAATATTAATTGAACAGATAAATTCATTACTTGCAAGCAAGAAATGTAAGAATGATTTTATAATATTCCTCAATCTGACTTAAACATTATTTGTGAGGTACAGAATTAATTTAATAATCTCATTGATTATGAAAGCATGGGGAAAGAAAATCAAGAATCCTATTAAGTCTGTATCAATTATAAGATACATCCTAGTAGATGAAACTTAGGGATGCTAAAAATGCAGGTCTTCAAATTAAAGAAAGTCTGTATCATGAATATCTATATAATAAAAGCCTAAGCAACCATTACGGCAGAACAACCAGAATGACCGGTCACTATGATGTGCACTGACCACCAGGGAGCAGAAGCTCAATGGAGCTGCTCCCTGGTGGTCAGTGTGCTCCCACAGGGGGAGCGTCACTCAGCTAGAAGCTGGGCTCATGACTGGTGAGTGCAGCGGTGGTGGCAAGAGCCTCTCCCACCTCTGCGGTAGCGCTAAGGAGCAGCGAGCCAAGCGGTAAGGAGCAGCAAGCAGGCAGGCAGTAAGGAGGGAGGGGTCCTGGACTGCGATAGGGATGTCTGATTTCCAGCTTAGGCCCGCTCCTCAGGGGAAGCCGGCCTAAGTTGGCAGTCAGACATCCTCCAAGGGGTCCCAGACTGTGAGAGGGTGCAGGCTGGGCTGAGGGACACCCCCGCCAGTGCACAAATTTCATGCACTGGGCCTCTAGTATTATTGTAGCCTTATTATTATAATACTAGAGGCCCGGTGCACGAAATTCGTGCACTGAGGGGGGTGTCCCTCAGCCCAGCCTGCACCCTCTCCAATCTGGGACCCCTCGAGGGATGTCCGACTTCCCGGTGGGATCGGGCCTAAACGGGCAGTCGGACATCCCTCTCACAATCCAGGACTGCTGGCTCCCAACTGCTTGCCTGCCTGCCTTCCTGATTGTCCCTAACCGCTTCTGCCTGCCAGCCTGATCACCCCCTAACCACTCCCCTGCCGGCCTGATTGATGCCTAACTGCTCCCCTGCCAGCCTGTTTGCCCCTAACTGCCCTCCCCTGCAGGCCTGGTCACCCCTAACTTCCCTCCCCTGCAGGCCTGGGTCCCTCCCAACTGCCTTTCCCTGCAGGCCTGATCGCCCACAACTGCCCTCCCTTGCAGGCCTTGTCCCTCCCAACTGTCCTCCCCTGCTGGCCATCTTGTGGTGGCCATCTTGTGTTCACATGGGGGCAAGATCTTTGACCACATGGGGGCAGCCATCTTGTGTGTTGGAGTGATGGTGAATCTGCATATTACTCTTTTATTAGATAGGATAGAGGCCTGGTGCATGGGTGGGGGCCAGCTGGTTTGCCCTGAAGGATGTCCCGGATCAGGGTGGGGGTTCCCTTGGGGCGTGGGGTGGCCTGGGCGAGGGGCCTGTGGTGGTTTACAGGCTGGCCACACCCCCTGGCGACCCAAGCAGAGGCCCTGGTATCTGGGGTTTATTTATCTTCTACAATTGAAACTTTGTAGCCTGGAGCGGAGCCAAGCCTTCTGCTTGTTCTGTGGCGGCAGCCATTTTTGGGGGGATTTATGTATCTTCTATAATTGAAACTTTATCTTCTATAATTTATGTATCTTCTATAATTGAAACTTCTATAATCCCTCTCGCAGTCCAGGACCCCTCCCTCCTTACTGCCTGCCTGCTTGATCCTCCTTGCTGGAGGCCTGGGCAGGCCAGGGCTGGAAAAGCTTGGCTTCTTCCATCACCCAGGGCAACCCTAGCCTCCTGCTCTTTCCAGCTCCCTGGCTGCCACCATTTCTGTTTGGATTTATGTATCTTCTATCACTGAAACTTTGTAGCCTTGAGTGGAGGCCTAGGCCAGCAAGGGCAGGTGGAAAGCTTGGCTTCCTCCATTGCCAGGGAAACCCAAGCCTCCCTCCTGCTCTCTGTGGCTGTAGCCATCTTGGTTGGGTTTATTAGCATATTCGCTCTGATTTGCTTGTGGGCATGGCTGGTGGGCGTGGCTTGTGGGTGCAGCGGAGTGATGGTTAATTTGCATATTACTCTTTTATTAGATAGGATGCCATGTTAAGTTAGCAAATAATTTAAGACAATATAAAAATTGTAATAAACATTGAAAAGACATTTTAAAAATACAACATATGTTTTTGTTAAAAAAAAAGAAGTGGAAGACAAATATTTCCATGTTAAAATATATCTATTTCAAGTTATCATCACATTTCACATGTGATATTTAACAATCCACTACTAAAAGTGGAATATGAGGGATCTTTTATTTCTCATTTTAGTAGAAATGCTATAGGTTAATGAAATACTTCTTTTTAAACTTTCAAAATAATTGTTAATTTCATATGATTTAGTCCAACAGTTACTATTCAATATGATTCCCACTCCTAATTCACTCACTAAATTTGCACATTTTTCTTGTGGTGGTGATCATTATAAGAACAACAGCAACAAAAACAACAACAAATAGAAGTAGAAAAAAGGAGGCACTCAATAAATGATTGTGAAATTTAGGCTACTTTGTTCTCTCTTGAGAGTTCTTCAATACCTTTTTTGCTCAAGTTAATCAGTTGATATATATGGTCTATAGTAAGTAGTAAGGCATGCTTATAGAATGTAGGTGTTTATTCTCTGGTGAGCACTTCCTATGTGGCCAGATGACCTACATATGTCAATAATATTATTATTAATAGTAAAAACTACTAATACTTATTGAGCAGTGACTATATGTCAGGCAATGTGCTAGGAAGATTACATGCATTTAGTCTTCTAAAGAATCCTGTGAAACAAGTATTTTATTGTTTCTCAATATACACATACAAAAATATAATGCTTTGTCTAAGATCACAGCGGTGCAAAGTGGAGAAATGATATTGAGGTCAAAAGAACATGATTCAAATTCAAGAGACCTGACACAGCACCTGTGATCTTAACCATGATCTTAACCATACTGCCTACTTAAGATTCTCTCCATAAAATTATGAGGTATCTATTATCCTTCCATTTCAATAGGGAAGTTGACAATTTAAGTAGTTAATTTCCTGAGGTATTTTGTTTTACCTGAAAATGTATCTACAACATATCTTGCTAGTTTATGTAGTGCATAGTAAGTGGTCAGTACGTACTAATGTTATTTTAAATATGGACAAACACGTGGACAAACTACAGCTTTAGCCAGGTCTTTGTTCCAAATGCATTTACTGATAGCTGGCA
Organism: Plecotus auritus; assembly: GCF_963455305.1. Classification (NCBI taxonomy): domain Eukaryota; kingdom Metazoa; phylum Chordata; class Mammalia; order Chiroptera; family Vespertilionidae; genus Plecotus; species Plecotus auritus. The sequence continues at coordinate 45,225,725 of NC_137775.1, forward strand.
CAAAAATGATGAATAAAAGTTCATTGTTCCCATTCTTTCAGTGCTATAGATTAAAACTGATTCAACTGTTCTGGCTATGGTAATAAGAAAAGATAATGCCACTTTTATTATAGGTTAGTTTCTTTATTAAAAATAAATAAAAAGGGCTAACTTTTCTAGGCACTTTTCTCTTAGACTCTATTAACATCTGTAGCACTAAACACCCCTATTATTCCAAGTTGTAGCTTTATCTTCCTTCCCAAGGTTCACATTGCTGTTCACTGAATCACGGAATGTTTTCTTTTCTAATCATGCTTTAGTTACATTTTACATCATCCTGGGTTGTGCTCCAAGGAATTTTAGGAATTGAGCACTAAACCTGAAGCATTATTAGCTTATAGCTAATAAACTCAGGTATTCATTTTTATCATTCAGCAAGCAGTTAAAATAAGGACACTGGGATTTTATGGTAGTAGTTTGTACACTTATAAATGTTATGATATTATTTTTATGTCATGCTCAGGAGAGAGCATGGTCTGATAGAAAGAGGATAGATTTTGGCACTGGACAGACTTGGCACAAACCCTGGCTCTCCCACATTCTCATTGCTGACTTTTATGTGTTACTTCAATTTTAGTTCTTGGTATCTCATTTTCCCAATTTATAAAATGGGATTCATAAAGTCTACCTTACATGTGTTGAGGATTCCAAGTAATATCTGAAAAAGGATTCTATAAATAGTAGTCATTATAAATTAAAGTCTTATATACCACATGCATTGATATAATAACCTTTGGGTTTTCCAATTTTATTTTAATGAACTTGTGGGAGAGTTTGGAGAGAATTCTTTTGATAGAAATAAAATTACCTGTTGTATTTGTCAATTAACACTTCCAGTATTAGCATACATTTCTGATAGTTATCATAACCTCCTCTTCCTCCTCCTCCTCCTCCTCATCAAATCTTATCCACTAGCCTAGTGGAAAATCTATAATGACCTATAAGTCTAAATGGAAGGTTAACCAGGTAAAAGCTATTAATATTTTATTAGCAACTTAGCTGCAACTGTCTTCACAAAAATTTCATTTTAAGAGACGTTTTTGGATGATTTTTTTCTATTAAACAATTGAGTCTACTAGTATATCTATTTTCATTTTTTAAAATATGGCTTTTAACTTCAGCTATGTCATTAGATTCAGAAAGGAAGATTCAATCATGTTTAATGAAAATAACTTGTAAAATTTGCAGAGCGATGACTTTGATGATACTTTCATTAATTGAAGGTTGCTATAACAACTGAAGGTCTACATTTACCAGCTCATAGTTACAAAGGGAACTAGCTGCCTATATCACCTTTATTATAATTCTTAACACTTGCACATGTGTGGCATGCCTAATTTATCTCAAAATGATATTAAGGTGAAAAGAACATAATACAAATGCAAATATAGGAACTTATGTCCACTATTGTTAGCACAAAGTATCACAATTTAACTCAACTTTTCTGCCCCTGAATATTTTAGAATGTACTTATGATTTCAAACATATAATTGTGCCCAGTAAATGTTCCTCAAATTGGATCCTTATAAGATTTTCTAAATGCTATTTTAATTTTTTTATCTAGCCTTAAATCTAAATATTAGACAGATCCTTTTATCCTATGTAATACTTACACTAGTTAAGCAGTAAATACATGTTTGTTGAATGAATATTATGTTAGAATGTAAATAAAAGATTTAATTTTAAAAATAGAAAGAATTAATCTTCTCTGGAAATCAACATAAAGTACAGCTGCCAGTTGTAGTAGGTGTGTAGCTCAGACATCATCTTGCTGAGGCAAGACATGTGTCAAACCATAAAAATCTGTATAGTTTCCAATAGATAAAATTTTAAAAATATGTAAAAATAATATTATCCCTGTTTGAATCAGCTAATTAAAATTTTAATTTCAGTCCTTTCTGGGGTTCTTTCTTTTATCCTCAGTGCTGGTAATTATATTTGATAACACAAAAAACTATAGTACAATTAATGGAATGAGAAATATTCTCCATGGTTCTATTTTAGTATGTTTCTATTTTAGTATGGTCAAAGGGCCTTCTTTTAATCAAATTATTTACTACCTGCTATTAACAAGCCAGAAGTCTCCCATTAGTATAATATTCACTTAGTTGAATTTTGTTAATATTTTTAAAAATCCTGGGAAGGAAGGCAACATTTTAATTAGTCATTTAACACCTTTTTTCAAACATTTTAACAAGCATACACTTCTCTGTAGCACCAACCTGCCTATCTCACCTGAATATTTGAGCTCCCTTTTCTCTGCCACCATAGCTGCAGACATACTGGCTTATTCTCATGTGTGAAAATGAGAGTGGGGAAGGATATGTAATGAGAATAGAGCCACGGTTGTCTAATAATTATTCACCTTACTAACTATAGGTAAGAAGTTTTCTTACAGGCCCTGGGAAACTGGAGGATGAAACAAGGCTGTAAAAAGATAAGATGCCTCAGTGGTCCACTACTCAGAAAAGAAATACATTTTGAGAACAGACCAAGGACAGGACACGCTTTGATTTGTTGCTGCACCTGGACCCTGACCCCCTCCTGGAGTTTTTCTCAGGAATGCTGATCATTCTCTGGTCCCAGGAATAGGCTGAGCTGTTAGTAACATTTTAGGAGATTAGTCACCTTGTTATCGGACTTTGAGCTCCTGAAGGCCAGACTGCAGACTCTACCCTCCCCTTTCCAAGTTACACTTGTAGCTCGCAGCTGCACGTAGCTATCTTCTCCCTCGTGTGTATATAACCAGTCAACTGGCAAGGGGGAGTCAGAGCAGATTTTTGTGGGTGACCGACTGCTCTCCCATACTGCCGGCTGTATTGGAATAAACGCTCATAGATGATTCAACCCTGTTTCTGCTTAATTGGCTTAAGTGGTGACAAGCAGCCCGGACCCCTTGGTTGTCTGGTTACAAAAACATACTCTACCTTTTCCTGCCTTGATACCATCTAACGTGCTTCTACTTTGATTTAAACTATCCATATCTCAGTGTGCTGGGCTCTCCCCCCGCAGATACAGCCAAGAATACAGGACTCTCTCTCCCCACAGTTTCTGTTTCTTATGGAAGGGACAGGTCACCAGCATGTCTTATCAAGCTCAGCTCCATATTTAGGAAGTGTAGTTTTAGGAAAGTACAGCTGAGATATACTTCTTCCACCCAGCATCCACTGGTAAAGTGGAAACTCTACCTAGACATGGCAAGGCAAAAGATACCGGGCTCTGATTTCCCTCCGCCCATCTGACTCAGGGTGGGAGAGTTCCCAGAGAAGTAAGCTGAGGTCAGACACTGCCATCGCCACTTAGTGCCTTACAGCAGAGCAGAGTCCTCATCCTGAGAGAAGCAGGTCAGGAGACAGGGTCCGTAATCCTGCGTGAGATGTACATGGCTCGTTTTTGTTTGTTTGTTTGTTTGTTTGTTTGTTTTAAATATATTTTATTGATTTTTTACAGATAGGAAGACAGAGGCATAGGAAGTCAGAAACATCGATGAGAGAGAAACATTGATCAGCTGCCTCCTGCACACCTCCTACTGGGGATGTGCTCGCAACCAAAGTACGTGCCCTTGACCGGAATCGAACCTGGGACCTTTCAGTCCGCAGGCTGACGCTCTGTCCACTGAGCCAAACTGGTTAGGGCAACACATGGCTCGTTTTTATGAATAGTTCTTATTTCTGTCTACTTGTTGCTTTTATAATGTCATGCAACTCAGACCAGACACTCTGGATTTCCAGAAAGAATGCCTCTCAGTTTCTTTCTGGAACTCTAACAATCTTATTTATTTCTTTCTCCTTCTGCCTGCCATTTTCATGGGTAAAGAGAAAGACCATTTCTCATTTTCCATGGATCCAGAGTGTCTATGGTATGTAGTTAAATTGTATAACATTATATTTACAAGTAAAACAGCAAACATTTGTTTGAAATACTTTTCAAAGTGCATGTAACACATTAAGCAATGGTTGTATAACTTTCTAGAAAGGGTAGCACTAAAATTTTGAGTTCAGTTATTCTAGTTGGAAATCAATTTTTATTACATATTAATATGTTTAATTTTTAAAACTCAGTTTTAGTATAATGTATTCTATTAGTTGCTCAGGTGGCCATAGCAAAATACCATAGATTGGGTGACCTAAACAAAACAAATTTATTTCTCAGCAGTCTGGAGGCTGGGAAATTTAAGATTAAGAAGCTATAAAGTAGGTTTTACCTGAGGCCTTTTTCCTTGGTTTGTAAGTGGCCACCGTCTTCCATTGTGTCCACATGAGCTCTTCTTCCTGTGTGGGTGAAGACAGATATGTCTCACCCTTCCCCTTCCTAGGAGACAACCTGTCAGGATAGACTTCCACCTTTATGACCTCATTTAATCTTAATTACATCTTAAACGACCTATCTCCAAATACTGACACTCGGAGGCTTCTGGTTTCAACATGAATTTGTGTGCAGGGAGGCAAACATAATTCAGTCACTAGCATTTATATTGGGCTTTTACTATGAATATGTACTGGAATATTGAAGCATTGCTGTACTAAGAGTACGTATATTAATATTTCATATACTTAAAAATGTTTATTGGTGTGATTTCCTAGACCAGTGGTCGGCAACCTCATTAGTCAACAGAGCCAAATATCAACAGTACAAAGATTGAAATTTCTTTTGAGAGCCGAAAACCAACTTCTGTGCATGGGCCACGAAGTTTCATTGCACTGTACGTGCGCGCCCACACATGGTATTTTGTGAAAGAGCCACACTCAAGGGGCCAAAGAGCCGCATGTGGCTCGCGAGCCGCGGTTTGCTGACCACTGTCCTAGACTGACAGAGTTTAATACTTGACTACTCTTTCCTTTTAGGATGGCTTCCAAATGTTCTATAATCTTTGCTATGACTAAATTTATAGTCACCTTCATAGCAAAGTCATTATCTCTTAGCAGTTTCTGAATGATTTTCCAAGGTTATTTCATGTATTGAGCCTGTAAACATTCCAATGTGATATTTACTTCCAGTTTAATTGTATAATTTTCAAATATGCCTGCATAAAATGTATTAAGACTGAATTTAATACAGAACCTCAACTTTTGCTTTGGAGAAGAGGATAGATCACAAATGGCAGAAATCTAAAATATATTTGCCAAATGCCGGTTAGTAACCTAAGGATATTATTAAAATAATCTGGATTAAAATATTTAACTTGATGCTAATACGGTTTATATGTGCAAAATATAATAAATGCAATATTGATCTTTGGCGAAGATGCAAAGGCAATTCACTACAGAAAGGAAAGTCTTCCAACAAATGGTAATTGAAAAATTGGAAATTCATACTCTAAAATGAAAGTTACATGGATATGGAATACATAACTTATACCCTACACAAAAGTTAACTTCCATAAGTTATAGATTGGTTATCATCAAAAAGAAAAGAGATAACAGGTGTTAGTGAGGATATGGAGAAAAGGGAGTCTTTGTGTACTGTTGTAGAAATATAAATTTCCATAGCCACTATAGAAAACCATATGAAGGTTCCTCAAAAAATAAAAAAATAGAACTATCATATGATTCAGCAATTCCACTTTGGGAGATTTACCTGAAAGAGACAAAAAAACCACCATGTTCATTGCAGCATTATTTACAATAGCCAATGCATAGAAACAATTTAAAGGACCCTCAAAGGATGAATGGATAAAGAAAATATGATATATATTTTCCTGATGGTTAATGATGTTGACCACCTTTTCATATACCTTTACTTTTTTCTCTTTTAAATAGTAACATATAGTATTCCATATTTAGTCTTACAGATGGAAAAGCATTCATAGCAAAACTTTTAGTAAAATTGGGAAGGAAGGAATATAGGATTTAGGGTGTACTAAAGCCTTTTTTAGTTAGTGGAATTATATACTAGTGTGGTCAAAGTAAACAGGACACTATCATGAGATGAAGATTTCAACTGTAGTAAGAAGTGATTTCTATGTTGTCATAATTTCTACTTCAGTTCTGATATGAGTTTTCTTTGTATAGAGAACAACTCCCACATGCCCACATTAAGATGGTAGACAGGGACAGAATAATAGAGCAAATGCTTTTACTTACCGGAAACAGCACTTCTGAAATTTTCGTGCTGGGGAAATATTGTGAAGGCTGTAACCCTGTGGAAGAAACTTCCTTGATTCCACCCAATTTCTGCTCTTTGTACAACCTTGTTCGTTTTTCTTTATTATTTCTCTAGGAGAGAGACCTTCTTTTCTAAAAATTAAGTTTCTAAAACTCAGGACATAGTAGGCTATGGGGGCATACACTGTTTGAATGTCTTTCATATGTTTAAGATCACTTCTGCCTGAGGGAGCTTGGAGATCCAACTTTCTGGGTCTCAAGCAGTCACAACCACAGCTAGCCTGGGGTTTCTGAGAAGTACAACTCTCAAACAAACATTGAAGGGTTTGTGACTGTTCGATTCCTGGCATTAGTTTGCCAGGAGCCACACTCACAGTTGTTTGCACCTTCGTTCTTTGTATAGACAATACATCTCCTACTTGCTGCTGCAGGTATTTTGAAGCTATTGGGATTTTGTGAGAAAGGCTTAATCAACCTTTTCCCTGAAATATTTTATTCAGTTAAAAATATTTGACAGATGTCACACTTGTACACTGATATAACCCCTGATTCAACTTTATTTGTTTGAAATTGTACTGTGTGTTTGTCTAGATTTTCTCAACCTTTTTGTGGGGCTTAGGGGTTTCAAAATCAATTGGCTTTCACAACTTGGAAAAGCCCTACATTTCTGCAATTTTTATACTCTGTTTTATTTCTTCTTTCCAACCTCCTAATTTGTTCCTTGACTTACTTTATTTCTCTAACACTTTTCCATATATAGCCAATAAAAAATACTACTTATATTCTATTTTCTGAACTATTTTTTATAGCTACACATTCAGAGGTCAATCTATGACATCCAAATGGTCTCAAGTCTCAGTTTTATCAAATGTTTTGCCTCTATATTAAATGGATTTCCATCTTTCTAGTTTTCAAAATGTTTTACTATAAATTTTCTTAAAGTATTAGTTTTTCCTAATGATGACCCATATTCATTAAGACAAGTTATGTTATTCAAATGATTTGATTTTTTTAAATAAAACAATCTGTAACATGTTTAAAAATTTATTTAATAACTGCTGAATTTAAATTTGGTACATTGCACAGAAACCATTACTTACCAAATTCCAATAACATAAAGTAACCTCTTTCATACTATATCAGATGCCATATCTTTTTATCTTTGTTTTTAATAGAATGGAGTAAATTAAGAAAGTCATTTCCTATTAATACCTATAAGAATATGAAAGATAATTGGAGAAAATTCTAGTAATTGGTCAAAAATGAAACCCAGATTATAGGAAGAATAGTGATCAGATTCCTTAAACAATTTATATATATATATATGACACTGCATTTGGGAGGTAGAAATGAGGGCTTGTATTTTTGACAACAAGGAGTTAGCAATCACCAACTCCTTACTGAGTAGAAATCTCAATTCTCTGAAAGGTTATACAGGGCGAGAGCCACCATAGTATGTCAGGAAGAGAACCAGGGCAGAGTTTCAGATAAGTGGAAATTAGATAAGGACCTAATTATTTAAAGTAAAAGGTCATCCAGTGTATTTGTCATAAACCAGTACACTAGTTACTATAACCAATATAACAAGGAATAGCATGTGCGATTACAAGCTAAGCTATCAATAAAATATTTTAAAATGATCATTATTTATTTTTAAAAAGTTATCACTGAACTTGTAGATACAGAGAACAGATTGATGGTTGCCAGAGGCAGGAGAAAGTGGGAAAGTAAAATGGGTGAAGATAATAAAAAGGTACAAACTTTCCAGTTATAAAAATAAGTTGTGGGATATAATGTACAGCATGGTGACTATAGTTAATACTACTCTATTGTATATTTGAAAGTTGCTAAGAGAGATCTTAAAAGTTCTCAGCACAAGAAAACAATTATGACTATGTATGTTAATAAATGCTAACTAGACCAATTGTGATGATCATTTCATAATATATACTAATATTGAATCATGATATTGTATATAATAAACTACATGTCATTAATAACCAAAATAATAATTATAACTAATGACATTCTATGTCAATTATATCTCAATTCTAAAAAAAGTTATCAAAGTCTGCGATGCATCTCAACTGCAGGTGATTATAATGTGCCATTACTAAAAAATTTAGTAAGAAATAATGAGGCAAATGTTTCACTATAGTAGTAACTAGGAAATACTATTTTTTATTTGTAATAAATAAATAAATACTTTTTTCTATAATAAATGTTTTAATTGACCTCATAAATTGGGACATAAACCAAATGGCTCATTAATTCCCCTGCTTATTATCAGTAAAAATGAAATGCATAAACCTTGAACCATTGAACATTATAAAACACAATGGAAGTAAAAACGGTGGAGGATAAATATATGCCAGCTATCACTAGGTGTTTTATTCATATTATGACATATAATTCCAAATAATGATTTATTGCTATTATTCCATGAAATTTTTCATAGATATATTCAACCATAAATTAATTAAGTGCTGACCCCTCTGTGACAATTACTGAGGGTTATAATAAGAAATCAAATCACTCTTACACATACATACACACACACATAATACTATTGTGAGCTTATAAAATACTAGAGGCCCGGTGCACAAAATTCGTGCACAGAGGGGGTGGTCCCTCAGCCCGGCCTGCACCCTCTCGCAATCCAGGACCACTCAGGTAGGGTCCTTAGGCCTGGCTGGTGATCAGGGCCTATCGAGGTTTCCTTCCCCTGGCTGCCGGCAGCTGGCCCCACCCCTGCCACTGCCACTGCTTTTCATTTGTGTGGTGCTGCCCCCCCCACACCCCTGCCACCAGTCACCTCCCTCTGTGGGTGACAGGCGTGGGGTGCGATTGCTTGGCTGGCCTGAGCTTCCCTCTGTGGGGCAATTGCTGGCCAGCCCCGCACACCCGCCACAGCGCCGCCAGCCAGGTGGCCTGGGCCTCCCTCTGCAGGGCGATCATGTGGTGATGGTGGGGCCTCCTCGACCAATTACATCGCTCCCGCCTCGGCTGGCCTGACACCAGTGCGTGTCATAGCATGGTCACCCGGAAGGTTGTCCGCATGGTTGTTCTGCTGTTCGGTCGATTTGCATATTATAGATTTCCAGCTGGTAGCTAATAGTATTATGATAATATCACACCCTAATATGCTAAACAATGACACCTTTATTACATGTTCCAGGGCCACAGTAAGCCACTCTGATATAATAAAGCTCCCTGGTTTTATTGTAAAGCGGGAGTTGTTTCACTATTGGGAAGCACACCAAGGAGAACATTTATTGCTATTATGCCAAATAAATGAAGTGAAACAACAAAGAGGCCTTTAAATGAACTGTATTTTATGGCTAAAGCACACAGAAGATTAAATAAAAAACCAACTTGGAATTCACTCGGCCATTTTACTTATCTGTGTGTATCAGGGAGCGCAGTCCGTTCAGAGCAGGAGCAGCCCAGGTTCCGGTGCTCCATGGTTAGGGCAGAGCCATGAAGGTGCCTGAACCAAGAGTTTGGAATTAGGTATGGTGTGTCATATTTGAATTATATACTTTAAAATACAGAGAAGGGAAAAAGATAAGAGCTGTTTATTTTCCAACTGCATGTGCATACAGTAATGTCAAAGGGATTTGAATTCCACTGGGAAAATGTACTCATATTTAAGTATGTTACACATCCACAAATAAAGTATTCTAAAATACCTTAACACACAAATTCTTTAAGCTTTACTTTCCAAACTTTTAAAAATGTGATTTTGGAAGGGCAAAGGATGAACTTTTCATTTTCATATTTTGACAGATGTCTTCTGTCCTGCTTTCTTAATTCATGCTCATTATAACTTTTATTACTCTTATTTGCCTGAAAGACACATGTTCCTATAAAATAAATCCTATCTAATAAAAGAGAAACATGCAAATTGACCATACCTCTGCTAAGCCAACAAGCCACGCCCACCAGCCAATCAGGAGCGAGTATGCAAATTAACCCAACCAAGATGGTGGCGGCCATGGAGCTGGAGCCATGGGTTGCCCCCGGCGATGGAGGAAGCCAAGCTTCCTGGCTGGCCCTGGCGTCTGCTCAAGGCTACAAAGTTTCAATTATAGAAGATAAATAAATCCCAGATACCAGGGCCTATGCTTGGGTCGACGGGGGGTGTTCCCAGCCTGTAAACCACCATAGGCCCCTCACCCAGGCTGCCCCACGCCCCAAGGGGACCCCCACCCTGATCCGGGACACCCTTCAGGCAAACCAGCTGGCCCCCACCTGTGCACCAGGCTTCTAGTCTATCTAATAAAAGAGTAATATGCAAATTGACTGTCACTCCAACACACAAGATGGCTGCCCCATGTGGTCAAAAATGGCTGCCCCCATGTGGACACAAGGTGGCTGCTACAAGATGGCCAGCAAGGGAGGGCAGTTGGGAGGGACCAGGCCTGCAAGGGAGGGTAGTTAAGGGTGACCAGGCCGGCAGAGGAGGGAAGTTGGGGTGGACCCAGGCCTGCAGGGGAGAGCAGTTGGGGGCGACAGGCCTGCAGGGGATGAAAGTTGGGAGGGACCAGGCCTGCAGGGGAGGGCAGTTGCGGGGGACCAGACCAGCAGGGAATAGCAGTTAGGAGCAATGAGGTTGGCAGGGGAGGGCAGTTAGGGGTGACCAGGCCAGCAGTGGAGGGCAGTTAGGGGCAATCGGGCTCGCAGGGGAGAGTTAGGCATCAATCAGGTTGGCAGGCGAGCAGTTGGGAGCCAGCAGTCCTGGATTGTGAGAGGGATGTCTGACCCCCCAATCGAGGGGTCCCAGATTGGAGAGGGTGCAGGCTGGGCTGAGGGACACACATGCCCCGTGCACAAATTTCGTGCACCGGGCCTCTAGTTTAATAATATGGGGATATTAATTTGTGTGGACCTGTGGCAATGTTAACTCTAAAGAAAAGTGGTATATACTGTCATAAGATTTTGCAGAAAATCAATTGCTATACATATTTAAAATCAAAGTGATGTTGGAATGGGTTACAATGATATGTTACTGATCTCTCCTTAAAATATTATAACCACCATAATCCGTTTTCTGGGGCCATAACATTATCTATATATGAGGCCAGCAGCAGTGCTAATTTGATATCTGTCAATTATTCTCTAATCCTTTTCTTCCATAATAACAAATTTAGAACAGAAATTTGCTAGCCTTAAGGCAGCAAAAAGCATTTGTCTCTCTTAGTGCTGCTGTTGCTTGTTCTCTCTTTAAGTATGTTTAATTTCTCCCCATCCTGAGCCACTAGCTTTCAAAATGCAGGAGATTTTCAAAGAAGTAAAGAGGGGAGGGAGGGAGGGTGGGAGGGAGAGAGAGAGAACAAGGAGGAGGAGGAGGAGGAGCAGGAAGGAGGAGGGGGAGGAGGAAGAGGGGTTGAGCATTGACCTATGAACCAGGAAGTCACATTTTGATTCCCAGTCAGGGAACATATCCAGGTTTTGGGCTCAATCACCAGTAGAGGGTGTGCATGAGGCAGCCAATCAATGATTCTCATCATTGATGTTTCTATCTCCCTCTCCCTTCCTCTCTCAAATCAATAAAAAATAAAATAAAATAGTAAAAAGAAGGAGGAGTTTGAGCAGAGGGAGAAAAATAAGGGTTTGGAGGAACAGAAGGAAAAAATTGTAATTAACTAATCCCATTACTAGTGGTATATATATTTCTCACTGTTAATAGCTTTGAAAAAAAAATGCTTTATTTCAAATGTCTCCATTTTTCTTTTTTGATTATTTTTTTTCCTGTATAGTTGTCTAGAAAATTCATCTACTCTTCTCCATGGAATGTATCATTATTTGGGTACACTATATTTTCATAGTTCTTTACTATATTTATAATAGATGCTTCTATCTCACTCAGTGTTTTATATTCTTTCCCCTAGCCCCATTCCCAACAATATTCTGACAAATCATCTAAGGTTGATCAGTTAAAGTAGTTGATCAGCTTCATTCTTATTAGTGTCTATATATCCTGTATTAGTAACTAGGTTTAAATCTTTTCCTTTCCCCTCACTCTCTCCTCCTCCTCCTTTTCACCCTCCTCCTCCTCCTCCTTCTCCTCCTCCTCCTCCTTCTCCTCCTCCTCCCCCTACTTCTCCTCCTCCTCCTCCTCCTCCTCCTCCTCCTCCTCCTCCTCCTCCTCCTCCTCCTCCTCCACCTCCTCCTCCTCCTTCTCTCTCTCTCTCTCTCTACCTTCTCCCTCCCTCCCTCTGTCCCTCCCTTCCTTTCTCATTTTTCTCTTCTTTTAATTCTGCTGTTATAGTGCTGATATTATTTCTGGAATTTTTTGGTAGTAATTTGGCTAAAATGGAGTGAGCGTTATGTACTTGTGTTATAGAATCTAGAATACAATCAACGGTTGTAGAGAACTACCTTATTTTTCAAGCAACTGAAGACATGCCAGTTGAAAAATATTAAAAATAATTTGGCTTTCTTCCCACCAAACATCAATATAGAGTCCCCCAATATAGATTTCATGAGAGCTATTATGAATCCACATTCATCTAAAGAACCATAAGTCATTTTGGAATGAAGACACTGCTTGTTATTCAGGGTCTCCAAGCTCTTTAAGGACTTAAATATCATACAGCTGCTTAAAATTCTGAAGATCTTAAGTCCAGTAATAAAAAGGAGGTGGTTTTACTGACAACTTTTTCAAAGAAGTATGCTCATAAATAATATTGCTTAATGCTGTATCATGAAATAGCCAGCCTTGGCTCACTGGCCTATCTTGGTTCCTTCTGAACCATTCAAATTATCTGAAAAAAAAATTACAGTTCAAGCCCCACCAATTTGGCTTAGTGGTTGAGTGTCTACCAATGAACCAGGAGGTCAGGGTTCAATTCCAGGTTGGGGAACCTACCCATGCAGGAGGCAGCCAATCAGTGACTCTTCCTTTTCATTGATGTTTCTTTCCCTCTCTCCCTCTCCCTTCCTCTCTCTGAAAATCAATAAAAACTTATAAAAATTATACTTCAAGTTGAGTTGTGTTTTTTTTTCTTTTAAAAAAGATTACTAAACAAAGCTCCCATCATAAACCTTCATTAGATCCTGTCAATTATATTTCATTGTTCAGGGTTTCTAAATCCTACATTTTTGTTTCCCACTTTAGATAAATCAATCCATCAAAATAAATAAGCTAAACAAAGCTATAATATGGAGGTATACGGGGTTTAGACGGACAATCTTCTCTAGCACCTGTGTTCTTTAAAGATTTTTCTTACATGAGCTGAGAAGCATGAGCCTCAGTGTAAGGTCAAAGAGGAAAGGAATGCAAAGGGAATTGAATTTTCCTTTATGTTGCTCAAAAATAGGTTATTTTAGAGGTCTTTACACTAGAATGGTGTGGATGGGGTATTGTTATCTGTGCCTGATGTCTTCAGTATACCAAGTGGCTGAGAAAAACACACACACACACAAAAAAAACAAACAAACAATGTATGTGTGAGTGTGTGTGTGCATGCAAAGAGGGAGAGAGCAAAAGAGCAAGAGCCACAGAGAGAATGTAAACCAAATGGTGCAAAAGGAAAGCAATATGTGCAACAGGGAAAGGTATATTGGACATGCTTGTACTATTCTTACAACTTTTCTGTAAGTGTGGAAATAAAATAAAAACTTACAAAACAAAGTTTTAACATGTCGCAGGGAAATGATTGAACAAGATGAAGACTTGCCTGGGACTAGTTTGGATAAGTAGAAAAGAACCGGGCCATCTAGGGCTCTGTGGCCTGGGCGTGGATTTTCTAGCTGCAATGGAAAGGTCCAGTAAAACCTGATTTGATGGAAAACTTGAAGATCATTGAGCTACAACTTAGATGATATTTTTTTGGTTATTTGTTTTGCAATTGTTTGTGTTTTTCCTAATAGCTGCTATCAGCTGGTTTATATGACCTTTGTTTCCCAGTGGGAAGCAAGTTCACTTGATTGACGTCAGTGTAGCTCATAACTTATCAATTGCTTTCAGTTTTTACAGCTGTCCTCTCACAAAGCTTCTCTCTGCCTGCAGGATGATCTAGGACAGTGGTCGGCAAACTCATTAGTCAACAGAGCCAAATATCAACAGTACAACGATTGAAATTCCTTTTGAGAGCCAAATATTTTAAACTTAAACTTCTTCTAACGCCACTTCTTCAAAATAGACTCACCCATGCCGTGGTATTTTGTGGAAGATCCACACTCAAGGGGCCAAAGAACCGCATGTGGCTCATGAGCCACAGTTTGCCGACCACTGATCTAGGATTGTGGCTCCAAAAGCGTGGAGAACTGTTTGATTCTCTGCCACAGGATCTAAGAGAAAGGATTGGAGTGCAAAGGCAGTTCCTTCTTTTCAGCTTTTGACGATATTACATTTTTAGAATCAATGTTTCTGAAGGAGAGCAACAATATATCTTTGGGAATGAACAAGCTGACTCTTTAGCTTAGGTTTTTAGTATGTGCTTAAGAATTTGATTTTAGTTGTCTTTGTTAAGGGCCAGCCTAATATTTTCCTTATTGGTTACATTTAAACATATTGATCATTTTTAACAAAATTACTGTTTTGGAAAGTAGCATAATAAAAATAGATTTTTGTTCACATAGTAGATTTAAAAAATAGAAGTTCAACCCTGGCCAGTGTGGCTCAATTGGTTGCAGTGTTGTCCCATAAACAAAAGGTCTTGGGTTCAATTCCCAGTCAGGGCACATGTGTAGGTTACAGGCTTCAGAAATTGTCAGACTATCATTCTGTTTCAAATATCAATTATAAATAAATGTCTTTCATGCTAGATAAACAAGATTTGGAAATTATGAAAAGAGCAAAAATAAACTAATATAAAGAATCCATTTAAAAATAATTATAAGGATGGCTATGTATCTGCATATGTTTAATTCAAATATAATTTTTGCTTGCTTTATTAATGATATTTCTTTATTCATATTTTAAATTCAAATTCCAGAAGGGCATTCAGAGAAGGAAATGGTCTCTAATTTTTTTCTTCTTTTCTTTTACATGTGAGTTTTTATCAATATTTGCTTATATAAAGGGGAGGCAAAAGTAGGTTTACTGTTATAAGTACATGAAACACAGAGTTTACTCTTACATTATTATTTAATTATTATATTATTTTCCATATGAACAACTGTAAGCCTACATTTGTCCCACCCTGTAGATGCCATGATGTTCTAAGGAATCTTTCTCCTGACAACTATCTTTAGGAAAAGAACGTTCCCAATGCTTATGATGGACTCCATAGCCTATATTCCCCTGGAAAAATCTCTATTTATATATTATTTTATTGAAAGTAATTAGCACTGTCTTAATGACGTCTTTCATCTTAAAAGAATAATAGTTTTGAAATATACTTAAAACAAATGAGAAAATGTCATATGAAAAGAAAAAAGTTAGATCAACTATTTAGGTCAAATTTGGCTATCTTAATTAAATTGTGTATAAATTAACAGACCACTGCAGACCTCAGTGTGCGTACTATGGTTCCTTTGTATTTGTTAGATTAGGATAACTTATTGTAACAAATAGACTCAAAATGTATATTGGCTTAAACATAATATCTATTAATATTTTGCTGATATTGTCATTAATTTAGGGGTTTCTAATTATTAGGTAGCTCTATTCCACATGTTTACTCAAGAATATAGATTTATTTTTTCATGCAGTTTTTTTTTTTGTCCCCAGGGTCTTATTATCAGCAAGCAGTTGTGGGGAAATAACACAAGTTCCCTTAAAAATCAGACTGAAAGAGCATATATGACTTCATATTCCAGTGCTGAGAACTACTCACATGGGACAGTGATAGCCATGGGAAACACAGGCTCATAGATGTAGTCCTTGGCTGGACAGCTACTTTTTAACTACAATTGTATACCATGGAAGGGAAGATTGCATAGTCATAGATAACTAGACATTTCTACCATTAAACATGATGTATATACCAGTATATGTATAACTAGATGCCTAGTGCACGAAATTCGTGCACGGGTAGGGTCCCTTGGTCTGGCCAGCGATCAGGACCACCTGGGGCCTTCCTTCATTCCGCGCCACCCCCTGGTGGTCAGTGCACGTCATAGCAAGTGGTTGAACCCCTGGTTGGTCAAACTCCTGAGGGGACAATTTGCATATTAGCCTTTTATTATGTATGATAATTAGGGAACAACCCTTAATAAATATCTACTTTTTACTGATTATATCTTATTTAAATTCCAAAAAGCTTAATTGATACCAGGCAGCATTCTCTGATTTTAGATTATCAGTTAGTAATCATGTCTACTTAAAATGCATGCATATATGAATCACAGCATATTTAGACTAAAGTAACAGTTATCAGTTGTTCCTTGAAATAGAGCTTGAGTGGACTTCTATTTGACCTTCCCAAACTCTTCTTTCTTTACTATGAACAGTCATCCATTTCTGAACAGGCCATTACTCTCTCACAGATGTACTGGGTAATAGAATAAATTCATTTTCTTTACCTGATAAACTACAACTTTCCCTTAAATAGATCACTCGACTATCACCTACTCTATAAAACATTATTCAGTGTCATTAGACAAAATGAATGCATTTCCACATTGTGCTCCTATAGCACAAGCAAAGTGACTAGTGGTGAAACCTAAAGAAAATTAACCCCTTTTAAAACACCTCTCTCTAAAGAAACTGTATTACCCAGTGGGCAAATCACATTTTCCAAAAATGGCAACAGCAACCTACAGATTATATACGGTAAGGCAAAAGTAGGTTTACAGTTGTTTTGTATGGAAAATAATCCAATCTATAATAATAAAAGCATAATATGCTAATTAGACTGGACATCCTTCCAGAGGTCCTTCCAGATGACCTTCTGGATGAAGTCAGGGCTGCGAGGGCCGGGGCTGTGAGGGCTGAGGCAAGCCACCACGGATGCGAGGGGCGAGCCCCTTGCATGAATTCCATGCATAGGGCCTCTAGTAATTAATAAATAATTATACAAGAATAAACTCTGTTTAGCATACTCTCAACTATAAACCTACTTTTGCCAAACCCTGTATGACTCTTTCGGAAATGAGGCAGAATCTGTCTTCCCTTTGAATCTGTGCAATGTTCTGTGCCTGAAGGAATATTTAGAAATGATGCAGCATTACTTCCTAGTCTAGGTCATAAAGGTGACATAACCTCTCCCCCTGCCACCCCCAACCTCTCATTTGACACTCTCACTACCATGCTGAGAAAAAGCCCAAATTTGCTCTCACAAATGCAGCATATGAAGATAACTAGGGACTTCTAGCTAAGAGCCAGCGTCAACCACTAAACGTGGATAAACTATAGAGTTCAGATGATTCTGATTCAGGGTGTGTGTGTGTGTGTGTGTGTGTGTGTGTGTGTGTGTGTGTGTGTTTTCTTTTTTAACTGAGCAGTGTACAATGGTGATTCTTTTCCAGGGTTCTTGTCCAGATGGATTCGAAGAATGAAACCACAGACAAAAGATGGTAGGTGAGAAGTACAGAAACTTTATTGCAAGCAGAAGAAACTTTATTGCAAGCAAATACTACCTCTAAAACCCCAATTCTAATCCTAAAACTCTCTCTCCTGCCTAAGGAGAGACAGAGGGGTCCCCTAAGAAGGGTGGCCACTGTTCTCTGTGTTTTGAGGCACAAATGGGACTACATCAAACTAAAAAGCTTCTACACCTCAAAAGAAGCCAGCATCAAAATGAAAAAGGAGGCCAATGTATGGGATAATATATTTGCCAATGGTACATCTGATAACGGGTTAAAATATATAAAGTACTCATACAACCCAACAAAAGGAAGACAAACAATCCAATTGCAAGATGGGCAGAGGACCTAAATAGACACTTCTCCAAAGAGGATACAAATGTCCAAGCAACATGTGAAAAAATGCTCAGCATCACTAATCATCAGAAAGATGCAAATAAAGCACAATGCGGTACCACTTCACACCTGTCAGAATGACTACCATCAATAAATCAACAAACAGGTGCTGGTGAGGATGTGGAGAAAAAGAACCCTAGTACACTGCTGATGGAAATGTAGACTGATTCAGCCACTTTGGAAAACAGTATGGGGTTTCCTCAGAAAATTAAAAATAGCCCTAGCTGGTTTGGCTCAGTAGGTAGAGCGTCAGCCTGCAGACTGAACGGTCTCAAGTTCAATTCCAGTCAAGGGTATGTACTTTGGTTGCAGGTTCAATCTTCTGCTAAGGCCTGGGTGCGTGCAGGAAGGAACCACATTGATGTGTCTCTCGCACATCAATCTTTCTCTCTCTGTCTGTCCCCTCTCTTTCACTCTCTCTAAAATTCAATGGAAAAAATATTCTTGGGTGAGGATTAACAACAACAACAAAATAATTACAAATAGAGCTGCCATTTGACCCAGTGACCTCACGTCCAGGAATATATACTAAGAATCCTGAACCACCAATTAGAAATAATATATGCATTCCTATGTTCATAGCAGCATGATTTACAGTAGCTAAAATCTGGAAACAGCCCAAGTGCCCATCAGTAGATGAGTGGATAAAAAAAACTGTGGTACATTTATGCAATGGAATACTATGCAACTATAAAAAAGAAGGATCTCTTACCCTTTGAGACTAACACATACAATGAGCTTAGACTATAAGCACATTACAATACTGATAATATAAGCATAAACATATGCAAAATCAACAAATTTAGTACTTTTGTTTTCTAATAATAATCTTTAATCATCTTCTCAATAAAGAATCAGAAAACTCCTTCATTTAGTGTACCAAAGGAAAATTTCTTTATTCTGATCATATTCAGATATTTTCTAAGTTTTATTCTTTCTCTTATGCCCATCCTTTGATGTGTTTTCTTTCAGGGATCAAACCTGCAACTGAGGTGCGTGCCCTTGACTGGCAATGTCTGAGGGACCCACTCTCTAACCACTGAGCGAACTGGCTAGAGCTCTTTGATGTTTTCTACCATAAGCAAATTTATACTGGGATATCCCTTCCTTGTATATGATGCATATTTTCAGTTGTAAATAAGCATTTTTAAAATTGACGAAAAATACGGTTTCAGTCAATCAAATTGCAAGTTGATTCTCTGTCTCTGACACTTTCCGTGAAAAAGCTGGCTGCTTTCTACTAGTGAGCTTCAGAGTGGCTTTTCTTTGTATCTTTGTGACCCTGCAGCTTTCTGATCTTACTTCCATTCCCAGGGTCAGGATAGCGTCCTGCCTGTGCTGTGGTGATGACAGGGTTTAATTTTCATCCCCTGCAACAATGGAAGTACCTCCCTGTGTTATAAGCTGATGATTGATTCCCCCGATGGGACGGCACATGAGTGCCGGACACTGTCTGTGTAACATTGTTAAACAACTGCCCTGGTTGAGAGAGCTTGGACGTGTTCTCTTTCACCCTCAGTCACCTCTGCAATAAAGACTATTAAGCAAATTATTCTTTTATTTTGTAGCTATCTACCTGTCCAGAATCTCAGCTTTATAAAAGCAGAAAACTTGTCCTACCTTCATTTCCACAATGCTAACACCAATATCTCAGAAAGGAGGTACTCAATAAATATGTTGAGTGAATGTATTATCTAAAATCTTAAAATTAAAATGTATATCTAACAATAATAATGTTTTTTTTTAATTCTTACCATTATTAGCTCTGTAGTTGTTCCTTAACATTTTCAAACATTCAGCTTTTAACTACTCCTTTCTCCCAATCTATAACCCCTGTTATATACTCTTCCTATAGAGGCTATTTACCATGTTGGCTACTTCAATCAAGCCTCTATCTACCCCTGCAACTGACATACATAAAACTAAAAATCCTGAGCAACCGAAATATGTCATTTTCACCTCTTTACCAAGGCAGCTAAACCTGACCCGAGGAAAATATCATCGTGCATATAATTGACTAGAGGCCCGATGCATGAAATTTGTGCAAGGGGCTTGGTCCTCACAGCCTCGGCCGGCCCTCCAGCCCCTCACAGCCCCTCACAGCCTCGGCCGGCCCTCACAGTCCTGGCTCTTCGTCCTGAAGGTCGTCCAGAAGGACTTCTGGAAGGTCATTCAGCTGTTCGGTCTAATTAGCATATTAGCTGTTTATTATATAGGATAGAATTCTTGACCCCAAATGTCCAGTCTCCAACTTCCATGGCTCTTTAGAGGTGCCAATTAATTGTTCTGTTTTCCCAGCAAGTTCAATTTGCACTTCCTTTTAGTTTCTAGTTTCCAAAAACATTTTAAATATTTTATTTACTGTTTCCCTGTCTCCAGTTTTCTTTTTCTTTACAGGATAATACCTTTATTCCTCTAATACCAAACTATTGAGATTTGGTAAAGAAGAACATATAAAATATGTAGTATGTGTTGCTGGAAGTCTCTCACTATGCTTCTTACAGAGATATCTCAACCCATTATTATGAATTTAAAATTGTCAAACATACAGATAACTCAAAAGCAGTCACTTTCGTTATGGCATCACTACTTTCTCACAGCCTTCAATTTCTATTGTGTACTTGACATTTCATTGAATAGTTTATTGCCACTATAAATGCTACAACATGAATTTATAAATTCAGAAACTTCCCACTCCTGTACATACTTCAACATCACTTTTGTCTCCATTATCTACATAAAGCATTGTGCAGGTACTTTTGTTGTTGTTGTTCTCACCCCAAGGCCAGTCACTATGTTTTATCAATTCCTCCTTTATTTCTCTCTTCATTGTCATTATTTTCTTTCTAAGATCATGCCTCCATGACTACTTAACCTGAAATTTAGTGTCCTTCTTTGTAAAATACAAAAAAGTGAGAAATAAAAGGATAAAATATTTATTTTTATTCCAGGCACTGGCATATGTTCTTATACTTTTTCTTTTAAAAACATTTTAATGAAACATAGCAGGCATGCAAAACACCAAATTAATTGCATTACATTTTAGCATGCAGCTCAATGAATATTTACATATGCACATACACAGGAAAGTTTTATAGTGACTCTTCTCAGTCAGTTCTGTCTCCCAAATAGTATACATGACCATCATTCTGACTTCAAACACTATTGAATGATTTTATCTGCACTTAAATTTCATATTAATAAATTCATACTATTTGGGATATAGATTCTTTCACTGAGATATAATGTCTATGAACTTTTCCTTGTTGTTGTATATATTAGTAGTTCTATTTTTAAATTGTTTTGGTATAATTTATCTTTTCTTTATTAATAGACATTTGAGTTGTTTCAAGTTTTAAAATGTTATGTGTGGTATTGCTATAAATATTCTTGGGCATGCATTCTGGTGGATACATACATAATCTCTTAAGAATTTATTTAATAACTAGAGGCCTAGTGCATGAAATTCATGCATGGGGGGGTGTCCCTCAGCCCAGCCTGCACCCTCTCCAATCTGGGACCCCTCGAGGGATCTCCAACTGCCCGTTTAGGCCCAAGCCTACCAGGATCGGGCCTAAACGGGCAGTCGGACATCCCTCTCACAATCCAGGACTGCTGACTCCCAACTGCTCGCCTGCCAGCCTTCCTGATTGCCCCTAACCGCTTCTGCCTGCCAGCCTGATCACCCCCTAACCACTCCCCTGCCAGCCTGATTGATGCCTAACTGCTCCTCTGCCAGCCTGTTTGCCCCTAACTGCCCTCCCCTGCAGGCCTGGTCACCCCTAACTGCCCTCCCCTGCAGGCCTGGTCCCCTCCAACTGCTCTCCCCCACAGGCCTGGGTCCCCCCCAACTGCCCTTCCATGCAGGCCCAGTCGCCCCCAACTTCCCTTCTCTGCCGGCCTGGTTACCCCTAACTGCCCTCCTTTGCAGGCCTGGTCCCTCCCAACTGCCCTTCCCTACAGACCCGGTCGCCCCTAACTTCCCTCCCCTGCAGGCCTGGTCACCCCTAACTGCCCTCCCCTGCAGGACTGATCACCCCCAACTGCCCTCCCTTGCAGGCCTGGTCCCTCCCAAATGCCCTCCCCTGCTGGCCATCTTGTGTCCAAATGGGGGAGTCATCTTTGACCACATGGGGGCAGCCATCTTGTGTGTTGGAGTGATGGTCAATTTGCATATTACTCTTTTATTAGATAGGATAGAGGCCTGGTGCACGGGTGGGGGCCAGCTGGTTTGCCCTGAAGGGTGTCTCAGATCAGGGTGGGGGTTCCCTTGGGGCGTGGGGTGGCCTGGGTGAGGGGCCTGTGGTGGTTTGCAGGCCCACCACACACCCCGGCGACCCAAGCGGAGGCCCTGGTATCTGGGATTTATTTATCTTCTATAATTGAAACTTTGTAGCCTTGAGCAGAGGTCAGGAAACTTGGCTTCCTCCATCGCCGAGGGCAACTCAAGCCTCCTGCTCTCTTCAGCTCCATGGCTGCCGCCATTTTTGTTGGGATTTATTTAGCTTCTATAATTGAAACTTTGTAGCCTTGAGTGGAGGCCTAGGCTGGCCAGGGTATGTGGAAAGCTTGGCTTCCTCCATTACTGGGGAAACCCAAGCCTCCTGCTCGCTCCATGGCCACAGCCATCTTGGTTGGGTTAATTTGCATACTCGCTCCTGATTGGCTGGGGGTGTGGCTTGTGGGTATAGCGAAGTGATAGTTAATTTGCATATTACACTTTTATTAGATAGGATGAGATTACTGGTTTAGGTATATTGTTCTGATTACTGTTGCTGCCTTTAGATAGTGTCTGGAACCATGTAAAGGCTCAAATGAACTAGATTTATATAAAAATGGCTCCATCACATAACTGACCGTTAATGATGGTTTGTGTCTGGGAGCTCATCTAGGTGTTCCCCAATCCCTTACACATCACTGTGCTTCTGCATGTTTTGTAGGCTTCTCACAGACTGTACACTGGGCTCTGAGAGGGAGTGTTCAGGAGGTCCAGGATGACATTTCCAGGCTTCTGATGACCAAGCCTCGACAGTCTCAAAGCATCACATTCGCATCATTCAATTATTTCAGCTAGTCGCAAAAGGAAGGTCTGATTCAAGGAGGGTGGATGCAAAGGTCTGGATTCTAGAGTCACTGTTCACTTGAAGGCCATCTTTGGAGACCAGCTACCAAATATATTTTTATCTTTTGTATATATCCAGTTTTCCAGAAGAATTGTACTAATAGATGGATACTCCCAGTCCTCCACACCATCATTAATACTTGAAACTTGTAGTATTTTAATTGTATCCATCTTGGTGAATGAATATAAGCATATTTTTGAGGCTATAATTTGCATTTTTTTAATGAGTATGTTGTGAGGAACTTTAAATCCTTACTGGTAACTTGAATATTCTCTAATGGAATGTGTACACTTAAATTTGTGTCTATTATTTTTTCTCATTTTATTTTATTTTACTATTTAAAGGAACATATTTGAATATATGTATAGCACATTTTTTCCCTAGTACGTGATTTGTCTTTGCATCCTAATAAGGTTGCCCTTTTATATTTTCTGTGATATTGTAATGACATATATTATGCAGTGAATATCTTATATAGTCAGATATTTAAGGGAGAAAGTGAGAAATATGCATAAAGTTGCCTTCAAAATTAAAGGACATATATGCTGAAATGTGCATTATTCTTTATCAGCACTAGTAGTCTTGGGTTTGAGCAGATGTTCACACAATATACCAAATTTATTTAACTTGAATAAAACAAAGAGGACAGCCTCGTGGACATTTCCTGATTTTCAGTGCAGCTTCTGAATGTCCTCATTACTTAGCACTGAGGGATATGTTATCAAGAGAGATGCAGTCAAATGGATGAAGAACTCAGTTTAGAATTATCATGTCTGGCATCCCTTTAGGTCTGTTACTTTGTTAGTCATGTAGCCCCCTTCAACAACCAGATGGCTAAAGAGCAACCACAACAGGGTTGTCATTTATTTTGTATCTAATATATTACTATACATTGCATGAGTAAGGAACACAAGAAAAATCATATGGTGAGTCAAATGCTCAGATATTCGTGATGGTAGAGGAAAGACTAGAGAACAGCTCTTTAACCATTCCTTTTGAAATCCTATCAGTCTTATGCACTTGACTTACCTGAAGACACAGAGCAGAAGCACAGCAAACTTGTAACCTACATGTAATAAGAGAGAAAATAAAACTTTGTTTTGAAAGTCACTGAAGCTAGAGTTGTCATCAATTATAGGCTATTCATCAATTCCAGACTGTTCAATATAGTAACTCAAAAAGAACATTTCTACGTAGCAAAATCTCAATACTATGCATCTGAAAAGGGACTCATATCTATATTATTTGTGTATCTGGGCATACTAAAGTAATTAAATCTGACACAAGAGCCTAAAAGTAATATTAATATTTGCTATTTTAGTGCATCAGATGAAAGTAGGCTCATCAGCTGAGAGCATTAAATTAATACTACTTCTCTATTGTTTTTAGTGATCATTGAAATACTACATACTAAATTGTTTAAACTGGATGGTCAAATAGACAAACTCATTTGACAATTGCTTTACTTCACACACTTCCTGCTATCATCTCCCCAAATTGTCATGAGTATTATTATGGTCACTTGTAGATGATAAGAATTGATTAGTAATAGATTGTAGTAGAGGAATAGAAAATATATTGAGCTTTTAATTGATCTCAGAATCCTTTCTGTGACTCTAAAACTTAAATATGACACAGAAAATAATGTTAAGTGAATATTAACAATGCTATATAAAATTATTTAAAATCACCTTTGGATATTTTATTCCAGATTGATTAGAAAAAAATATATCAAAATATTGTTTGTCAATGAGCTCTCTAAGTATAGTTCCAATCATTTTATTAATTTGCTTTACCAGATTTCTTTTTTTTTTTAATATATTTTATTGATATTTTACAGAGAGGAAGGAAGAGGGACAGAGAGCTAGAAACATCGATGAGAGAGAAACATCGATCAGCCGCCTCCTGCACACCTCCCACTGGGGATGTGCCCGCAACCAATGCACATGCCCCTGACCGGAATCGAACCCGGGACCCCTCGGTCCGCAGGCCGACGCTCTATCCACTGAGCCAAACCGGTCTTGGCTTTACCAGATTTCTTATAAAGAGAATTATAAAAAAAATTGAGATATTGCTAGTTAAAAATGTGCTATGTTTACGTAAGATGTTAATGTTTGGAGAAGCTCAGGAAGGAGTATACATAAGTGTAGCATTTTTGCAATTTTTCTCTATATGTGCAATTATTTTAAAATTAAATGTTGTAAAACAATTATAATAACAAAATAACTGAAAATACAATTTTTCTCTATGTGCAATTATTTTAAAATTAAATGTTGTAAAACAATTATAATAACAAAAATAACTGGAAATACAAAACTACTTGACAAAAAAGAATATGAAGAACAACAGGTGATAAATTTATAATTAATTTAGGTACTCAATTATCATGTACAGACTTTAGAATCAGTATGGTTAACGTAATCAAGGATATAAAGTACAATATCAAAAATTTCACCAAAGGACTGGAAACTATAAAAGAAAAACCAAATGCATATTTACAACTTGAAGCTACACTAAGTAAAATTAAAATCACCAAAGACCACATCACTTTGTTGGAAGGAGACTTCTCCTTTTTTACTTGAGTTTCCAAAGTAGTTAAAATTATGGCCAATTATTTCTTACTACTTCTTATTAGTTTTCTCATCTGGCATCCCTTTGTCTGGTCAGTCTCTAAAATCTGTGCCTCCTGAAACTATTCTATGATGTGACTTCAGTTCTATAAGCTCAAGATGTCCAAACTTGTGATCTATGTGAACCTACACCATTTCTAGTCAGTTGCCTTTGAATGCGTATAGTATTTACCACAAATTTAGCCAGTATTTACTTCTCAAAATTCTTCTTTACTTATCTTTATTATCATTTGCATTTTTAAAAGTAATTAAGCTTCTTGAGGATTTATGTGCCTTTGAAACCCACATAGTAGACATTCAAAATATATTGACAAATACAATTTTTATGAGGAACCTATTACAGTTTACTGTCACACTATCACCATCTATGAACAAATGCAAATATTCTTAGTATTTATGGCAATACCAGTCTTTCAAAATGAATCTTTAAAATCTTTTTTCATTAGGAAGACATAATTTAATTGTTAATGTTTTAGAAATGACTTACATGGAAAACTAAAATGTCAGTGTTAAAAATTTTGTATGCAAAACAGAATATTTTGACTTATGGTTTTTAATTTTGAAGCTAAATAGATTTTTTCTTGTTATTACATTTTTCCATTTTAATTATTGAATGTGTTCAGAGATGAAAATGACTATGAAATGAAATGACTTTTTTTTTTTTTTTCACAAGCAACACAATGATTATTTTGCTGTAACAGGTACTTTGGGAATGAAACACAGTTGTTCTGTGCTTATAGCCTATTTGTCCTCTGAATTACTAGACAGAGTCACCAGGCATCCACATATGCATCAGAGAAACTAATATTCCTGATGAGGGCAATAAATAAGGCAATCTCTGTTCCTAGTACAGAGGGTATATAAGCAAAATGGAAAAACTAATCAAGCTAACTAGACTGTGCAATCATAAAATGAGATGAGGTTTATGAGTTCACTTTTTAAATGAGAAAACAAGGCACAAATGTGAGATAATAGAAGCACAGTTATTATCATACCTTCTATATAATGATTTATTGAATATAAATATATCCAACATTTTTCTTAAATGCTACACATTGATAACAACTTCAAAAATATTTCACCCAAGAGAAAGCTAAAATTAAAAGGCACAAAAAAAGTGGAAAGGAGTATGAGTAGGAAGGGGAAAGGGAGAAGATAATTCCAGCATCTGACAATATGGCTGAAGTTGAAAAGTAAACTAATACGTGAATAATGGTTTATTTATTAATTCTTATTATTATATAAAGCAGTAAAACAGAGTTAAGTTCTGTATATATATTCTGTGAAAGTCCAGTGCACATTTGCACACTGACACTCTGTAACCAACCACATCATATTTCTCCATTGAAACATGGAGAAAAGCATTTTCA
Source organism: Plecotus auritus (assembly GCF_963455305.1). Lineage (NCBI taxonomy): Eukaryota > Metazoa > Chordata > Mammalia > Chiroptera > Vespertilionidae > Plecotus > Plecotus auritus. The sequence goes on from NC_137775.1 coordinate 45,252,865, forward strand.
GAGCTTTTAATGTTTAAATGCTAAAAATGAGGATACACAATTACAAACTAGCAATATACTGTTCAGGGTCACAAATTCAAAAGAAGTCCTTTGAGTATATCTTAAGAACTGTGTGTGAGATTATATTATGAGATAAGTAGGGTCAATTAACCTTTAAAAAATCTTTATTGTTGAAAGTATGACATATTTCCCTTTTTTTCCCCATTGACCCCTTCTAGGCCACCCTTGTCCCTTCCCCTCCAAAGAAACTGGTCCAAATATTTGTGCTTTACTGTTCTTTTCTCCATGTAAATTTCACTGTATCAACTTCCATCAGATTATTGATTCTTATGTAAACAGCTGCTCAACAACATTTTGAATCATAACTTTATAAGAAATATATCTGATTAAAAATATATCAACACAATTTTAATTTCCTCTATATTTTACCCTTCATTCATTTTGCTTCACAATATTAAAAATTTCCAAAACCTTGTTTTAGATTATGACCCAAATCAAAAGTACACAATAAAAAGCCTTATTTCCTAGTTTTATTAGGAAGACTTTTCATGTTAGCCATAATACTTATTCATTGTTTTATAATAGAGATATGGCTATAACAATTTTAATAACTCTTATTTTCTTTGTGCTCTTTAAAAGTTGAATATGAAACATTAGTAATTTAACAAGTTTGCTTTCTTCCCTCACCCAGAAGTCTCAAGTTTTACACCCAAATGATACTTTACTTTAAAGTAGTGATGATATTTCTAACATTTTTAGACTATTTTTTGAAGTGGTCTTTGGTAAATATATCGAGCTAGAACCACCTACATCTCATCAATTTCTGATTCCTGAATAGATCTCCCAACTTCTTAAAGGCTTTAGTTGTTTCCCTTCCTTGCACTGTGGCTCTTTAGAAATGAGGATGCCTTAACAGTGGTCAGCAAACTGCGGCTCGCGAGCCACATACGGCTCGCGAGCCGCGGTTTGCCGCTCTGTTGACTAATGAGTTTGCCGACCACTGGATAGGGGCTTAATCACAAGGAACAACAACAGCCTGTAATTATTGGAATGGAGAGTCTTAGAACAATGTATGAAAGAACTGCACTTGTCTCCAGCAGTTGCGTATATCTCCACTCTGATGCTCCTCACTTCACTTCCACTACAGATTCCCTGGCCTAGTGGAGAAGTGGGCTGACCCACTCCTGATCTTTTGGTCCTGAAATTAACCATACTGACATATCCCAGGCTCCATCTGAGGACAACTGAAAAAAAAAAATTAAAAACGCCACAATAACAACACCTTACTCACCCTGTAGTGTCCCATAATTTTAAATGGTTGCATCTGCAGAGTAGCTTAAGAAATGAGCAATTTTTTTTCATTCTTTCTTTCTTTTTGTAATTTTACTACCATACTGTATTCCCTTTCTTAGGACATATAGGTTAGTGGAACTCCATCTTTTTTCTATACTTATGCCTCTGAAGAATGTGGCATATTCCTATCCTTATCACTGAATCACCATTTAATGATTCTAATGCCAAGTGTATGAGTTTCTGTGTGTGTTGGGTGTGGTGTTTAGAGTGGGAGAAATTGATGGGTAGACGGAAAATAACTTCTAAATTGTATCTCTATCTCCAGGGGATGTGAATTGTATAAAAAATTCACCTCACCACCACCACTACTATGGTTTTGATAAAGCTCCATGGCTTAGAGTCACTGTTAATAGGCAATGGAGGAAGCACAGGAAAAGGGTTTTGAATTTCCAGGAGGGAGACTTCATGCTCAACCTCACATTGTGTCCACAGCCTCATCGTGACAGATTTCTGAATAACTTACAAATCACTTTCTGTCATGTGTCCGTTGTCACTGAAATTTGACTTCTGCTGCCCCCTCCAGTCTGTCTATTTGTTTGTAAAACCTACATCGTTCTATTTAAATGAGAACATTTGACTAGATGCCCATTTAAGTGTTTCAAGTGCACTGACAGTTAAGAAGGCTTTGTCTGCTCAGAGCAGATGGAAGTTCTGGGCAGGGTGAGATGCAGTGTTACCTGATCCACATATATTGGCGCTTCAAAGTCTAACTTTTAGCCAAAAAAAAAAAAAAAAAAAAAAAAAAAAGGCTAAAAAGCATCATCACAAATATACCAAACTCTGGAAATCTTTTTTTTTTTTCCCCTCTTCATCCTAAATAAATAAATAAAAGAGTCAGATAAGGCCTGAATTAAAACCTAAAACAGTTCTTATGTGGATAAAACCTACTCATAATTGTGGCATATAGGCTAATAAGTTGGAAAGCATCTGTTCACACTAAATGGTGAGTTCCTTAGGGACAAGGAAGTTTTATTTGTTTGATAGTTTATGTCAAGTATTTAAGGAGTTTTGTATTAGGCACTTTCCTAGGAGCTAACTAAACCCTTCCATCTGGAAGTTGCAGTCTAATTGCTTAGAGAAACACAATGAAGCCAGTTTAAAACCTTGCATAGCTACCATAAAAGTACAAACAGTGCTCTAAGGGGCACAAGGAGAGACACCAAATCTGTTGGGGTGGAGAGGTCAAGTTCCCCTGGAAGAGACACTTGGGAGAGTTATGAAGGATAATAGAAGACAGGTGACTAAGGCATGCAGGGGAGAGAGATGAAGTGCAATTCAGGAAATACCATCATAAGGACTATTATGTTTGGGGAAGTAAAGGTAGAGGCCAGGTTGAGCTTGAGAGGGAACACAGAAAGAAGGGTTTTGTTCCTTATTCTGAAGCAGAGGGAGCACAGAGGACTTTTTCACAGGGAGTGGTATGATCACATTTGGATTTTATAAAGGCTCCATTTGCAGGACCATGGATAATTCATAGGAGTGAAACGACAGAGAGAAGAGGGTACAAGTTATTGTTTATTAACTATTTCATACTTACATGGTTCAGATATTGTGTCCATCCCATTTTAATTGGCCCAGATTATTTTTGTCTCAAGGCAGTATTATTAATAATTTTATTAAAATAAGCCGGGATAGGTTTGATACTTGGAACCTCCAGCACCAGCATGGTGTTATCCAGTGATATGTGAGACCTATGTGCAGTAAAGAGCCTTCACATTTATTTGTGGTAAAATCTGAAAGTCAACTCATCTCTCTTTCGCCCACACTTGTGACTCAGTGTGACACCTTTCTTTTGAGAGCAGTAAGCAGAGCATTGACTAATTAGCATTGACTAATGAAACTGCCAAACTGGTACAGGCAGTGATGACTCGCTGGCTGTTGATAGTGGTGGGAAAAAATTGGTTGCCACTGGATGTAGCAGTAAGTTGTACCAGAGTGGCCAGTGACTTGAACTCTGTGAGTTCCAGACTTCACTGGAGTCACTAGGGAATGTGGAAAGATGTTTTAGTGGTATGTGAAATACATGTACTGGTAGGAGATGCAGACTGAAGTCCCCTATTTGAACTTTGGAGTGTCTCAATATGTGTGAAGAATCTTTTGATGTAATTCCTATATTTAATTGGGTCAATTTATATTTTACAGTGAAATTGGATACATTTGGTAAGGCTATAATTGTTCAACAATTTGGCAAACTCCTCAAAAGAAGTATACAGGTAACATTTTACTTATTTGGTTTCATAAAAATATTTATTGGGAAAAAAATCACTGTAGTTGACCAAAAAAGTTGGTAACTAAGCAAATATTTGGCCTGAAATATTTACACATTGAAGGCAAAATCTTAAATTGAGACCACCTTCCATTAGGCATTGACTCTGTGTTTATTAGATGAACTTCTATTAAAAAACAAAAGGCAGTGTGCTCATGCACCTTAGATTGGGTTCCCTAAACACAGAGACAGTGTTCTTGAGAAAGGCATTGATTAAGGGAGTGTAGGAAGCAGGGAGGTCATGAGAAAAAAAAGGTAAAAAGGATGTTGTACTGGCTGGGGATTAACTTTAGTTGGTCCTACTGGGAAGCTATGAGCACAAATCACACCAAAGAATGTGTCTCACCTAATGCCAAGGAGCCAGGTTTTTGAACACTTTCGTTACTCTGAGGGAGCCGCTCGGAGTGTAATGGGAGCCATGCTTTGCTGAGGGGCTGGTGCGGAGGGGCTTCAACATTATCCATTACAACTGAAAACAGATTTGTGCATTTATGTATATGTTAATTTTGTATTCATTACATATGAATATTCCATGTAATTTCACTTATATCATACTTAGGCTGCTGCATTTAAAAACATATCCAATGGTGATGGAAGGAAACTTGACATGGGGTGGTGAGCACACAATACAATATACAGGTGATGCATTATAGAATTGTACCTCTGAAACCTATATAGTTTTATTAACCAGCATCACCCCAATAAATTCCATTAAAAATATCAAATCTGCAAAAGGTCTCTTAAAATCATGAAAATACCTCCTGATTCTTAACCATGTCATAGGTCCAAATGACCCAGTTATTTTTCTAATTTAAATGGAAAAAATATAGAGCTACATTTTATACACTGAAATGCCAACTTTCAAATTTTCATAGTACAGTTTGAATTTCTTGAAAAAATAGGGATTGCAGAGGAAGTACTTAGACAACCTTAATTAGAGCACTGGGGAAGTAATGCTCTAATAGCTAAGTAGTAGATTCTATTTCAAGGGAAGAAACAATAAAATTGTAAACCATGAAGTGCAAGTGGGTGGATGAGATGTATGTCTCATGCTTCTAGCCTCTACTAAAGTGACAATGTTCAGATGCAGTTGGATTCTTAATAAGATAGCTGTATCAGGAACAAGTGACTGTCACTCTCACTAGCCATTAAAGAATAGCTTTTCAAGGTGTAAAAAGGAGATTGCTGTTTCCTTTTCTGTCCATTGGCACTAGAGTTTGCCAGCAGTACATCTAACCCCACTTTGAAGTGCCTAACTCACTTTCATTTAAGTCTTTTAAATTTTTTTCCTCAGAAGTTACAACATTTAAAAACAAGTTTAATTTTACAGCATACAAGTTTAATTTTACAGCATACAAGTTTAATTTTATAGAAAAATAAATAACCAAAAACATTTTTTACATTTGCAATGATTTTTCTTTGAGGACTAAGTCATAAACTTTTTCTAAAAGGGGTAATCTGTAAATTCAAATAAGGACTGAAAGACTTCCGGACAATAGGTCACTAACTAGTGTAGGTCACTGTGGTTACAAACTGTGAAGAGCTAAAACAACTATGTAAAACTATTTTACTTTATTAAACTTAGTGCCAATTTTCCTCTACAAATGAAATAAAATGCAAACATACAAGCAAAAAATTAATATTGGTTATAAAATAAATTATTTTCTCCTTAAAAATAGCATTTTAGAGTAACTATCCTAGGACAGTTATCAGGATCTAACATTCTTTTGTTACAGTCCTGTAATCTTGTGGGGAAGACTTGAAGTGAGAAACACAGGATTTGGTGTCTTACTCCCTTGTTCTTGTTCAGCTTGAGATTTTTAATTCAAATTACATACCCTCCTATTTCTAAGATTCAAGATCAAAAGGAAGAAGAGTAAAAAATAATGAATGAAGGAAAATATGTAGAAGTATATGTAAATATTAATATATTAATACATTATATTTATTTCATAAATATATTCATTATATATATTTTTGTTTATATTCATATATATTATTTATATTATATGTTCATACACACATCTTATACAAATCTTATTTCTATCAACAAAAATGTGACCTAAATATCTCCATTCATCACAAACAATACAATCTAAATTTATTTTTATAATCAGGTTCAAATCTCCCAATATTTACTAAATTTGTTTTTTATATAATAAGGGATATTAGGTAATAGTTAATACATTACCTTCCTTCTGGATTATGTTCCCTATTTAGTTTTCTAGTTTTCCTTCTGGTAGACTTGGGAGAGACAGTGTGAATGGATGTTATTTCAGAAATGCAGAAGCTAGGATATATAATATATATATAATATAACATATATAACAGATATAGAGTGTCTCTGCCAAGAAAATGGAAAAAGAGAGAGCAACTCTCTTCTGTGCCTATGGACTGAAAAAGCTGACTCCTGCCACCCAGCAGGACTGTCAGATGAAGGGTGGGAATTTCCAAGAAGGTGGAGAGAGGGCATTTAACCGATATATAGCATTGGTATTTGGGTTATTGTTTCCCAGTCACTTCAACATGATGTTTAGACTGACTTTACATGTTCGTAGGAGAAGCATGCCAATAAAAATTGCTATGGTATTGTAAGAAGCTTGTACTTCCTAAGAAAATTTGAATCCATGCTGGAAATTTCCCTTCCTGGGCAAGGCAATTAGTTGCTAAGAGAAATAGCCATTGCCTACCTAGCTGTCATTTCCAAGGACCCGTTTTTCAGTTTCTCCTGAGTCATGGGCTTCTGTTTACTCACCTGTTTCATACTGCACATTTGAGTTTATATTCAAAACCCCTACAGATAGGCTTTTATTTTAAAAATAGAATACAACTGATGTATGCTTTATCAAGTGAAATAGTAAAATACTTAAGAAGATTATAGATTATCATAACAATCTGCATGTAAGATGTCTTTCATGTGGGGAATATTAAAAATCAAGAGAGATTAAAGATAATAAAAGTGGGGAAACAATGAAACTGTAACCCACAGAACACCACCTTATTAAAACTTATTTAGAATTCAGTAAACTGGAAAATGGGAAAAAAAATGACAAAGCAACCCACGTGGAAACCAAATAAAGTGGGAGAATAAACTACTCATTAATGTGGCAAAGCTTGATATATACAAAATGGGAATTGACTTTGAAAGTTCTAGCTGCTTAAAAATTAATTATGGTTTTAAAAATTTCATGTCAATATGCACCATACACCAGCAGCTTTTCTTATTTACAGAGTTTCATTTATAAATAAACCCTTCAAATTCAATAAATATTAACATAAAGGAGGGGCCTCTAAACATCTTAATTTTTCTAAGTTATATACTGTAGTTGGACTAAATGTGAGTGGTTATACATGTGATTCTTTCAACTAAAACAACACATTTTTAGAATATTTTTATATGCCCATTTGTTGAACCTATGAGTGCAAAACTTTGAAGGCAGGAATGGGGATAAGGATGGGATTCATTTTGTGATTCATTGATTATAAAAAATGCCAGTTAGGAAATATCTCACAGTACTAGGCACAGACACTCCTTTAGAACTATCCATGTCAGATTGTGGTTAATTCTTTTATCTATTTATTTTTTTAATCCTCACCTGAGGATATTTTTCCACTGATTTTTAGAGAGAGTGGGAGAGGGAAAGACAGAGACATATGGATGTGAGAGAATCACATTTATTGGCTGCCTCCCGCCTGAGCCCCAACCAGAGCCCGGGCAGAGAAAGAGCCTGCCACCGAAGTATGTGGCCTTGGCTGGAATCGAACCCAGGACCCTCTGTCCGTAGGCCGATGCTCTATCCACGGAGCCAAACTGGCTAGGGCTGGTTAATTCTTTACAAGTTTTCTGTTGTTGTTTTCTTTTTTTTGTATACAGAAGTCTGAGTTAATATGGAGAATGTTTGCTACAAAGAGATCACAAATTCTTAGACCAGAGTAGTATATTGAGATGAGCAAAAATATATGTAAAAGAAACAAAATTGTAGGAAAAGTATATTGCTGAGTTTATAGATAAAAATGAAAATATATCAAAATTGTGGAAAAAAAACTGTTTTAAATTCTTAAAGCCAGATTCTTCAGGAAGTCTTTTATTTGTCTGAATTGGGAAAGTTATATTAAGCATGCTACATCATTTGCTTTTTAATAGAGAGAATTGGTATTCTCTCAGTTACCTTTAAATGCATCCCTTTCAATCCATTCCCCTCAATCCAAACTCCACACAAGCAATATTGAAATCTATACAATATAGATTTCAACATTACCCTTTCTTGGCATTACATTTTTTTATCAGTTACTGCCAGATTAAAAACATGAAGACAAGCAAATAAAATTTTTCTACCATAAAATATAAATAGAGCAGTTCTTTACTGTATCTTTATGATGAATTCTTTGGTTCAACAATTTGCTTTTTAAATATTTCTCTTCAGAATGTAATATTTGCCATTTGACTTTATATTTAGTTATTACATGATCATTGTAACTGAGACAAAAATCATATAAATATCTTTAGGTAATTCATTTATTTTTTTCCAAACTGAGACTCTAATTATAATTTGATCAGCTAATGAATTATAATAAATCTATTCCAAAGAATATATCACTTTGCTTTAATTCTGAAGCCGTACTTCTTAAGAGTGGTAGTACCATGTTAGAAATAATAGAATACTAAAGCAAAGGATATTTCATCAATTCAAAGAAAGTACTCAGAACACTAATTCAGTATTATAATATGATCAGTTAGCAGTTTTGAACTTAAGACATTTTCCATTAACTTATTAAAAAAGTAAATTCCTCAGGTTACTAAGCAATGGCTCATTTCCAGGAAATAACCAATATCTTCCTATATAGTTGTTGAGAAAACAAGCTTCTAATTTATTTTAATTGAAAAAATATTATTCCAAGGATAAATAATTATGCTAATATAAAATATTTAAAAATTTTAATTCTTATATGAAGAGTAAAATGATATAATTGATTCAACATACTTGGTTATATTAGAAAATCACATACAAAAATTTATCTTTAAATCAATTCAGGGATATCCATTGCCAGCAGGAAATAGTATTTAAATGACTATATTTTATAAATTCAGCCCTGAATTCTATCACCTTCTCAACCTAAAGGCTAGCCACACTATTATTTCAGATTAATATTGAATAATGCCATGGTGGGCAGGCAGGATTGTTCCATTTAGTCTTTACAGGTACATTTCCAATTATTTCAAAAAAATTCCTCCACTCCTAACTACTTTTACCATATCAATTCCAGGTAAATTTATTTTAAAATGCTTGTGTTCAAATTTGCTGAAGAGCTAAGCAGTTGAAAGGAGGACGTATAATGCCAATAGTCTCAAGTCGAGTTATTTTTTCTCAAATCAAATTTTTAATATATCTTATGGTAATATGTATAAGGCATCTAGAAATGTACAACACGATTTTTAATCCATGGTTTCTATTCTATCAAGAAAAAGCAGAAGAAATCATTTTTTCTGTTACCCATAAAATAAAATAAAATAGTTGGACTAGTTAGATAAAATGCTCTTCTCAGAAGTGTTAAAGTGACATTTAATATCTTTGCTCTAATAATCACCTGGCAGTACTTATAGATAACTCAAGATTCCAGAAGCCAAAGGTTTCAAAAAATTAGGCAAGAGCCTCAAGCAGAGCTTCAAATAGACTTCATAAAGTCCCAGGGTTTGAAAAATCTTTTAAATGCTTCTAGTGTAAGTACCCATATGCTGTTTGAATTTCTTCTATTAAATGCCCACTAAGTGATTGCACAGTCTGAAAAACCTCCAGTGACAGAGAACCACCATCTTTTGAGGCAGCCCATTCCATCAGGACTGTTACAAGGTTCATCTTTATCACATATCTTGTAATTTTTACTAATTGTGCTTCATTGGGCCATATAAAGCAATATTTTATTTGGGTTTCTATTGTACATTAGTAAACATTATGGCTATGTATCTTTTTACTTCTCTTACCGCTATTTTATTATCTACTTAAAGGTTTAGTCCTAATTTAATAACCTTTGTATCCTTCACGCCTAATATGGCTCTATGCATATAGTAGGTATGCAGAAAGAAATGATTGTTAAATGAATGAATTGCATTGAAATATAAACTCACTCAAAAAGCAGGCACATTATTTTGTCAATAAACTGATAGTGGACATAATAAGAAATGTGAAATGAGTCAGTGAGGAGTGGATTAAGGGATAGCTATTGAGAGACAGTGCCAATATGTTTAAGTACCTTCCTGATACTTGAATCCAAGACAAGGTCTGAGATGTGTCAAATTATTTGATGTGGACACAAGTGGCACTGATGATATTTAACTGGTGAAGAATGTTTTTAACTTGGTGTGTGTTTAAAGAGAAGTAATTATCAGTAATATGATGCTCTGATATTATTTCTTTAAAGAATCACTGGTAAATATGATCCTTTCAAAGTGTAACAAGATGATGTATTTCTCTTTGGGAATGCAAGGTGAAATTTAGAATGTGCTACATAAATCAAAAAGTAAAATAAAATAAATGGAAAGATAACTCTTTTTCATGAATTGGAAGAACTGATCCCAGAGTGATCTATAGATTCAATGCAATCCCTATCAAAATTCCAATGGCATTTTTCACAGAAACAGAAAATTAGTCCTAAAATTAAAGCATGGAAGAGGCAAAACTATCATGAAAAAGAAGAACAAAGTTGGAGGCATTAGATTTCCTAATTTCAAACTGTGTTATAAAGCTATAGTAATCAAACATATGGTATTGGCATAATAAGAGACAGAGCAAAGGAACAGAATGAGAGCCCAGAAAGAAACTGCTCTGTATACAGTCAACTCGTTTTTGACAAAGACACCGATAACACACAAGGGGAAAGGAAAGTCTTTTCAATAAATGGTGTTAGGAAAACTGGGTATCCACATACAGACAAATTAAACCGGACCACTAGAAATGAATTAAAGACTTAAGCATAAGGCCTAAAACCATAAAACTAGAGGAGAACATAGGGATATTGGTCTTGGCAATGATTTTTTGGATATTAAAACCAAAAGCAAAAATACACAAGTGGAGCTACATCAAGCTAAAAAGCTTCTGCTCAGCAAAATAATCAACACAATAAAAATGCACATTTGGATTGCAAATCGTATATTTGATAAGGGTTTAATATCAAAATATATAAGGAACACACATCTAAATAACACTTCCCAAAATAATTTGAGAGAGAGAGAGAGAGAGAGAGAGAGAGAGAGAGAATGTTCTTTCTGAAGAAGAAAAATACGTTCAAGCTTGAACTCTATAGCATGCAGTATTAAGTGAGAGGACATTTTTAGAAAGAATATATCTCAGAATTTTACATAAATGTGTTTAGAAATATACCATAAGGTTTCAAACAAAATATATCAGATATTCTGAAATGCCAAAGTTGCCTTGGTGGCTGATACGGAAAGGAATAAAGGAAAATGTATATGCTGTAATAGACATATGGCCTGTCACCAGAGGATTGTGCTTCATGGGAGAACCCAAAGAACATAGCACTTACAAATGCCATTAGGCGGTTTATCAAACTGCTAAAAAAGTTCTACAATGTCTCTTCTCTGCCGGACAGTAATGGCTATAGCACAGGCAGTTACAGAGCTGGGCTTCTTAATATTCAGGGGTGAGGACAGAGTCCTGATGTAATACAGACCATAAGGCAGCCCGTATTCACCAGAAGCCAGGAGGTCACAATTACTATAATGAATGACAAGTTCGGAGAGGAAGCAAAGGAGGCTGGCTCTGAAGAAATTTTTATGCTACTTTATTGAAAAATGATATTAAAAAATGATAATTTTTAAAACCTGCATAGTATTCCATAGTGTAAATGTACCACAGCTTTTTTATCCACTCATCTACTAATGGGTATATGGGCTGTTTCCAGATTTTAGTTATAGTAAACTAGAGGCCAGGTGCATGACATTCATGCAATCAGGGAGCTGGATCCCTCAGCCTGGCCTGTGCCCTTTCACAGACCGGGAGCCTTCTGCCGATGTCCGACTGACATTGGGGAGCGGGCCTAAGCCGGTAGTTGGACACCTTAGCACTGCTGCGGAGGCAGGAGAGGCTCCCACCACCACCACTGCGCTCCCCAGCCATCAGCCGGCTTCTGGCTGAGCAGCACTCCCCCTGTAGGAGCGCACTGACCACCAGGGGGCAGCTCCTGTGTTGAGTGTCTGCCCCCTGGTGGTCAGTGTGCATCATAGCGCCCAGTCATTCCATCGTTCGACCGATTTGCATATTACCCTTTTATTATATAGGATTGTGCTGCTATGAACATAAGGGATCATATATTCTTTCTGATTGGTGTTTTGGGTTTCTTAAAATATATTCCTAGACGTGGGTTCACTGGGTCAAATGGCAGCTCCATTTTTAATTTTTTGAGAAAACTCCATACTGTTTTCCATAGTGGCTGTACCAGTCTGCATTCCCAGCAGCAGTTACTAGGGTTCCCTGTTCTCCACATCCTGGCCAGCATTTGTTGTTTGTTGATTTATTGACGGCAGCCATTGTAACGTATGAGGTGATACCTCATTGTCGTTTTAATTTGCATCTCTCTGATGATTAGTGACTAAACATGTTTTCATATCTCTTGGCCTTCTGTATGTCCACTTTGGAGAAGTATCTATTTAGGTCCTTTGCCTCTTTTTAATTGAATTGTTTGTCTTCCTTTTGTTAAGTTGTATGAGTTCCTTATATATTTTGGAAATTAACCCCTTATCAGAGGTACCTTTTGCATATATGTTCTCTCATGCAGTGGGCTCCCTTTTCATTTTGTTGATGGTTTCTTTTGTTGTGCAGAATCTTTTTGTTTTGATGTAGTGCCATCTGTTTATTTTCTCCTCAGTTTCCCGACCTGGAGAGCATTATACTAAGAGAAATAAGTCAATCAGAGAAATATAAGTGTCACATGGTCTCATTCATATGTGGAACCTAATGCACAAAATAAAGTAGTGAACAAAATAGATCCAGAGACATAGAAGCATGGAAAAGAATCTCAGAGGGAAGGTGGGAGTCGTGGGTGGTGGGTGGGGAGAGATTAACCAGGGGATTTATATGCATAAGCACATAGCCCAGGGACACAGACAATAGTGTAAAGTCCTAGGAGAAGTGGGTGTGGGTTAGAAGAGGTAAATGAGGGAAAAGGGAGGGGGTGGACATCTGTAATACTTTCAACAATAAAGATAAATTTTTAAAAATGATAAATTTTAATTAGTCTTCAATGAGAACTGAATTTCCCATTTATAATTTTATACACCTTAATTAGTCTCTACCTACCTTCCCAGATACTTTGCCAAATGTGGCATAGTAGAGTCTTTCAAATATCTGTGCCTTATGTTCATTCATTCTTCTACATAGAATATTCTTTGACTCTTTCTTCATTTCACAAATACCCTGATATCTATCAATAGCTAAGTCCTATGTCATCTGCTTCATTAAGTCGAGTTATTTCACCCTTCCCAAGAAAGAGAGCTACTTTGTTTGCCATGGAAGTATATTCACATGGCCTATCTTTATAGGGTACTTACTTTATTTATTGGATGTGAGCACTTTACATTTAGAGACTGTGGTTTGATACACTTTTATATTTGAAATAGCTAGTAAAGACTTCTATAAATATTTATTAATTTGTCATCTGAATGCCACTTAATTTTTTTAATGCTTGAATCATTTTGCCAATTAGATTCTAATTGTGTGTATGTGTGTGTATATGTGTGTGTGTGTAAAATTTCTAACAAAGCAAGTTTTTGTATCCCTGTAGTTTTGGACTGGTGGCAATTTCAGCTATTCTGTTTTGCCACAGAAAGAAACAAACACACACAACTATTTAAAAAAAAGCCCACAAGAATTAACAAGAGTTGGACACTCAAATGGATGAGTAATGTGCACCAAATTCCCTTAATTACCCTAGAGACAATAGTTTTCAAGATGTCCTTTCTCATTCATAGTTTTAAGCATATTTAGATTTGATCTCTCTAGTTAAACATCTATACTCTTTATGACTAAGTGGTGCCATGTAATGTCCATATGTGTATGTGTGTGTACATTTATATGCATATCTTGATTTTTACTATTTCCACTATCAAATTCAGCCAAAGATTGTGAGGATGAATATAAATTAGTCCAACTATAGATTTCTCATATTTTAAATTGTGTCGAATAAGACCATTAAAATCCAATATGAACTTCAAGGATATTCATTCCCCTGGAAGCTTTTTGAGTCTACTTCAGGAAGTGAACACAAGTGCAGTAGTTACGTGGTAATAATTGTGATAGAGGGAGTATGCTCACTTCTATAGCTGGTAGAAGAGTAAAATGCTTTACACTGAGGCAACTACAGTAATTGGTTTGTTCTACTCTGAGTTCAATTTAAAATGGCAATTATTTTCTGAATATGTGATTTAAATCTTCCAAGATATATTACAGTAAAAAGGAAAAAGGCTTAGAATATAAATGTAGACTCACACAACTAGTTATAAAGGATAAAATTAGTGTCCATGAGATAACATTTAAACTTTATGTTGTGACTTCAATCAAGAATGGATTTGAATTTTTAGAATGTATTACAAGAGCATATGAATATATAAGACTTACCATTTAAAATCACTTTAAAATTTACAGTTAAACCCTAATTAAAGATACTAAATGAGGTCTCATTTAGAATGGCCAGCTGCACCACACTCTGAATATAAAAATACCCATTTGAGACTGTCCCGTGTATTATTACATTCATGTTTTCACAATTACATCCTATATAATAAAAGGGTAATATGCAAATTGACTGTCACTCCAACACACAACTTAGCCATCCCCATGTGGCCAAAGATGGTCGCCATAAGATGGCCAGCAGGGGAGGGCAGTTGTGAGCAATCAGGCCAGCAGGGATGGGCAGTTGGGAGGGACCAGGCCTGCAGGAGAGGTCAGTTGGGGGTGACCAGGCCTGCAGGGGAGGGCAGTTGGGGGGAACAAGGCCTGTAGGGAGGGCAGTTGGGGGCAACCAGGGCCTGCAGGGGAGGGCAGTTAAGGGCGACCAGGCTGGCAAAGGAGGGATGTTAGGGGTGACCAGGCTAGCTGGGGAGGGCAATTAGGGGTGACCAAGCCAGCAGGGGAGGGCAGTTAGGAACTATTCGGCTGGAAAGGGAGGGCAGTTAGGGGCGACCAGGCTGGCAAAGGAGGACAGTTAGCAGTGACCAGGCTGGCTGGGGAGGGCAGTTAGGGGTGAGCAGGCCGGCAGGGGAGTGCAGTTAGGGGCTATCGGGCTGGCAGGGAGCAGTTAGGCATCAATCAGGCTGGCAGGGGAGCAATTAGGGGGTGATCAGGTTGGCAGGTAGAAGCAGTTAGGGGCAATCAGGCAGGCAGGCAGGCAAGTGGTTGGAAGCCAGCAGTCCTGGATTGTGAGAGGGATGTCCAACTGCCTGGTGGGATCGGGCCTAAACAGGCAGTCAGACATCCCTCGAGGGGTCCCAGATTAGAGAGGGTGTAGGCTGGCCTCTTGGACACCCCCCACCGTGCATGAATTTCGTGCACAGGGCCTCTAGTATTATTATATCGCAGGTAAGCCTCTCTAGGTTACATGATCTCAGCTCACTGATTGTAAAATGTAGAACTGTTCCCATCATGAAGTAGTGGTTTATTCCTTTCCATCACAAAAGCTCATCTTCAAATAAAATCCTATAAAGATGAATATTTAGGAATACAACATCTGTGATTTTATAAAATGATGGAGCCTGCTTACAATAATTCACAATGCAATTTAAAGCAGCAAAATTATCATTACAATAAAAATTCAGTAGAATAAGACTCTTGGGAACTAATTAATTATAGTGACACTCATGATAGCAAAATTGCATTAGAGTTATATTATTTCCAAGCTAACCAAGAAAATATCATTTCATAATTTAAAAACATATTGGGGATGTTTGTTTTTATGTATAAACATAAGAGATAGATCTAATGAATTTTCTTAAAATTTTTTCATTCAAGAGATATTATTATTATTATTCCATTTTATTAGTTTTTCTTTTTGTAATGCAATGGAATTTATAATGTTTTCCACTTTTATTTTACAGTGACATGCCCATTTTCCCATCTAGTTCATCAGTACATATGGGCAAACTATACTGATCTATGGCCTCCCTATTACTACCAGTATTATTTTGTTTATTTTATAGAAGACTGATAAAAGTATATCTGCTACTCTTTAAAGTTTACATTTTCCCATACTTAGTCCCATCCTTTAAGGCTGATTTTAACTAATGGAGGAGGGAATGGAAGCATAGCATGTTCACAGGAAGTGGGGGGATAAGGATACATATGTAATACCTTAATGAATAAAGAAATTAAAAAAAAAAAAACTGGCTTACTGTTATTATAGGTCTTCAGGCAAGGGGACATCCTAAAAACAAATGGGGTTTTTTCTTTTATGTCAGAGATTAGGAACAAAAGCAGGGATGTCCAGGTGGGAAGAAGTTGTAATAATTTTATTTAAC
This sequence comes from Plecotus auritus, assembly GCF_963455305.1. Lineage (NCBI taxonomy): Eukaryota > Metazoa > Chordata > Mammalia > Chiroptera > Vespertilionidae > Plecotus > Plecotus auritus. The sequence continues at coordinate 45,269,007 of NC_137775.1, forward strand.
TAGAGGCCTGGTGCATGAAAATTCATGCACTGGAGGGGGCAGTCCCTCATCCCGGCCTGCCCCCTCTCACAGTCGGGGAGCCCTCAGGGACGGAAGGTGACCTGGCGATCAGGGGAAGGCAATGCCCCCATCACACCTCTGCTGCTGCCAATGCTGGCAGCACAAGCCTTGGCCAGTCCTGGTTACCTATGCCTCGGGCCAGCCCTGGGCAGCTGGGGGGCTCAGGGGACTGGGGGACTCCAGAGGCAGGTGCACGGAGTGGCTGGACCTGCCTGGGGGTGGGCCCAGCCATGCCGCACACCTGCCGCCCTGGCGGTGCTGAGGAGACTGAGCACCACCATCTTGTGGCTGTGGTGCCACCATCTTTGAGTGTGTGGCAGTCAATTAGCATATTCCCTCCTTATTGGCTGTGGGCACTGCCATCTTTGTGAGGGCGTGACAGTCAATTAGCATATTCCCTCTTTATTATATAGGATGACTTACTTTTTCTAGACACTGTGATATGTATTTTATATTTATTCCATATTTTCCTATAAAAATGTATTTTCTGGTTATTAGTACCTTCAGTTTACAGATGAGTAAATTGAATAGAAAATGTTTAAACCTTGTGCTAGCCTGTGGATGAAATTTAAGTGTGATATTTTACATACACACATACACATTTTTAAAAAAGCTCATTTTTTCCAGCTTGTCTTATTTTTAATTTCATATGTGTGCTCATCTGTGTGCCACATTCTGTAAATAAGAAACACATTACTTATAGCTTGTACAATGTTGCAGACATTTTAGCACAATTTAAGACAAAATATATATATATATATATATCCACACATTCTGGATTAACTCCATTTGTATTAGTTCCTTAAGGCTGCCATAACAAAATATCACAGACTAAGTGGCTTAAACAACAACATAAACTCATTTCTCAGGGTTCTGGAGGCTGGAAGTTCAACATCAAAGTGTCGGCACATTTGGCTTTTATGATACAACTCTCTTTGGGTTGACAATGGCTACTCTTCATGTTTTTCCCTCTGAGCATGTGCATGTGTCCAAATTTCCTCTTCTAAGGATACCAGTCATATAAGATAGAGCCCACCCTTGTGACCTCATTTAACCTTAATTCCTAAAAAAACCTTATATCTCCAAACACAAATTCCCAGGTACTGGGGTTTAAGATTTCAACATATGAATTGGGGGGTGGGGACACAATTCAACATATATGTCATCTCACCAAACTCAAGTTATTCTCTCCCTTTAATATTGCTCAAAATTATTATTTTAAACAATACATATCAAAATAGAAAATATCCAATTAGATTATCTCTTTTTGGATATGTTTATTATTTTGTTACAATAAGATATTCAGAAGAAGGAAAAAGCAATTAGTATCATATGTTTTTACTAAATTATAAAATATTTTAGTTTTTTTTCTTCAGTAAAACAACTATATTAGATTAGAGATTGGTTTGGACAGACTTTAATCACTCAGTATTTTTTATAAGTTTTTTTTTAATATATTTTTATTGATTTCAGAGAAGAAGGGAGAGGGAGAGAGAGAGGGATAGAAACATCAATGATCAGAGAGAATCATTGATTGGAGGCCTCCTGCCCACCACACACTGGGGATTGAGCCCACCACCCAGGCATGTGCCCTGACTGGAAATACAACTGTGACCTCCTGGTTCATAGGTCAACACTCAATCACTGAGCCAAGCTAGCTGGGGCTATCACTCAATATTTTTTTCCAAAATACACCTACTAGAAAAGAATGTTGCCTTAGCTTTTTGCTACATCTTAAGAGATGTAAATGTCAAATCATTATATCGTATGCCTCAGACTAATGTAATATTGCATACTGACTATAGTTTTTAAAAAATGTCATTCAAAAGAAGAAGCAGCATCACTGAGGTACTTACTAGAATTGCACACTCTTGTGCTATCCCCCAATCTTACCAAATTAGAATCTGCATTTTAAAATCTTCACTGAGCTCATTCTTATGTACAATAAAGTTGAAAAGGTCTGATCTAGAATATAGAAAGTTTTCCCAAGAAGCAGAATATATAAGAAATCGATGGAGATATAAGTGGGAGCAAGGTCAGGAGCAAGAGAGAATGATGCAGAGATTGATTTTCCATTCATCATCTCCCCCCCGCCCCCTAGAGCTACCAAACTTGTATATGCACAGACAGCATATTAAATTGCATTATTTAAAAGTGTTTAGTAATTGTTCCATTTGTTACTTTGGAATAAATGCACTCAATGACCATGGTTTTATATGTGTTATTATTGTAGCAATTTGCAAATGAATTTCTTGAAGATACTTTAGATAGTACTGAAGATATTTTAGAAGGAAAAGGACTCTGGTTAATAAGTTTGAGCACATCTGCATACTACTTTCTTTTTATATGCATTAATTCATAATGTGCATTGGCACATCAAACACTTTGAACATTTCAGCAATAAAACAACATGTCTAATACTTAACACTTTCTGTATAAAAACTAATCTTATCATGGACCCCTTTAATCTAAACTTCTATTAATAGATGAATCAGTATAATTAATAATTGTGCATAGACTATAGTGTACACACTGCCAAGTGCAAACTACAGCTCTATTACTTTGTAGATAAAATTTTACACAATATTTAATACATTCAAGCCCCAATTACCTTTTAAGTAAAGTGAGGTATAATAATATTTACCTATGTCACAGTGTGTCACAAGAGTGGCCCAGATTTTTAATACATGCAAGCTATAATTTTATGGAAGACATCTTGGGGAAAGCTGAAAGGTATATACATACATATATATATATATATATATATATATATATATATATTTGGCATATTATGACAGTATATGTATAAACAATTATATTGCATATGATAGAGTTGTAATATATGTGTATTAAATTATATACAAAAATTTGTAAACTAAATATACCAAGTTCTATAGTCTGTGATTTCAAAGTTCATATAACACTGACATTCCTCATGCCTCACTAAAGCACCAAATTAATATATAAAAATACACTAATTCCATCATTTTTTGGTTTAAGAATGTATGATTTTATCATTTCATCTATATTATTTTGTAATTCTCTTTTCTCTCATTCTATAACTTTCCTGTCAGAATCATCTTAAGTGGTTGGCTTTCTGTAACTTGTATTTGATCTTATAAATAGAATAAGAGAGAAATGGTTGGAGCTAAGACACATTTTGAAAAATGGATTTCTAATTTTGTCTTAATAGTTTTTTATATATGCAGAAAATAGCTTATGCTTAAGTTTCAAAGGGATATGACTCTGTGACTTCTTCCATATGGCTCTTAAGGAGCCTGGCAAGTTAGTGTTCATGTACTAAAAACTAACTATACAAAAAAACTGAACAAAAATTATAGTGTTTGCATAAAAAACAGATAACTGAACAAGAATTATAGTATTTGCATAAAAACAGATTAAGATACCCTTGAAGTTTCCTTTTTCAGTCATCACTGTTAGAAATCTGAAAACAAAAATAATTTTTGTATATGAAATGCCAAAGAATTTATATTTTTCCTAAAGAATAAGTTATTTTTTAAAAATTCTTAATTCATATGTCCCAAATAAATATGCAACCTGAAAGAATATAGTCCAAATTCACTTACATTTTATTTGCCCTTTTTAAAAAAGTGGAGTTAATTACCCATAACATTTTAAATTACTTTATTTTGTATTCAAATTTTCTGGTTAAATTTAGACTTGTTACTCCAATGTATATTGGCATCTTTTAATTATAAAATAAATATGGACTTTCTCTTTCAAGTTATTGTATGTTATATTGATATATTTTAACAGTGAATAATTTTTGGATTTCTGTAACAAAATTAGCTCACTTTGTTAAAAATGTTAATATACTATGTTTAGTTAATTTTAACATTATTGCATCCATCCATAACTAGGATTCTTTTGTTTTTATTCCTGTCAATTTGCTTTGATTATTGCACAGCAGGTATTTAGGAAACAAACAAAAAAAAGTTCTAATGATATAGCAACCCATTGAACCAAACCGATATGATGCTGGCCGAACATCAAGGAATTCAAGTTTCAGATGACCATTAACAAAGACTCTGCTCAGGGCCTACTCAAGAAGGCAAATAATCCTTCCCACTAATATTTACAGGGTAAAATAAGATTGTTGTTAGAGTATTAAATTTGACAGTAAAATAGTAGTCAAGTTCTCAGACTAATTTAAATTGGCTAAGTGAAATAAGTGAATATTCTAGAAAAATTAATGGTACTGGACAAAAAGCTGTCCCTAAAGTGTTAACTAAAATTTTTATTGGTAGTTCATCTCATGGTAAAACTGCATAACATGTAATGAACCTAAAACAGTCATATTTTAGTGCAAAAAATTAAAATTTAAAAGCTATCAAGACTACATTATAAAATTTCCAAAAGTCTCCTAATATTTAAATCAAAAGAGGGGGGATAGTAGAAGAATATCATGTAAGGAAAAATATCCTGTAAGTAAATTACATCTAGAAAATTTTTACTTTAGAAAATTAACTTTCATTTGTAATGCTAACAGCAAGACACCCATGAAAAACACACATGGTGTCAAAACAAGCCAAAGGAAAATCGTTTGGGCAAAAAATGAAAAAGGATCCCAAGTCAAATTTATAGAAAAGATTCCTTTATTAACTTTTGGTTGAGAATATGTTTGTATATTTTCAGAAAACAACTCCAAGACCATGTGGATTCCTGTAACAGAGAGGAACTGACAGGACTGCTCCAGCCATGAAGACAGAAGAGAAACAGTCCAGAGATGGAAGATGCTGATGACGCCTTGCCATACTAGCAGTCAGCAGCTGTGAGTCACTGCAGGTTGCCCAGGACCAAACCAGAGAGGGTCGGACCTGCATTACCACCATTTGTCCACCATCCAGAACTGAAATATCATTGCTGACATGTACACATAAGGAACTGTTTGACATTGAAATTGGGACTCAAAAGAACTGTTGGCCCAGAAAGAAACTCACTAGAGACTGACTCATTTGCCTCTCAGCATAACCATTATTGCTTGTCTCCTTTTCAGTTCTTATTAGTGTATTTCTAGTATCACATGATCTCACTCATCTAGGGGAAATAATGAACAACATAAACTGATGAATAAAAACAGACCCAGAGACAGGGAAGCATCAATCAGACTGTCAAACCTCAAAGGGAAGGTAGGGGAGGGTGGGAGTAAGTGGGAGAGATCAACCAAAGGACTTGTATGCATGCATATAAGCCTAACCAGTGGTCATGGACAACAGGGGGGTGGGGGCATGCGTGGGGAAGGGTTTGGGATGGGAATGGGGGGATGAGGACAAATATGTGATACTTTAATCAATAAAGAAATTAATAAAATAAAAAAAAAGACTCACAGCTTGTTCCCTCATATGCATTAGACTTCTCCTTTCACAATGATTTTGTGCCTAGAAGGAGATCAGAATAATGACTTCTCATTCAGGAAGAGTATATAAGTTAGACAGGAGTTGGAATTAACTTTCCTGGAGCTGCACCTGGAATAATTCTCTGGCTCCTAGTTTGGAAGTGTTGGCTAGAATCAATGTACCTAGACTTCCCATTTGGTATTTAACCTCATGATATATCTTCAATCAGTGTATCCCCTATTTGTAAGGAGAATAGAAAATAACTCAATTATTTACTCTCATTTGTTATTGAGAGTTGTATCTGAATTAATCAAAATGTTTATTAACAAATTTTCATAGCTACAGATCATATTTGAAGTTTAATCAAAGCTGTTCCTTAATTATATGTAATTCTGAGCTTTCCTTCAAATCACCTTAATGATGTCCAGTTGTTTTTTGTTTTTTAAATGTGATTGATGTTGGCAGTATAAATTTTCATTTTTTTCTCCTAGTTCCAGATACCAAAATAAAAAAGAAAAGAAAAATAGAAAAAAATAGTGAATAGTTCTCAGGAGAACCATGTATACACTTCACATTATTTACCTTATAAGAGAGTTATATGAACTACATTAAAGTTCATGTTCTTAAATAATGAAACTGTTAGCATTTTAAATATAGAGAACAGACTGACAGCTGCCAGAGTGGAGGGGGATTGCAGGGCTGGGTGAAAAAGGTGAAGGGATTAAGCAAAAAACACATAAAACACCCAAAACCAAAAAATGCATAGACACACGTAACAGTATGGTGATGGAAACGGGGGTTGAGGGAGGTACAAGAGGGTAAAGGGGGGATAAATGGTGATGGAAAAAGACTTGGAGTGGTGAACACACAATATAATGTACAGATGATGTATTATAGAACTATACGTCTGAAACATAATTTTATTAACCAATATCACCCCAATAAATTAAATAAAAATTTCTTAAAATAAACAATCAGCTAAAAAAAGGAAATAATTATGACTATAATATATGGCAAGAATATGCATTATAAAAAGAACTTTTTGAGTAAGGGACTTATCCTCAGCTTATGTTTCACCAGAAATTAAGTTAGCTTGTTCCTAAAGTCTTAAATTAATAAGTAGTTGTGAACAATTTCAAATGCAAGCCAACCCTAGAACATGCATATCCAGGGGTTTACAGTTGTGAGTATGTGAAACACAGAGTTTATTCTTATATTATTATTTCTTGATTATTGTATTATTTTCCATATGAACAACTGTATTTGCCAACCTCTATATTGTTGATAACCCATGCCAAGAAGAGTAAGATAAAGCAAAGGCTTATGTAAATGATACCATACATGTTGGTAGACAAAGATCTTTATATTTAAAAAGAAACACAAAAAAAAATGAGAAACCCCTGGATATATAATGAAATGGTAAAACAAAAACAAAGCAAAAAGGTCAAGAACTATCAATGGTCTTTCAAGGCTAAGGTACAAAGCTTCAATTCCTAGGCTTCTTCCTGGTATTCTGCAATGGTTTTTAACTTCAAACACCAATTGAAATTAAAAGGCCAGAGCAAACTGGATAACCTGATATAAAAAATTAATCACCTGTGGTAATAAAAGTACTTTCTATTATAGTTTGTGGCATTTCAAGAAGAGACACAGAGCACCAAAGTTCTATAGGCATCAGTATTTTAAACTAATTTTTAAAAGATTGGAAAAATAGTTGATAGAAGGAGATGGAGAAGTGGGAAAATCAAAGTATTACTCACTTATTCAGTGCATATAATTAAGCACAAAATATTTCAGGCAATGTTGTAGGTTCTGGGGACATTGATATATATGACAGAGTCCTTGTCATTTAACCCCAATCTTAAGATATGATTGTGTTGCTGATCATTCATTATGAATAAACTAGTAGCCCTGCACAGCACAAATCCATGCACCAGTAGCTCGCCAGTAACTCGCTGCAGCCCTCCAGTAGCTCTTGGCCCGCTGCCCCACCCTCCTGTAGCTTCCCCCGCCTCCCTTCCCTCCTGCCTCCCCCTCATAGCTTACTACCCTGCCCCTCCTGTAGCTCTCCACCACCCACTTGTAGCCAGTAGCTCCCTACCACCCTCCTGTAGCTCTCCGCCCACTGCCCTGCCCTCTTGCAGCTCCTTCCGCCACCCCCTCGCCCCCTCTCATAGCTAGCTGCCCTGCCCCTTCCTGTAGCTCTCCGCTGCCCACTTGTAGCTCACTGCCCCACCCTCCTGCTGATCCATGATCCGGTTGTTACTCAGTTGGTCTTTAAGCTTCACAGTGTAACGACCATTTGCATATTACATCTTTATTATATAGGATTGTCCATTTTGAACCACCATATATTACCACTAAACCCCACACCCCTTTCTGTTCTCACTTTCAGCTTCACACAGGCTCCTCACAGTTCCAGAGGAAGGGAAGACTGTGCTATGGACACCCAAGTTTCCCTTGCACAAGCATTATGGAGTAACCCAGAAAGGTTCAGGCTTGTTATTTATAAAGTGTGGAAAGACATGGGGTAGGCCAGTTAAAGTGATCCCAAGAAATAACCTTTGCCTATGGGAGGACATGAACATCTGTCCCCACACTCTCCAGGGTAGAGGGTAGGAATAGTCACCAAAATAAAACTGAGGACTGCTAATCCTAACTCACCAGGGGTCAAAAAAAGAGTAAAGTCAGAGTTTCATGTTTGGTGGAAAATGCAAAAGTCAGGAGACACTTAGGAATACACAAAAGAAAAATAGAAGGAAATGGCATAGGAGGAGGGCTTACAGAACAAAGAAAGTATGCTTTAGGGGAAGATACATACATGCCCATTAGTGGGGAGGAACAAGTAGTTATCCCCAAATTTAAAAAGGAAAAGCCTTCACCTTAATTCATAAACTCAATTTCTAGTGATCTTTGAAAAAATATTCATAGTCATGTGCTGTTTGAGTTTTGTTTAAGGTTATACCTGATTTAGGATAGATTCCAGATTCTAACTTCTTAGAAAATAAAGCCTAGATACAATAAATGTTTCTGCAGATGTTCCAGTCAACAACTTACCGGCTCTCAGTTCCAAATTCACCCTCCTTTCCTCTGCTTTGTAATGCTGAAGCTGGATCCTGGAGCCCCCATAGCGTCCCAGGGAATTTTGATAAAACTCCAGTGGGAAAATTCCCAGCAAGTCTGCTAGCACCCCAGTGGGCTGTTTTTTGTGGGCCACCTTCAGCGGTATTAAGAGGTGGTGAATTTCCTCTCTTTTTCTTACTTGGGCACTTTACCTTAATCCTCAGAGTAACAACTGTCCTTCTACATCTGCTATCTAGTTTCTTATTGACTTTTAAAAAAATCCATTTTAGTAGTTAAATCCCTTTTATTATAGCATTCATTTATATTGAATTTTCTTTGTTCCAACCACTGGTGTAATTTTGCCTCCTGACTGATACAATAATGATGCAAATATTTATTAGTAAGAGATTGTTAGTTGTTTGAGATCAATGATTATTTAGTTGTTGCTGATTTGTCCAATTATTTTCCCTACCACATATAGTCAGATAAATCACCGTGCTCTTTACCTTGGGAAAGAGATTTCAGGACAGAAATTCTAAAAGGAAAATACTGGATTTGCTTTCCAAAATACTTAATCTACAGGAGACTATAGAGGATTTGTAATATAGATTAAAATGCTATGGGAATAACACAAGGGCAGAAAGATTACCCACATCTCTACTTATGCCAGCTCTTCAGAGAAGAAAATAAAATTATCTTTGTTTGAAATAATAGGTACAGAGAGAAAGGATGAGAAGAGAAATATGAATGAAGAACTATGCCCTGAACCTGATCTGTTTTAAAAAGTGTTGTCTTTCTATGAAAAAAAAAAAAAAAATCTTAGCTGACTGCAAAAATCTTGGGCTCAGTGTTATTTCATTCAGATTTAAGTGACTTTTTTCAGCATTGAATATGTATGTATAGAATATAAGGCTAACCAATATATTTTCTTTTATGTGTGTGGTTTTTATCCCATGATGTTTTTTAAAATTTTCCAATAGATTAAATTTAGGTAGAACTGATTAAATTGGATAAAAATTTCCTATAGCAAGATATACTATATTAATCTACAGATTTTGTTATTTCTTAATTTGTAAAATACCAGCAGCCTCTATGGTCAATATCAGTTGCTTATCTTCAACAACTAATAACTCCAATTGTTTCTTTGCTCTGCATATCTTGTCATTACCAGGAGCTTTCTTCCAATGAACTGACTCTGTGTCCAGCCCCCAAGTCATTTTTGGTTTTATCTATTAATTTTATAATAGTAGTTTTTTGAGGTCAAATTTATTTTTTATTTATAAATTTATGCTTTTTTCATTTCACTCAAATTTACTTTTGAGTGTGTATTTCATTACATTATCTATTGTCTTGAAAGTTTGAAGTATTTATTTGAAGGAGGAAATATTTTCTTTATTGAATATATCTATTCTAGAAATTAGTCTTTCTTTTTTAGCATGCCATGTTATTATCACTTCATTCCCTTTTTTCATTAATACCCATTAAAATGTAAAGGTGGGTTTAGAAAATCATAATGGAGGTTTGTAAGTATGTACTAGAATTTTGAGTGAGATCTTTATGGAGTGCATCTCTTAATCACATCATAAGGTAAATTGTTCATTTACTAAACAAATAAAGTGTTTTTCTTGGTTATTGTTATGTCTGAATTTATTTATTTTTATTGAAGCTAAATGTTGAGAAAATATTTGGAAGTCCTTTGTATTTTTATGTAAATATTCTCCTTTTTTGTTGTTTTTTCCAGTTGAGCCTATGACAGTTTTTCTACTGATTAATGTTATACTTGCATATAAAATATATTGATTCATTTTTATAGGTATAGCAAATATTTTTCACCAAAATTAGCTTAGTCTTTTAATTTTAATTATAAGCTTACTGTGGTTCTGTGTTTTTTATTTCTACAGAAACTTTTATGGTTTTATAGAAACAAATCACTCAATATATTATTTTGAGATTGACTCTTCTTTTAAACAAAAACAGTTCTAAATTTATATATACATATATACATATATATATATTCTAATTTTAAATCTATCCTACCTTGTATTTTATGTGTGCCTGTATATATGTGTATGTTTTGGGCTGATGACCTGTTTATTTTCTTCTCATATTATTGACTAATCTGTACACTAATTATTCTCTTATTTCCATGTTAAATTTTACATCAATTAAGATTTATTTTAAGGATATTATTTCACACTATCTTATTTATTAATGTACTATCACCTCATCATATTATCAGTACATTTCTGAGGAGATTCTGTGTTCATTACTTCCTGTTACATAACATTTCTCAGCACCATTAGAAAGTAAAGAGAAAATTTCTCTTCCACTCAAGGATATTTATCAATTTCCTTTCTAATACACAAGAGTCATTTCTCTTTACTTCCACTCATGCTCAAATCAGAGCAAAACGACACCTGAAAAGTCATTCTGGAATGGAACAATTGGCTTTCCTCACCTCGAGTGCATCCATCCAGAGACGGCAATGTAGTCACAAGGACACAGATTTTTTAATGTATTTTTTATTTTTACTTTTTGTGGCTCCACTATCTCAAGCTGAGCTAAGTGAGAATAGAGAAAGAGACATCAAAAGAAAGAGTTAAGTAAAAAAGAGAATGTATATTTTCTATATCATGTATGTATACATCAGGTATATACAGTTATATAAATATATATAATTTATATATTTAGAAATTTATACATTTATCTGTTTATGTTAGTATTGATACATTTATGTTATATATTAATAATTATATGTATTAATATATATTTATAAAAGTTATATTGCATTATATACATTCTTCTATATATATATATTGGATATATATATATATATATATATTCTATCTCTACCATCCTTTTTTCTCCTTTCTCTTATTTTTAATTTTTTAATCAACTAGTACATTATGTAACTGTACTTAGGGAAGACATTTATAAAGAATGATTAAATTTCACAGCAAACTAGGTAACTGTTTCAAAGAGACAACATGGAAGAAATGTGGAAAAAAATGTTTCTTCTATTTCTATTTCCATTAACTATAATAAATGTGATAACGTACAAAAAAAGCTGGAGTGAATGACAAACATTTTCTCCATGCAATAGCAAACTGTGAAAAAAACACATCATTTTAAAGTACTACATAAAAGTGGATATTTTTCCTAGAATAGTGAGATATACTCATTTATATTTTGATATACTCATTTATATTTTAGATCAATCTTATGTCATCTCGCCTTGCTTTAGTATTGTGGCCACCTGCTCACCTCTTCTCTCAACATTCCCTGGTCATGAGAGTTTGGCACCTTTCAGGTTCTTTGGCACCTTAGTGCTTTAACTATGGTCTCCGTTGTGCCGTAGATAGAAAGGTCAACACCCACTAGTTTCATAACATAATGTCTCTGTGTACCCTAGGGTGTATTTCTTTACCCGAATATTGTTTCTTTGATTGCTTTAACAGAGTCAATGTGTTTTCCTAGGGTTCATCTATCACAAAACAATTTACAGTCCCTTGCAAAACCCCACTGCCTTGGAAAGAATGTATTTATGTTTTCTTTGGCTCAGAATGAATGACTCAGGTAGTGCCATATCCTTGAGGCCTTGTTCTTTAGGTTCTTTTTGTTTAAAGAAAGTATATTTAGGTCAGACTCTGAAAAAGGAACTATGTTTAGATAGCTGTGAGAACTGGTGGAAACTGCTTGGCAAGCAAACTTTCTTAGCAAAAGTTTGTTGAACTAAAAAGCCTTAAAGCTTAGAGTTTATTTTTATATTACACGTAAGAGCCTTACATTATTTAAATTGCAAAAAATGTAAAATTAATATTGAAGAAAATAGTTAAAACTCTTAATAAAATAAGACATTGTTATGTGTGTGTGTGTTTTTTTTTTAACCTGTGTCAATGATACTTCTTCCCCATGCTTCGAAAGCAAATGAATAATACTGTGACAATTTAAATGGGCTTAGCATGTAGCTATATACCTGATGTGAACTACTGACTCTGTAACATAAGAATGCGTTAATTAGAAGAATCTCAGGGAACATTTATTTTTTGTCAATATAATTTTGTAAGCGCACAATCAGAACAGTATAGTTAAAGTGGGGTTTGGGAAGGCACTCATTTTATAATAAGTTGAAGCTAATTTGGAAACATTGGTTGGTTTTCCACTCCCTGTATGCTTCTGGGTTAGGCTTGGCCACCAAAAACTTTTCTCTAGATTTAGAAAGTGCAGATAATGCAGGTGCTGGTTTCCCTGATGGTCAGCACAGAGCTACAGGCATTACTGCAGCTCACACATGTTCCGACGCCGTGGATCATGGGGCAGACATCTATGTATGTCTTTCCACTCTACAGAATCCCCCTCTTTCATTTAAATCCTGGCCCTTACACATGTGTAAGCATGTGAAAAGGGAAATATTTATTTATTTATTTATTATTTATTTATTTATTTAATTTATTTTTTTTTTGCACATCATGCCATCAGGATTCAATGTGGTGAGAGGTAAAAGTGGATTCTAGTTCATCCTCACAGGTCTCACTTTGCCTTTGTGGATTCTAGTTCGTTCTCATGGGTTCCAATCTGTTCTACTTTTTCCTTGTTTTGGATGGAGCTTTACTCTTGTTTAACTGTTGTACTGAACCTACAACAACTTCAGGCCAACCACCAGGTGCAGATTGGGCGGGGGAGGGTGATCAGGGCCTTGATCCAGCCGGTTGGCCACTGCATAGCAACTGGTCATTCTGTCATTCCGTCGATTGGCTTATATATATGTAGAGATTAGTTTCAGGTGTACAGCATACTGGTTAGACAATCATATATTTTACAAAATGTTACCCCTGATATTTCCAGTACCCACCTGGTACCATGCATAGTTATTACAATATTATTGACTATATACCTTATGCTGTACTTTATACCACTGTGGCTATAAACAGTGGTTTATACCTTCTGTAGACTTCTTCACCAGCTGCTCCTTATAGTCCTTAATTCATGTCTTTTCCCATATTCACTAAATATTTCTTTCCAGGATATTATTTTCCCAACTACTCCAAGAATTGTGTGATATTTAAATCGTATAGTGTATTTTTTTTTCACTCTTAGCGGTTCATCTTTTCTCATCTAACTCTACTGACACCTTTGGTGATGAAAGGTGAACCGAAACAGAGAAAACCCTAACTGGTGTTGCTAAACCCCTTTTTCTTGTGTGTGTGTGTGTGTGTGTGTGTGTGTGCATGCTTGCAGAAGCATGCTCAAAGTTAAAGTTAAATTTATATTCCCCAGACTTCTCTGCATTTGGGTGGGAACACGTTTGTCTGACCCTTTAAAAACTTCTCTATAATCTCCACAAATCTTGCGTCACTCTTCTGCCTGCTGAATGCACAGGGTCCAGCGAAGGATTCTGAAGACCGTACAGAAACCCGAATCAATATAAGAAAGGAGCCTTGGTTCCTGAATGATGACATGCAGCAGAGTATCACCCACCTTCAGTGCATACTGCCCTTTACATGAATGAGAAACAAACCTTGGATAAAGCTCTGTGATTTTAGAGGTGTTTATAGTAGCAATTAAACTATCTTGACTAAAGGGTTTGGAATCAAAGAGTAAGATTCTGAAGATATTTCTGAAGTTTAGGGAGTACATAAATTTCCTTAAGAGACCAGAAGGAAACAGAGAATTATATAATTAAAATGGAATTTTCCAATTAGCTTGCCAAAAATGTTTGACAAGTGTTAAAATACATATAGCCTCAGCCCTCATCATTGCCCTTTGCTGTACCCTGTGTACTAGAGGACTCTATTATATAAATATAAAACACATAATCTTGTAATTCGTTTATGTACATATTGTACCTTCTAATTATTCAGCCTTGTGTCAGACCCCTAAGTGCTGCAGTGTGACTTGTGTCTGGTCACATGCCTAGGACAACTGACCTAGAGGAGTAGATCCCGAGGATGATCAGCAGGCAAATACCTCAAGGTGAGCCATGTCTTCTGGTAAAGGAAAAAGTGGTGGCGCCTCTATGGAAAAGCAGGCTCAGATGAACTGACATCAAGAATATCTACAAAATAGCCACAGTGGTATAAAGTACAGCATAAGGTATATAGTCAATAATATTGTAATAACTATGCATGGTACCAGGTGGGTACTGGAAATATCAGGGGTAACATTTTGTAAAATATATGATTGTCTAACCACTGTGCTGTACACCTGAAACTAATCTCTATATATATAAAAGCCAAGCGACCGAATGACAGAACGACCAGAACGACCGGAATGACCAGTTGCTATGATGTGCACTGCAGTGGCCAACCAGCTGGATCAGGACCCTGATCACCCCCCTCACAACAGCCCACGGACCCTCCCCCCAGCGGGCCCTGCCCCTGATCGGCACTCCCAGCCCAATCGGGGGGCGGCGGAGGGCGGCCGGCCAACCTCCTGCATCCCCCCACCCCCCCGCTAGCCTGACCCTGATCGGTCCCCATTGGGGCAGGTGGCCCGACCCCACCCGTGCACCAATTTGTGCACTGGGCATCTAATACAAAATAATGTTGAATGTCAACTGTAATTGAAAAATATATAATAACAACAACAAAAACCAAAGTCATTATGTTGCAAATGTAAATAAAAGCAAATTGAAAAATAAATAAAAATAAAAGAATATACACGGCTGTTTAATTTTCTCAGAGCAGTCAGAATGGTGACTAAAAAAATATACATTTTGACATTTTGTGTTTGCCATCTCTAGAATCTTGTACCTGAACAGATGATGTCTCAATTTTTAAAAAAAGGAGGTTAGAAAAAAAAGGTAGAAATATAGACAAAAGAGAAAAATCTAGAAAAATAAATATGGGTAAATTAAGATTAGAAAACCATATGAGAATAGTACTTCAATGTTTAACTTCTCTGTATTCTTACATTTGTTTCTTATTGTATCTTATA
This sequence comes from Plecotus auritus, assembly GCF_963455305.1. Classification (NCBI taxonomy): domain Eukaryota; kingdom Metazoa; phylum Chordata; class Mammalia; order Chiroptera; family Vespertilionidae; genus Plecotus; species Plecotus auritus. The sequence goes on from NC_137775.1 coordinate 45,284,423, forward strand.
TGTATCATACTAGAGGCCCGGTGCACGAATTCGTGCATGGGTGGGGTCCCTTGGCCTGGCCAGCAATCGGGGCCAATCAGGACCATTTCACCCAGTTGCGATCGGGGCCAATCAGGGCTGGCCGGCCGGGGAGAGGGACCACGGGTGGTTGGTTCTGGGAGCACACTGACTACCAGGGGGCAGCTCCTGCATCAAGCGTCTGCCCCCTGGTGGTCAGTGCACGTCATAGCAACCATTTGACCGGTCATTTCAAAATACAAGTCTTTTGAAAAACCACAATAATTTATAGTGAATATAAAGTTTAAAGGTTTAATATTTTTATAATTCCTATTGGAAGATTTAATAGTTTATTAAACATTTAGGAACATAATATTATAAAATAATATTTTAAATATTATATATACACATATATATAAGTATTATATATGTGTATATATAATATTTAAAAACATTAGATATAATGACCTCTGAAGAATTGTGCAATTTGATTTTCAAATTTAAATTCTTAGGTTTCTTAATAAAAATGCTTTCTCAATTTTTTTTCACATTTCACAAAGGGTATTGACTTATTTTGCCTCATTTGAACCTAAAAACAAGCCAGAAAATTGTGTCAATTGAAAGCCAGTACAATTGCCTCAAATTCAACAAATCAAGTTTGAAATACTTTATTAGAAAAAGTAAGAATGTATAAATTAGTATAAAACTAACTTAAGAAACAACTACACACATTTTCTGAAGGTTAAATAATAAAGCGTTAATCAAACATTGACCAAAACTTGAGACAAAAATTAATTTCCATACATGTAAAGAATGATACAAAACTTAGCAGAACCCTCACCTACCTATTTAAAGTTTTACATTTTAAAAAAGTATTCAGGTTTTCATGTCTATTCTATATATATTTTTAATTTCCCCAGCCATTCCTTATCATCATTTTCCTGAAATTTGTATTATTTTCACCAAAAAAATCTTTTGCCAAGTAAAAGCTGTTTTTCCTGCCAAAGTGTTGCCAGTAGATGTGGGGTTCTTGTAGTGTTTTGAGAAAAAGCATTTCAGGGGACCCACAAGGGAGGATGATGAGATCTGGTGGTAATGCCTATTTGTGATGCAAAATTAAAGGAGTTTCCCAATGTCCCATTTCTGTCTGCCTCGCCTTGTAAAACCAGGGCCAGAAGTAGAGTCAAGGTCCAGAGATCCTGTGCCGTATTAAAGCATAGTCCCAGTCCAGCATCCGGCCAGCTTAGCTTGTGTTCCGGGCTGCAATCTATTGCTTTGCTGCTGTACTCAGGCTCCTACCTGGAGCCTGCATGCGAGGTCTACATGGCCATGGGCCACATAGCTGCTAGGCCACATGACTATGGAGAACATGTGAATGCACAGGGTGAGTGCGGGTCACAAGCAAGAGAGAGAGAGCTTTTTTGTTTACCTGGAATTATGTATTATCAGGCTCGGAAGGAGCCACAAGCTTTTTTAAAATAACCAGTCACTTTCCCAAACTTTCAGAGGCTTGCAATAGGGCCCGCCCCCTAGCCAACAACATTTCCCCCAGGTTAGAATGATAGTCCTCTGTGGTTAAGTACCTGTTAATTGACTTTATTGGGCATGTGCTTACTTCCCCTTTATTCTGTCCTTTCCCCTGGTGAGCTGCAGGGAATGGACTGGTGGTTCCCCAGGGAAAGTGTAAAGCTATAGCTTATGGTGAGACAAATAGATTCAGTGTCTGAACTCCCCTTTGCTTCTGTTACTATAAAAACATTCAAACCTATAAAGAATTTTTGTGATTTTATTTGAGCCAAACTGTCCACAATTCCCAGGAAGCAGAATCTCAACGAATTGGGATAATGCTCCAGAGAATGGCAGTTTTTCATCTATTTTTATACATTGCAATCAAAGGAGGAGACTTAGGTGGGTTACATGAAATCCACTGGTGATAGATTAGAGAAGTGGGAGAAAGCAAATCAGGGAAACCTCTGGGATTGGATAAAAAATAAAATGATAGACACATTACTTAGGTGGGTTCAGGATAGTTAACAGTCAACAATGAACATGACAACAGTAATAATGAGGGAATTTGTGTTATCTGTCCTGGCACCTAGGCACATGAGGTTGTGCCCCAAAGGGTCTGAAAAAAGGGAAGCTACAAGTTACCCAGACACATCAAGCATATGTTATCTTAGATGCAAAAAGACAATAGGCTCAGTTAAGGTATAGATTGACCTTGTCAGTGAAGATACTGGCCTAGGACGTAACTACCCACCATAACTGCTTTAAGTTAAAGTTCAATTTCAGACCATCCTTTGTGGTTACTGGAGGTCTTTGAGTTTGCAAGACTGCCATGCTGACCTTCCCAGAGCTTGTCAGGTTAGCATTTGGCCCCTTTCATCCATACTTCCTTCCCCATCAATACTTAGCTAACTGCAGGAACAAAAGGCAAAAAAGTTACTTACAAGCATCTGAAAATTTGAACAGGTGTAGAAAATACCTTGTCTATTTTTCAAAATACAAATTTAACCGGATTCTATTATACACTTTACTTCTCTTACATACTGACCTTAGGAGAATTCTCAGATGCTATTTGTGTCCTTAATTAAGGGATGGGCAGGGAAGTATTAGTACATTCTCAGTGCCAGATGACATGAAAAACAGTAACTACAATATTTATATCTGTCATCTATATTTGTTCCTAATATTACCTGTGAACTTGTTTTATTTCTTGTAATTAGACCTACTTAAATGTGTATACTTTACAAAGCATTGTTGCTCATTGTGTTCCTTAAATTGCTTAAATGGAATGTAAGTTTGCACTCTGAAATATGTAATTAGAAATTTAAGGGATCATAGCATTTTTATTTTATTTTATTTTAAATATATTTTTATTGATTTCAGAGAGGAAGGGAGAAGGATACAGAGAGAAAAAACATCAATGATGAGAGAGAATCATCGATCAGCTGCCTCCTGCATGTCCCACACTGGGGATTGAGCTAGCAACCCGGGCATGTGCTTTGACCAGGAATCAAACTGTGACCTCCTGGTTCATAGGTTAATGCTCAACCACTGAGCCATCATAGCATTTTTAAGTAAATATACACTGTGTCACAAGAAAACTCATTGTATCTGCTAATTTTTAAAATTCTCCTTCCTGTAATGATAATAAGTGCAGGTTTAACTTTAAAGCATTATTTATAATGACGATGTAAGAAACTCCAAACCTGTAGAAAAATTTTCTAAGAGTTTATTAGAGCCAAACAAAGGACACACCTGGAAACAAGATCTCAACAGACCGTGAGCAATGTTTCCCAGAATGACTGTAGTTTCTCTAATACATTTGGAATTAAGGAGAGCAAAGGAAGATTGCAGGAATGTAGGAGAAAGCAAGGCAAGAAAAGCTCTGTGATTGGATTACAGGAGAGTTAAGAAGTTCATGTGCTCTCTTGAAGGTGGTCCTGATTTTGAAGAGGTCTGAAAAAGAGGCATTCGAAGGTGTATTAGCCCAAATGCACAAAAGCAATGGTCAGGGCTTGCTTAAGGCAAATGTAAACGTTACTAGGGAACTTACAGCTTTCTGATCAGATCACCCTGTGAGGTTCCTTTTGGTTATATTTATTGCAGAACCCATCCCCTCACACAACCCACACACTTTTTTTTTGGTCCATAATAGCCACATTAAAGTAGATCTTTAAACTACAGATTTCTAGGAAATATATTCAATCTAATTCAACAAATAGTGAGAACCAACTGTGTGTCTGGCACTGTGCTAGTTACCAAATGTACAGAGAAGATTGTATTGTGACTAGAGGCCCAGTATAGGGATCCATGTACATTGAAAGTAAATTAATTAGAAGGTGGCCAGTGGGACAGGACTGGGCAAGATGAGCAGGACATGTCCTGGAGCCTACCTCCCATGGTCCCTCCCCAGCTGGCCACACCTGGGGCGGTGTTGGGACTAGAAGGGCATCTGCAGAGTGAGCAGGGTCCCTCCAGCAGGTGGGGCCCCTCAGCCTGGCCTGCAGGGATCCAGCCGAAACGAGCAGTCCAACATCCCCCGAGGGGTCCAGGAGTGTGAGAGGGCACTCTGCAAAGTTGCTGTTGCTCAGCAGCTCCTGTGTTGAGCATCTGCCCCCTAGTGGTCAATGTGCATCATAGCTACCAGTCAGATGGTCGAGCAGTCAGTCCGTTGGCTGGTTGCTTAGGCTTTTATATATAGAGACTAGAGGCCTGGTGCATGAAATTCATGCACGGGGGGTGTGTCCCTCAGTTCAGCCTGCACCCTCTCCAGCCTGGTAGGATCGGGCCTAAACGGACAGTTGGACATCCCTCTCATAAACCAGGACTGCTGGCTTCCAACTGCTCACCTGCCTGCCTTCCTGATTGCCCCTAACCACTTCTGCCTGCCAGCCTGATCACCCCCTAACCACTCCTCTGCCAGCCTAATTGACGCCTAACTGCTCCCCTGACAGCCTGTTTGACCCTAACTGCCCTCCCCTGCAGGCCTGGTTCCCCCCACCCCAACTGCTCTCCCCTGCAGGCCTGGGTCCCCCCCCAACTGCCCTTCCCTGCAGGTCCAGTCGCCCCCAACTTCCCTCCTCTGCCAGCCTGGTCACCCCTAACTTCCCTCCCCTGCAGGCTTGATCGCCCCCAACTGCCCTCCCTTGCAGGCCTGGTCCCTCCCAACTGCCCTCCCCTGCTCACCCATCTTGTGCAGCCATCTTGTGTGTTGGAGTGATGGTCAATTTGCATATTACTCTTTCATTAGATAGGATAACATCATCAGTCTCCTCTATCACAACAGAGGTTCAACCTGATAATTTGACATATGGAGTTAAATATACAAAATGATTAATCTTATCTTGATAGATACTGATGGCCAACCAAATAACTCTCTGCATTTCCTAAAATAATCCTAGAACTGTCCTTAGCAACATGTATTGTAAAAGACCCCTGGAGTAGCAACTAGAAGATTTCAATCCTCAGGCAAGTCATTTAACATTTTGTGCTTAGGCATCACCTGGGTAATGAAGGCGTCATTCAAGGTGAATGTTCAATGAAAAATATTTTATACTGGCTCTCTCTAGTGCTAGAAGTGTGAATAGTTTCCTTAGCACCAAATAACTGATTCTTGCACTGATTCTTAAGGAATAAAAAGCATAGGTTCAATAATATAGAGCAATCTGTTCTCTTCAGCAATTTTTAGTTTTAAGGAATGGTTGTGAGTGAAAACTTGAATTGTTTTTCATGAGTAAACTTAGAGATAACTCCATAATAAGAATGGCACATTGTGTCTTGTGTTATATTTTCCCCTTAAATCATCATTATATTTATTATTTTTGATATGTTACCATTTAGATTTCATTATAGACAAATGATAATTGGTCAAGTTTTACATAAGACATAGCTTTCAACAGAACAGACTTTTATAACTATCATACAAATAAATTAAAAATACATTGAAGGATAAATTTTGTTAAGAAAAGTTTTAAATTCAATTCCATGGTTTTTTTCCTAGCATGTTATAAATTGTTTCCCCCTTTCTGCTTAAATATCAAATAAATAAGCTTTCAGGAATATTGCCATTTTTAAAAATAAAACAAAGATTGAAGGCTTCCCTGCACAATAAAATTGCAACCTTTGGAGAGATTTTATCCCATATTTTGCACGTTAAATTTAGACTTTCAACGAATTCTGCCTATAAAGAATGGCGTGGTGCACAATGAAAAAAAATTTAATCAAATTGTTAATACATGTTATCCTATCTAATGAAAGAGTAATATGTAGCTCCCCTTCTCTCATGATCAAGAAATTAGTCCATGTCTTTGCTCCTCAATAATCACTTCTTCAAAACTGCCCCTTATTGTCAATAGAGTACATGCATTTGCAGTTAAATGCCCTACATTCTTCAAAATGTAAAAAAGAAAATAGTTCTCATCTTTTATACTGGCAACATTATGGATATTGTTAAGGATATGCAATCTAATCTATTAAAATAACAATTTATTGCTTTGAATTTGCAAACGGCTTTTAAGATTCTTAAAACAAGATAGAAGAAATATATTTGATCTTTTGCCTCATTTAACATTTGAATCCATATTCTGAGTAAAATTATTATATAACTTAATGATCATTAGTGGTCATACTTTCCCTTTTTAACACTATATATATGAAATATATATATGTTACATATATATTATATATATATATATATTCCCAAAGATATATACACACACTTTGAATAATTATAAAGGCAATGTTTATTAAAATGCATTTCATTTCCAAAATAGAGCTATCAGCTGTTAAAGTGCATATACATTTTTTGGGACACCCTGCATGTAAATGTTATTATGGAAATATATACACTATTACATTCTATCAGCAAATTGAATGCATATTACATTATGTGTATTAATTCTTTAGAAATCATTTTATAAAACAATAAAAGTTTTAGCAATAGAAATGTTTTAGTAATAGCATTTTGTAACAAAATAATGTGCTAATACTTACCAAAATTCTCCTGCTCTGAGGTGTAAGCATGGAAGGCCCTCTACTAGGCCAGAGAAGAATAGGACTGTAGTTAGGAAATCTCTATTTGACTAGCTTGGGAAAATGTCTTTTTTTTTTTTTTAACTTGAAATATAATTAATATATTGTACAACAAACACCCCCTCCAATTTATTATCAGAATTCACCAAAATGAGCGCTCATCATCAGAATGGTTTTTTTTAAATTTAGAAGTAAAAGTATTGTATACCGTGGCTACTGTTGGATCCAGGTTTATTATCCAAATCTTACACTATTTTTAGTTCTACTTTAAGGAAAATAATTGAAATTAGGCACAGGGCATCTTAGATACAGTCCTTGCAATTGAGAGTCCTTTAAACTTAAACCTCTTAGCTTCTTGAAAATTATGGGGAATGTGAAGGTAGATTAGAAAGACTTGGCTGATAAAGTTGAATACAGTAGGAAAGATGAAAATGCGTGCTAGGACCCTGTGCAGAAGGCAGTGTTGTGCATTGAAGGAACTGAAATATACCTCTGTGGCTGGAGTAAGAGAAGCTTGGGAGAATGTGAGCATTAAATTAGGTAAGGTTTATAACAGTGTTTTAAAAGCTGGCAAAGGGTATTCAAATAGTGAAAAAATATATTTACTATTGCCTAGATATTGAGCAAGGGGAAGTGTAGTTAGCGAAAATGCCAGTGGGGTAGATATGGCTCAGGAAATGTAGGCCTATGAGAGCATTTTGAGGAGTTCTGCCTTTACCTTAATGCAAACGTAATTTTTATAGAGCTTCAAATTGGACAGGTAGAGCTAGGGTGGGGCCAATGAATGCAAGTAGATTTGTGTGCCATCAAGATTACTGCGGATATGCCTAGAGAATATTTTAGAGAAGACTTAGGCTATTCTTGCAAAACAGGCGGAAATGGTGGTGTTTTTGACTGGTTTGTTACTGATAGATAATGGCGGGAGTGTACTGATTTGAGAGAAAGCAAAATCTATCAGAAATTCAAGAGGTTAGTGTTATGACGACTCTTGGATTTTAATTTACATCACTAAACAAATGGTGAAATCTGTAAGAAATGCAGATTTGGATAAAAGGAAGATGAATTCAATCTTGCTTCTTTAGTCAGAAGTATTTTCAGAGATTCCAAGAGGTAAGGCTAAGTAGATCACTGTGAGGTACAATCAGTTGCCACAAGCCAAGTGTAGGTATTTAAATAAAATGAAAAATTCAGTCTCACTAACCATATTTTAAGTGCTAAGTAGCCACATGTAGCTAGTGGTTATTGTTTTGGTCATTATAGATATAGGACAATTTCATGATAGTGGAACATGCTGTGAGGCTGAACCAGTGTAGATAAAAAATCCTGTTTGTGATTTGTTGTAGACAGGTGCAAGTTATCAGATGAAGAGTTATAGGTAAGTTGTAACTTCCAGAATGCCATCCTTTAATAGGATGACAATTATAAGTAGACATATAATCAGAAAAGCCAGGAAAAGTTTGCTTCATAATTCAAAGAAAAAGAAAAATTCAAAATATAGTAAGCTGCGAATAGGTTTGAGTGCTGTTTAGAAGATAATTAAGATGACAGAATCAAAATATTCACTGAGTTTAGTAACAGAAGCCTTTGAACAAATTAGAAAGAGATATCCCACTTTCAGAAGAGTGTGAAGGTGAAAACCAGAAAGGAATGGTTGGAAGAACCAATGGGACATAGGAGAATTGGCACAACATTATGGATATTCTTGGTAGTGAAGGGAAAGAGAGAGAATGCAGTATTTCTAAAACCATAAGTTGTCAAGTGGGAGATCCATCTATCCATCTATCTATTATCTATGTGTTATTTATATTGTTTTTTAAACTTTTAGAAGAATGAAATGAATTTAACTTAAAGGAGAATTATCCTGTTGAGAGGGGAAGGATATAAAATTCAAGAGTGAGAAGGAATAGAGTATAAAGTCCCGAGGAAAAGAAAGACATATAAAATGAAGCAAAATATGGAAAGATTATCCTGAGAAAGATTCAGATGATTTACCAGAGTTCCTGTGATTTAAACACCATTTCGGTTGCCTTTGAATTCATTGCTTTGTTTTGGTTTTTCTGTTATGAATTAATTCAAACATCTGTTTTTTAAACACCCAAACTATATTTTACTTACAGGTGTGTCTGTCTCCATGCTTGCCTGTTGATTATATTTGTTCTCCCATAACAATTTTAGCTAAATGGGGCAATGGTGTTCAGTTAATCCGTGCAGGACTTCTCTGAATTTCTCCCACAGGGCAGTTATGTACCAAATGTTAATTTTCCCTCCTGAGGAAAGGAACATTATTAATAACTTTGATTTAACAACTACATTGTTATATTTGTGTTTTAGGTAATTTCTTCCTCAGTTTAACATATCTAACTAAGCCAAGGAAAAACAGGAGTTATGGCGGATGCTAGAGTCATCACAACATACTATTTAAAGATAAATGCTGAAAAGTCAAGCAGACTTGCTTTTAAATGCCATCTCCTCTGGGTATCCTTAGGAAATCATTGAAAAAGTATTCAGAGGCCAAAACCGGTTTGGCTCAGTGGATAGAGCGTCAGCCTGCGGACTGAAAGGTCCCAGGTTCGATTCCGGTCAAGGGCACGTAACTTGGTTGCGGGCACGTAACTTGGTTGCGGGCACATCCCCAGTAGGAGGTGTGCAAGAGGCAGCTGATCGATGTTTCTCTCTCATCGATGTTTCTAACTCTCTATCCCTCTTCCTTCCTCTCTGTAAAAAATCAATAAAATATATTAAAAAAAAAGAAAAAAAGAAAAAGTATTCAGAGGTTCTTCTATGCCAGAATGTGTACTAAACACTCTGATTTTATAAGAACCAAGGGTTAACTAGTCCTAGATGGATTTTCTGCAGGTTCGACTACAAATCTCCATGGAATCCAACTCGATGGTAAGTTCTAAGGTAACCAACACTGGGAGAGGCTGAGATGAAGGATGATGAAACTAGCCTGACATGTTATACAGATGCAAGCACAAAGCTTGGAATCCACCCTCTGATCCCACCAGTGAAGGTTGCCATGTCGCTTGTCTTCCTCCAACTATGGATGCTGATCCAGGAGACCTAAACTGGAACCAAGGTCCTGCCCATCAGAGTGCTGTTCAGTCCCAGCTCTTAATCAGCCCAGGGAGGGAATAGCGCCTTCTTAATCATGGATTTTAAATTGCCCCACAGCCAAGGTTAGGTTCTTCACCCAGAGGCTGGCAACGGGTCCTGCTCTATCCCTGGGCTCCAAGACAGAATGTAGGGAATGACAGGAGGTCCATACTCCTCCCACTGATTCAGTCTCAGTTCCCCCCATTGTTGTTCTTTCATCAGCCCTAATTTGTATGTTTTCTGACAATTTTTTACCTTGTTAGATTGATACCATATTCACAGTTGTCTTCTCATTTTTTTATAATGCTTTTCTATATGTAAACTCACAACCCAGCATTATAGCTTTCCTCCATGTCTTTACACAAACTTTCACTTCTATGCAATATATCACTTCCTTTTGCTTAGTAAATACCCATTCTTTAGAACCCAAGTCAGGTGTTGCTTTTCCTTTATGCTTTACCTGATATGCATGACAGAAATAGATGGAGATAGTTACTGTACTTTGTAACAATTTTGTAGTCCCTATGTAGTTCCAGAAAAGAATATAAATATGCTATTTTTAATTGTGTATTTATTTCAATTTTTGCCTCCTTATGAAAAATATGTTTTTCAAGGGCAGGCAACATTCATCTTTTTATCCCTAGCTCTTATCAGCAAGACTGAACTAGAAGAGACATTTAATAAATTTGTGAAAATTGAAATCTCCATGAAAACACCACTCTGAATCCACTGTGATGAAAATAACCTAGATATTTAGACAATAAAGTTTAAAGTTACATTCTGAATGAAAATGATGCCACCATCTGGCTCATTTCAAAGAAAAAGAATTACAAAATAGTCTCTCAGACTATTGATTACAAAGTCAAATGTATTTGGTAACTGAGAGAAATAAAAAAATAAAATAAAATAAAATAAACTTTACCAGTATATCTCCTTTAAATGTTGCTCACAATTTCAAGGTGGAATTGGAAAACTTGAGCAATTAGCTGATAAATTTCCATGACATCTTTTGTTGATGGAACATCGCAATATACTAAGCAAATGGTCACTTGATCACAATTTCTGACCCATTGGTCCAAATGAGTACCTGTGATTCCTGTCACTTATGCTATTCAGTTATGTAGTTGTGTCCCATTCAAAGAATATAGGGACGCCGAAACCGGTTTGGCTCAGTGGATAGAGCGTCGGCCTGCGGACTGAAAGGTCCCGGGTTCGATTCCGGTCAAGGGCATGTACCTTGGTTGTGGGCACATCCCCAGTAGGAGGTGTGCAGGAGGCAGCTGGTGGATGTTTCTCTCTCATCCATGTTTCTGGCTCTCTCTCCCTCTCCTCTCTCTTCCTCTCTGTAAAAAATCAAAGAATATAGGGAAAGCAAAATTGAATCTCTAATTTGAAGTTTTCTGTTTTAAATTGAGGGATGTCTCTGCATTAAAGAAATCAAATTCAACAAATATTTACCATGCTCCTTTTATTTACTAAATCTTTGAGGAGTTTAAAACAATAATAGTGATTGGTTTAAAAAATATGCTTTCTATCTTATCATTTATTCAGCAAACATCTTGATATATGTAGGTTGCAATTATTTGTTAAGTTAGAACCTACCTTATACTATATACCATTTGTTTTATTTTTCATAAAGATTTACCTTTCTCCTCCACCACACTGCATATTTTAGATCATTAATAATACTTAAAAATTAACATTTAGATTTCTCATTTGGGAATATAGGTATGATATCCAAGAATATAATAAAGGGAACTTGTCCTTTTTCACATGGGGATAATTATATAAATAGATAGTCAATGAAAGTTCATCCGGAAGAAGGGAAGCCCCTAGCAGTTGCAGAACCAATGAAGGGAAGGCAGCTGCCCTGCATTCCTGAGCAGCACTTAAACCTGGGAATACATGTACCATGCCTTGTAGTTATTCACATTTGCAACAACAGAGATATTGTCCTTAGACTGAAGTAAAAATAAACACCAGAAAACAAGCAAGAGCAAATCTTTCTAAAGAAAAGTCAACCGTTTGTTGATTTTGCAATGAGCATGCAAATTTACAAGTGAATTTTAAACCAATGTCAAAGTGATTATTACCTAAATCTTATACATTTCTAAGCTTCTAAAATGTTAACTAAGTTGGAAATTTTAAAGGAATCTAAAGAGAAGCAAAACTATTGAAAAGTCAGAAATGTTTTTATAGATTTTCTTTAAAGAAAGTCTTCTTTGCTTTAGCCAAAAGAAGTGGGAAAGGAAGTCTCTTTTTGTATACACCTTTCACTATCTATATACATAAAAGCCCAAGTGACCAAACGAATGGTCGACCAGTCGCTATGATGCACACTGACCACCAGGGGGCAGGCGCTCAATGCAGGAGCTGCCCCCTGGTGGTCAGTGTGCTCCCACAGCCAACCTCCTGCAGCTGTCCAACCTCCCGTGGTCCCTCCCCCAGGCCAGCCAGCCCTGATGGGCCCCAATTGGGACTGGGCAAGACAGCCCCAATCAACCCCAATTGCCAACCAGACTGAGGGACCCCACCCATGTATGAATTCATGCACTAGGCCAGTGGTCGGCAAACTCATTAGTCAACAGAGCCAAATATCAACAGTACAACTATTGAAATTTCTTTTGAGAGCCAAATTTTTTAAACTTAAACTTCTTCTAACGCCACTTCTTCAAAATAGACTTGCCCAGGCCAAGGTATTTTGTGGAAGAGCCACACTTAAGGGGCCAAAGAGCCGCATGTGGCTCGCGAGCCGCGGTTTGCCGACCACTGCACTAGGCCTCTAGTTAAAACATAAATGTCATGTCAATACCACAGAACTTGTTAAGCATGAATTAACACAAAGAGTCAGATTGTCAAATCAGACTCACATGAATGAAAGATTGTTTTTATTTTCAAGCTTTATTAATAATTTCAAGTTAACAAGAGGCACACATGATACAAAAAGAGGTCCAGGATTTTTAATGTACTTTTTTGCTCACACAGGATACACCTTTTTGCTGAAGTTAAAGTCTCAGTTTAGGGAAGTATGTAGTATCCTCATTCATACCAGCATCCAATTCAGTTATAAAATATCTCCATCTTATATTCAGGCAGGTATACAGCTTATGTGACATTTTTCGGGGATCCATCCTTCATTTATCCACAGATTCCAGGTTTGTTTACTATACACATATCTTAGATTATGGACATCTGGCATTCAATATATTTATAGAAGCATACATTTGATGCTCATAGAAAAACTCTTTTGCTGACATATACCATTACTTTGTTTGCCTGAAGATTAGTTATTACCATGTTCATAAGGAAACTATATCAGGATCACCTGCAGCCTTTTTATATTGAATGTGCTCCCAACCTTAGGAATAAGAGCGAAATGGATTGCAAGTTGCTCCTTAACATCTTTCTTCTATATGTACATTTAACAAATGTAGTTTAAAGTAATAGCAAATCATTAACTTTTCCTGGCCATCCACTTGAATTGAACATTAGGTGGGCCCATTGTAAGAGACTCAGTGGTAAGAATTTCAAGTAGCAAGGAGCAGCAATAAATCACTAGATATTGATGGTAAACCACTGACATTAAGGGACCAATTGCAAATAGGATAAGGTACAAAATATCTTTCCCTTCACTGTGAACTCCTCAAAGATTTAGTATATAAGAGGAGCATTGAATTTTTTTATGCACAGATATCCCTGAATTTAAAACAGAAAACTTCAATTTAGAGATTCAATTTTGCTTTCCTATATTCTAATTTAGAACTCTAAAAAGTTTTTAGTCACATCATTTCAGAATGTGTAAGCAAGTTTTTTAGCTCTAATATAAAATATACAAATTCTTTTTGGTAGTAGACAAAAATAAATAAATCTGGCAGAAAAAATAATGCTGTTTTCAAATGCATGTTACGAATATGAATAGTGATAGTAAGATATATACTCTGTAATGAAAAATAAATATATCTAACTTGAGAGTTTAATTGACCCCTCTCTTTTATTAAACAACGTAAGAATTAGTCACAATCAGTCATACTTCTTCTTGTTGTTGTTAATCCTCATCTGAGAATATCTTTTCCATTGATTTTTCGACAGAGTGAAAGAGATGGGGAGAGACAGAGAGAGAAGAACATCCATGTGAGAGAGACATCTTGATTGATTGCCTCCCACATGCTCCCCAACCGCAGCCCTGGAATCAAGCCTGCAACTGATAGGTATATGCCCTTGACCAGGAATCAAACCCAAGACCCTTTAGTCTGAGGGCTGACACTCTAACCACTGACCAACACTGGCTAGGGTGCAATCAGTCATACTTTAAACACTTAATTTAATTTATTAAAAAATAAATGTTACTCTTTTAATATTAATATTTTAAGCAAATTTGTAAACTTTTCTAAAATTATGCATTGTTTTCTAAAAGTTACTTCTAAAACTCTTGTAAGTGAAGCCACAAATAAAATGAGTAGTGTGGATTATTACAATTAGGTGTGTCAAATTAAAGTTAAAGTAGCTTAATAGAAGATATTCCCACTAGCTTATGAGCCTCTCATAAATATAAATAAAAATAAGTAAGGGTATAAATAATTATGATTACTATCATTTATATTTAACTTTTGTCTTTATTAAATTTATTAAAATATTAGTACCCTTCATGCAACAGAAATCACCAGATTATATGATAATTTAAGAATGAATAAATAGTTTTTGAAAATAATTACCATGCAAATTTGGGAGGAAAATGTCTTCATTAAGGACATTTTTACTCTCTATACTAATAATAGAGGAATATGCAAATTGTCTGGGATGCTGTCACAGTAACAGTAACGACTAAAAAGCAGGCTGCATGGGGCGACAAGGCCCGCAGCAGAGGCAGTTGGGGGCGACCAGGCTGGCAGAGGGGGGCAGTTGGGGGTGACCAGGCTGGAAAAGGGGGTCAGTTAGGGGCGACCAGGCAGGCAGGCAGGTGAGCAGTTAGGAGCCAGCTGTCCCGGATTGTGAAAGGGATGTCCGACTGCTGGTTTAGGCCCGATCCCTGGTATTGGGCCTAAACTGGCAGTCGGACATCCCCCAAGGGGTCCTGGACTGGAAAGGGTGCAGGCTGGGCTAAGAGGACACCTCCCCCGCCCCGTACAGGAATTTTGTGCACTGGGCCTCTAGTTATTTCATATTTGTTAACCTTTTGCTTTGAAGTGATTTTTAGGAAAACCCAATAAAGACTGTGGCCTCTTTATGATCACTAATCTTGGTGCCAATTTGAGCATTTCTATTTTTCTTATTTGCGCTAATGTATGCTGTGAACCTTATAAACTCTCAGAGTTTATTTGTTTTCACCTATTTAGGAGAAACCATTAGAATGTCAGGATTGCTGAAGTTTATCTACAAGAAATTGTAGTTATAGGAATTCTGCTCAACTAATCTTTAGGTGCTTCTTAAGGGTTATTGTTCTATAATTTAATTATAATTTTGATTTGAAGAATAATTCTAATATACTTAAGTATAAAAATGGCTCCAGACAATGGTTCTTTTATTTCTGAGGTTGTACTTCTCTGGAATCTCAAATATTTGAAACTCTAATAAATCATTTAAAAAAATGATGAAGCATACATAAATTGAAAATAGCCAAAATTTCCACTTAAAATATCTATAAAGATATTTAAAGGAATTCTTTTTGATTACTTACCACTCTTTGGAAACGATTAACACAGGAACATCAGAAAAATTGACACACAATCCTTCTGGGATAGATGACCATCTACATAATTTATTTTCAGAAGCCCTCATGATTCAAAAAGTAATAATAATTCTAAAAATTTAATAGCTAAAGATATTTGTTTCTTAAGTCTAAGGTGTGTATATATATACACCTTAGTAAATCACAATGGTTGGTTTTTATTTATTTGTGTGGTGGTTTTTTTTTCATTGTAAAAATTAGATAGAAAATTGTTTGCTGAGTAGGGTGCATGCATTAATCTGCTACTTTTGCAATTGTACACTGAAAATTCACATATTTGTGTTTGTAGTGTTATGTTCATACCTTTTAGAATATTTTACGTAGCCTAGGCATACTTTTTCCTAGCCTGGCATCTAGAAAACACTTAATTTTGTTTTTTGCTACAAACTCTAACCTGACATTCAGGGAGGGCCCCTGACAGTATGTTTTTAACCTATAATTCTATGTTCAACTTTGTTCTTTCCAACACATATAATACATATCAGTCAGTTAAGAGTGCCCTAATGTGTTCAAAATTTCTGGCAGTTGTACTTTTATTAATATGTGTTTTCCAACTGAGAATCATGCCCTGGTCTGGCTTTTGTATTTTGTACACTTAATTTGTGCCCCAAACCCAAGAGGCTGAAGATCTTGAATTGAGCTAACTGGAACATTTTTCTAACTGAAAAATAAAATGCAAGCTCAGGAAATAGTATTAATAACCAGATAAGAAACTATTTTCCTATTTTTTTTTGTAAAAAAAAAATCAAAGAAAATGAAAGATAATTAGAAGAAAGATACATAAAGAAAAAATACTGACACATCCAAGTTTTTTTTTTTTTTAAAAAAAGCAAAGATGTAAAGGAAAATATATCAAAGCAGACATCTTCAAAACTCTACCCATGAAGCAGGAAATAGAATAAAAGAGAAGATCACCTCTGTGTGCAGTGTTGCCCAAAGCTAAGAGAAAAAACATATCCCATTTTTGAGATTTCATTTTAAAGATCAAAACTATAAAATGCAAACTATTACACATTAGAAAAATACCTCTTTTAATTTTCTTTCAATGTCTGTCACTGTATATTTACTTATATTTGTATTTATGGTCATTATTCAGAACAATCAGTTTTAATATCTGTTAAAGACTGAGAGTACAGAAAAATTAGTTAACTAAAATCTGTTAAGAGTGATATCCTATATAATAAAGAGGTAATATACAAATTGACCCTCACACCCTCGCATCACAAGATGGCTGCCCCATGTCGTCACAAGATGGCCACCCCCATGTCATAACAAGATGGCCATCCCACTTCATCACAAGATGGCCACCCCCACATTGTCACAAGATGGCCAGCACGGGAGGGCAGTTGGGCGTGACCAGGCCTGCAGAAGAGGGCAGTTGGGAGGGGGAACAGGCCTACAGGGGAGGGCAGGTGGGGGTGATCGGGCCAGCAGGGGAGGGCAGTTGGGGGCGGTCAGGCCAGCAGGGGAGCAGTTAGATGTCAATCAGGCCGGCAGGGGAGTGGTTAGGGGGCTATCAGGCTGGCAGGCAGAAGCAATGAAGGGCAATCAGGCATGCAGTTTGGCAGGCGAATGGTTAGGAGCCAGCAGTCCCGATTGTGAGAGGGATGTCCTAGGGGTCCAAGATTGGAGAGGGTGCAGGCTGGGCTGAGGGAAACCCCAACCCCAGTGCACAAATTTTGTGCACTGGGTCCTAGTATTTAATAAATCTTGCAGATTTGTTGTGGCTATGACAATAATAGTAGACTAGTATACTTTTTCAGAAAATTATATATTTGTTATATAATCTTTTTAATGAAAATCTGTGAATGTAAATGCATTAATGACTTTTTTTTCTAGTGTTGTAAAGGAGAAAAATCTGTCTCAGTGAAGAATACTAATACTAATTATATAACTATTACTTATATTAGAACAAAATTTTTTTCTTTATTCATTAAGGTATTACATATGTGTCCTTATCCCTTCCATTGCCCTCCCACCCTCGTAGTGTCTGTGTCCATTGGTTATGCTTATATGCATACATACAAGTCCTTTAGTTGGTCTCTCCCCCTGTCCCCCACCCTCCCCTGCCTTCCCTCTGAGGTTTGATGGTCTGATCGATGCTTCTCTGTCTCTGGATCTGTTTTTGTTCATCAGCTTATTTTAACATTTTATTTCTTAACTGATATATATATATATCCTATCTAATAAAAGAGTAATATGCAAATTGACCATACCTCTGCTACACCCACAAGCCACGGCCACAAGCCATGCCCACTGGCCAATCAGGAGCGAATATGTAAATAAATCCAACCAAGATGGCTGTGGCCACAGAGAGCAGGAGGGAGGCTTGGGTTTCCCCAGCAATGGAGGAAGCCAAACTTTCCATAAACCCTGGCGGGCCCAGGACTCCACTCCAGGCTACAAACTGTCAATTATAGAAGATAAATAAAGCCCAACAGAAATGGCAGCAGCCATGGAGCTGGAGAGAGCAAGAGGCTAGGGTTGCCCCCGGCGATGGAGGAAGCCAAGCTTTCTGCACCCCCTGGCCTGCCTTGCCCTCCGCTTAAGGCTATAAAGTTTCAATTATAGAAGATAAATAAATCCCAACAGAAATGGCTGCCACCACAGAGTGAGCAGAAGGCTTGGCTCTGATCCAGGCTACAAAGTTTCAATTGTAGAAGATAAATAAATCCCAGATACCAGGGCCTCCACTTTGGGTAGCCGGGGGGGGGGGGGGGCATGGCTGGCCTGCAAACCACCACAGGCCCCTCACCCAGGCTGCCCCATGCCCCAAGGGAACCCCCACCCTGATCTGGGACACCCTTCAGGGAAAACCAGCTGGCCCCCACCCATGCACCAGACCTCTATCCTATCTAATAAAAGAGTAATATGCAGATTGACCATCACTCCAACACACAAGATGGCTGCCCCCATGTGGTCAAAGATCCTGCCCCATGTGGACACAAGATGGCCACCACAAGATGGCCAGCAGGGGAGGGCAGTTGGAAGGGACCAGGCCTGCAAGGGAGGGCAGTTGTGGGTGATCAGGCCAGCAGGGGAGGGCAGTTGGGGGTGATTAAGCCTGCAGGGAAGGGCAGTTAGGGGTGACCAGGCCAGCAGAGGAGGGAAGTTGGGGGCGACTGGGCCTGCAGGGAAGGGCAGTTGGGTTGGACCCAGGCCTGAAGGGGAGAGCAGTTGGGGGGTACCAGGCCTGCAGGGGAGGGCAGTTAGGGGCAAACCGGCTGGCAGGGGGTCAGTTAGGCATCAATCAGGCTGGCAGGGGAGTGGATAGGGGCTGATCAGGCTGGCAGGCAGAAGTGGTTAGGGAAAATCAGGAAGGCAGGCAGGCAAGCAGTTGGGAGCCAGCAGTCCTGGTTTATGAGAGGGATGTCCGACTGCCCGTTTAGGCCCGATTCTACCAGGCTGGGGAGGGTGCAGCCTGGGCTGAGGGACACCCCCCCCCCCGTGCACAAATTTTGTGCACCGGGCCTCTAGTATATATATACATATATATATATATATATATATATATATATATATATATATATAGAGAGAGAGAGAGAGAGAGAGAGAGAGAGAGAGAGAGAGCAAGTTTTAAATTTGTAAATTAAATATGCACCAAGTAATTATAACATCTTTTTAAATAAAGTGCATTTCAATTTTGTTAGACTACAAGAAAGTGAACCATTTTTAAAAACTTAGTATTTTTATTTCTAGTAAAATATTATTTTGTGCAAAAGGGCATGGGGTTTATATAATAAAATTTTATTAAAGTGAGCTCAAGGAAAGGTAAAGGTTGACCTTAAGAAAATTTGATAGGATTACATAGAAAAATACATATATTTCTAAAATTTTATAGACTAAAAGCTTCATTATAACAAAATATATTGATATTTTAAAAATATCTCCATAATAAAACTGGATATTTTGGAATTTGAGAAATATTGTTTGGTATTATATTATATTCAAAAGCTGATATGATTTAGTAAATGATCAGTTAATTTAGTAACCTTAGAAATATATATTAATAGATACAAAAATCAGCCTAAACATATTTACAGGTTCTATGAGATAACTTAAAATTGCCCAAAATTTTGAACACTTTCTAAATCCTGAGAGTTATGGCAAGAATAGTATAAGATAACATTACTTAATAATTTTAATGATCCTATTAAAATGTATTATAATTATTTTCCAAAGGAAACTGAAGCTTAGATCATCATTTACCTAAAATTTCAAGGTGACAGGCCTGGAATTTAAACCTTCATCTTTCAGGTCTAAATTCCTACTTATGGTACTTTACCATTTATTCATGTACACTTTTTCATTCTACTGAGGTAAACTCAAATAAATATTTCCTGGACCACTGCTATGTTTCAGGCACAGTTCTAGGTGACAGAACAGTGAACAAAGCAAAAAAACAAGTAAACAAACAAATACACATACAAAAAACCCTGCTTTACCAGTAAAACTTGTCAGACAAGAGCTAAGACAAAACTACAGTAGGGAAGGAGAAGAGGAATTGGGGTATTTATGGTTTTAGGAGATTGGCTAGCAGTAAAGGCCTAAGTGAAAAATATATAGCTGAGTAAAGTCTGAATATGATCTGGGAGGAAGCCATGTGGGTATTTTTTGGGAAAAGAACTCCAACCAGGAGGGATGATTGGATAAAAAGCTTTGAGGCAGAAACTTGCCTGTGTTCAAGGAACAGCAGAGAAGTTGGTCAGAGCAGAGGGTACAAGAGAGGAGCAATATAGGTTATATGTTTGGGACAATTCAGACTTGGAAGAATTCAGACTTCTCATCTTATTCCAACCTTCTTCTCCTACTTCTGTAAGAAATTTTCTCACCTCCACTCATGTAAAATGAGCACTTAACCTTACCCATTCCCTCCTAAACCAGACCAGTCTACCTTAGCTAAGAATTGCTGGTTCTGCCTTTCCCTCTCCTCTTCAATGTATACCACCATCCCTGTACCAATTAAGACATGGAATCAGGCAAAAATCACTCTAGCGTATAAAAAGAAAAAGGATTGCCTCCCTTCTTTTCTGTACTTATATTCTATCTCTTTCTAAGGTAGCTCCTTCCCCCATCCTGGTCACAGGTTCTATCACTCTACACACCCCGCTAATTGCCTAACCCCCTTTATGCTTTACAAGGTCACAGGGTAACATAACAATAAGCCATCTCCCATCATCAGCTTGCAACAACACAGTTAACCTAGAACTACAGAGTGGCCATTGGTCCCAACAGGTTGACTACCAGGTCTGCCCGGAAGCCAATGGTTATTTCCTACAGCCAGTCCGTTTTACTTCTTATCCAGCCATCCAGGCCTGAGGCTTCAACTGCTCCTTTCTTTCCCTTTTGCTTTTCCCTTGGATAACAGCCCATTCTAGCATTCCCTTCCACTTACTCTGCAATAGGTGACTCATCTGTCACTTCTTATTGATAGATCCATGGTGACTACCTGTTGGTTTGGAGTGCAGAACCAGGAGAAGGAACCTCATATCCTTTAGTCCACTTCTTCTCTCTACATCTTTCAAATTGTCTCCATGATCAGAGGTTTTTCTTCTTCTGTGGGGAAAACACATCGGCCTCCCAACCAGCTGGACAGGAACCTGTACGCTCGTCTATCACTTACCCAATGTAGATGTAGCCCCCAATAATCAGTCTTTACATGTCCCCGTAACCATCATATCTGACACAGAAGGGCAGTCCAGATAATCTCTGTCCTCATGACCCTCTGCAGGGACTGGAACGGGCATAGAGGACTTAACCACTGCTCTGTCATATTTTGAAATCCTGTCTCAGGACCTACAAGAAAACCTAGATTACATTGCCAAAAGTTTAGTTCACATAAGGGGTCAGATAGATTCTCTAGTGGCTGTCACCCTCCAAAACTGGAGAGGACTAGACCTCCTAACTGAGGAGAAAGAGAGTCTATGCCTCTTTCTGGAGAGAGAATGTTGTTTTTATGTCAATCAGTCTGGACTAGTCAGGGATGCCACCCAAAAATTAACATAAAGGACCACAAAGATTAGAGAATGTCAATCAAATTCATGGGACTACTGGCTAAAGAATATAAATTGGTATACTTAGCTACTTCCCTCCATAGGACCATTAACATTTCTATTCCTCATCCTTGTTTTTGACCCATGTATTCTGCACCATTTTTCATCTTCCCTTCAGGACTACTTTTGAGCCTTTACCAACGAGTCTCTTGGGGAAATCATGCTTCTGCAACCCCTCACTCCAACCATGAAGAATCTATAGTGTTCCAGCTGACTACAATCAAAGTCCACCCCCCTATAATCTTGACTCCCCCTCTCAGCAGGAAGCAACTATGGAAGATATGACCTCCATCCCTGTTCCATAACACAAAAAGGCTGGAATGTTAGGTCTGATCAATTAATTGAATCAATTCCCCCTTCCCTGGGAACTGACCTTTAGATAACTTCACATTCTTTTTCACTTAGACCACATTCCACATACTAAAACCATTATATTTCTTTAAAAAATTATTATTTTTTAATCTTTATTGTTCAGATTATTACAGATGTTCTTCTTCCCCCCCCCCCCCATAGCTTACCTCCACCTGGTTCTCACCCCACCCCAGGCCCTTGCCCCCCTCCTCCCCGACTGTCCTAGTCCATAGGTGTAAGTTCTTTTCCAATCTCTTCCCACACCCCTTTCCCCCCGAGAATTGTCAGTCCACTCCCTTCCCATGCCCCTGATTCTATTACATTCAGCAGTTTGTTCTGTTCATCAAATTTTTCATTCATTTGATTTTTAGATTCACTTGTTGACAGATATGTATTTGTTGTCACTGTGTTGTTCATAATTTTTATCTTTACCTTTTTCTTTTTCTTCCCTTCTTAAAGAATACCCTTCAGCATTTCATGTAATACTGGTTTGGTGATGATAAGCTCCTTAGTTTTTTCTTATCTGTGAAGCTCTTTATTTGACCTTCAATTCTAAATGATAGCTTTTCTGGGTAGAGTAATCTTGGTTGTAGGTTCTTGCTATTCATCACTTTGAATATTTCTTGCCACTCCCTTCTGGCCTGCATAGTTTCTGTTGAGAAATCAGCAGTCAGTCATATGGGTACTCCCTTGTAGATAACTAACTGTTTTTCTCTTGCTGATTTTAAGATTCTCTCTTTGTCTTTTGCCCTTGGCATTTTAATTATGATGTGTCTTGGTGTGGTTCTCTTTGGATGCTCCTTGTTTGGGGTTCTCTGTGCTTCCTGGACTTGTAAGTCTATTTCTTTCACCAGGTAGGGGAAGTTTTCTGTCATTACTTCTTCAAATAGGGTTTCAATATCTTGCTTTCTCTCTTCTTCTGGAACCCCCATAATTCAGATGTTCATACGCTTGAAGTTGTCCCAGAGGCTCCATACACTATCTTTATATTTTTGAATTCTTTTTATTTTTGCTCTTCTGGTTGGGTCTTTTTTGCTTCCTCATATTTCAAATCTTTAACTTCATTCTTGGGTTCCTCTAGTCTACTGTTGAATTTCTGTATAGTATTCTTAATTTCAGTCAGAGTATGCTTAATTTCTGACTAGTCCTTTTCCATTTTTTTTTTTTGGCATTCTCACTAAGATCCTTGAGATCTCACTAAGTTCCTCAGAGGTTTCTAGAAGATTCTTGAGTAACCTTATAACTATGGTTTTGAACTCTATATCCAGTATTTTGCTTCCTTCCATTTCTTTCATTTGTGACATGTTTCTTTGTCTCTGCATTATAGCTGCTTCCCTGTGTTTGTTTCTATGTATTGGGTAGCTGCTAAGTCTCCTTGAGTTGTTAGAGTGGCCTTGTGTAGGAGGTGTCCTATAGGGCCCAGTGGTTTGGCCTCCCCAATCACCTGAGGTGGACACTCTTGGTGCACCCCTTTGTGGGCTGTGTGCACAGTCTTGTAGTTAAGCCTTGATTGCTATTGGTATCACTGGGAGGAATTGACCTCCAGGCCAATTTGCTATGAGGACCAGCTGTGTCTACAATGGAAAAGCTGCTGTGCAGAAGACACCCTTATGGACAGGACTTGCTTCAGTGGGGCTTTGCTGCTCACCGAGTCTGCCCCTTGAGTGTGTCACTTATGGATGTGAAGAGTTGAAATCTGGTGTGGTCTCACACTGACCACTGGGTACACTGGCTCTTGGATCTCCAAGGAGGTGCAAAGTGAGCCATTGCCTGGAACGGTTCAGTAGGAGCTACAGAAAGATCTGCAGATTCCTCCTCTTTGTATCAGGTTTGGAAGTGCCCAGATGAGGCCCAGCTGTAGAGCAAGGCAGGCTGCTGCTGCTGGCCTTGGGCCTTCTTTTAATAGCTTTGGGGCTTCCTGACCCAGCTGCTGCCTGTTTGACCAGTTTTAGGCTGAGAAAGGACAGGCCATTCATATGCTAAAGCTGCTGCGCACAGCTTGGGTGGGGTTGTAAATTGGGTGAGGAGGCATCTCAGGGAATCACCAGGGCAGAGCAAACAGCAATGGCTGCCAGTCAGCCCTGCACTGGAGAGGTCCCAGTGCTGGAACAATGACCGCTGCGAGCACCTTCGTCTGAAAGAAAGCCACCCTCGCAATCCTGCCCCAATGCCAGACAGCCCAGTTTCTCCCTATATGTGTCTGGGTCCCCCAGAGTCTTACCCGGAATGGAGTTCAGAGCAAGTGGGAGCTTATATCTCCCTCCCAATTAAAATAACAGCGCACCTAGGTGCCAGCCTGTTCTGTGCCTCCACACTTCCTACCAGTCTCAATGCACTTTCTTCACCTCTCTGGTTGTAGTACTTCCACTCAGCCAGCTTTCCCATGGTTCTAGATGATAGTTGTTCTGTCTTTTAGTTGTAATTTTGATGTGGTTGTGAGAGGCAGCAAGTATAGGTGTTACCTATGCTGCCATCTTGGTTCTCCTGCCTAGAGTCCTTTAAAACCTCTGACCCCTCGCCGCTTGCACCATTTGGGGCTCAGTCCATCTGGTATCCAGATGACCTAATAAATTTATAATCCCTTACCACTTTTGGCCTCATGCTTACCTCCGTCGGCAACCCTAACAGGGTATTGAATGTATATAATGATTTATGATTGATTTGACCATATGTGATAAAGTCATGGGTATAGATGAGATCACCTGAAGAGAAAATATAAAACAAGTTAACCTGATCAAAGGAGGCATTCCAATATTTATTGCAGATAGGGTTAGTTTGGAGTCATAAAGAGAATCAACTTGTCATTGTATTTGCTGTGAAAGCATTGTTTCTTCTAGGGAAACAGGGCATCCTAGAAGGATTACATTAACTTTTCCTAATTTAGAGAACAGCTGTCTGCAGACATGGTGGGGGGCATAGGCCAGACAAAGCATACAACAATTAAAATCATCCTACCTGCAGAGAATCAAAAGCATTCATGGAGTAAGGAAGAACTAGGATTACCCAGTGGTTGGGGTTTTCCCTGATACACCAGAAAGTAACTTGAGTTTAGCTATGAAGCTAAAGCTATAATGGTGGCTGGCAAGAAAGCCAGGTCAATCATAAAGCTAAATGTAGAAACCTTGCTCCCAGGGCAACCATCTCATTACACAGAGAATAAACTACCCAGAAATGAAGTTCCTCTGCTAGAACTGCCCAGAGCTATGGTTCCCTTGCTATTAGAGTCATTCTGTTAAATTGCTGTACAGGAAATGTAAATTTTATCAACAAGCCCTCCAGCTTAAGATCAGAGGAGAGTACTAAAGCAACAAGTAGATAAACAGTGAGGAAGTTTCAACAAGAACATACTATCCGAAATTATTAATATACCAGGGGCCCAGTGCACAAATTCATGCACCTTGAAAGGAACTGTGGGCTGTGAGGCTGCAGTGGGCACAGGGGTGGGTCTTGGTCCTTCCTCCACATACCAGCCCAGCCCCTCCCACCACGGCCCCCAGTCCCCTGTGTGCTGGCAGCACCGCTCCAGCCGCCGCCGCTCCCATGTGCTGACAGCGCCGGCCCCACTCGCAGCACCCACTGATGGTGCAGAGCAATTGGGGCTGGTGCCAGCAGTGGGTGTGAGAGGTGGCTGCTGTTTCGGTCACCCCTCAGGAGCAGGGGGAGGTGGAGAATCCCTCAGGGGTGATTGGGGCCTGCAGCCACTGCTCACACCTGCTGATGGCACCGAACAATTGGGACTGGCACGGGGCAAGCAGTTGCTCCAGCACTGGCTGCAGGTGCAAGCAGGGCCAGCGCCAGCAGCAGTTGCGAGTGCTGGGCAGGACCATGGCACACGGAAGCAAAGAATTTTCAGTAACCACCAGAGGCTTGCCCCGATGACAGTGACTGGTGCCCCACCGTGGTCTGGTGTCCCCGCTCACCTGCTCCACCATCATGCTGCAGCCAATGCCTGCCCCCTGGTGGTCAGCGCACATCATTGCGACTGTTTGTCAGTTTGGTTGTTCTGCCATTTGGTCTATTTGCATATTAGGGTTATATATATATAGATGCAAGATGGAGTGAATACATAAAATCGAGACAAATTTTTTACATAAAGAAGAAAAAATTGATAAACATATTTTAATCTATAAAACTTCTAGAACATAAAATGAAGTAACATAATAAGCTCTTGTGCAGAATAAGTACAAACATGCCAGCAATTAATTCTATCCCTGTAACACTACCCTTGTTCTGCAACTTTGAGAATCCGCTAAATCTGATTCTGTGCTGTTCTTTGATTGGCTTTCTAGTGAGACATCATTCAGGAACTTGAAAATTGATTGTGCTTGGGGGTTTATTCTTTCTTGGGACCCAGCTGTTCTGTGAGAAATATGGGCTAGCTTGTTGGATATGAGAGCCAAGTGGTCCCTGTCACCCACTGGCCACAGTCAATGGCCAACCAACTGCTAATCGTGTGAATAAAGCTCTGTAACACTAGCCAGGTGAGCAGGGCCAGCCAGATTACCTGAGCATGGTTCAGAACAAAAGAAATGCCTAACAGAATTATGATCTAAATAAATTATTTTATATCACTAACATTTGAAGTGATTGATATGAAATAAAAACTAATTGATACAGCTATTTATGTTACAAAAAAATTTATTATGCTAAGCGAAATAAGCCAGTTGGAGAAAGATAAATATGATCTCACCCATTTTGGAATATAATGAACAACATAGACTGATGAGCAAAAATAGATCCAGAGACAGAGAAACACTGAAGGGACTGTCTAACCTCAGTGGGAGGTTAGTCTTTACCAACCAGTAGGGGCAGGGGGTTAAGAGATCAACCAAAGGACTTATATGCATGCATATTAGCATAACCAATGGACATGGACCCTGGGGCAGTGGGGGCTTGTCCTGGGAGGTGGGGGTGGCCTGAGAGGGGTCAATGGGGGAAAAAGGAGGCATATGAAACTTTAAACAATAAAGTAATTTTAAAACGTTCTCTAATAAAGGTTCTTGTCCTATGAAGTTTGAAGAATAAATTCACAGACAAAATGATTTTAAATAAAAATATGGAAGTTTATTGGAAACATATACAAACTCTCCCTGGTAAGGGGTCCCCAAATAGGAAAAACTTGCTCTCTCTTTAGAAATGGGAAAAATCAAAATCTAAATTTTTCTTAGTCTTTTGTATCTGGTTTTTATATGCTGGTAGCTCTTTGTCTGAATATGACCCTTTCTAATTGGACCCTTCCTTAATTTATGATCCCTGTGCTTTCCTAATTGGTCATTCTTTTGTAGGGTATCAGTTTCAAAGTCCATAGCTCACCTGGTACCAACCCCTTCCTCTCCCATATCTTGTGACATTTCTCTATCCTCTGTGAAAGTAAGATAGGCATTCTGGCATCTTGGGGCTATCTCTGCCCTTCACCTATGCATTCCTCTGCCAGGGACCCCCTTTTCCCTAAAACTGCTTGTCTTGTCTCTAAAATTCCTTTCAGTACTATGTAAAACACAAAAATTTCAAATACTAAAAAATGCATACAGTTAAAATTCTATGTTCCAATCTATGAAATCTACCCTCCTCCCAGGGGTTAGTATATTTAATAGTTATTTGTATGATCTTCTAGAAATTATATATATATATATATATATATATATGTATATATATATATATATATATAATGTCCTATAGACCCACATATGCATATTTCTATATAAAATATACATCATGTGTTTCTGTATGTGTGTGTAAATTTATAAAATATAAATTTAATGATTACTAAAATAATTACCAAATAACACAAATTCTCTTTAAGTTTAAGCTTATCATTATTAGGCTTTGCTTCAAAAAATATTTGTGACTTCAAATATACCTAAATGAAACATAAGATTAAAAATATAGCTACAGCCAAAACCGGTTTGGCTCAGAGGATAGAGCGTCAGCCTGCGGACTGAAAGGTCCCAGGTTCAATTCCGGTCAAGGGCATGTAACTTGGTTGCGGGCACATCCCCAGTAGGAGGTGTGCAAGAGGCAACTGATCGATGTTTCTCTCTCATCGATGTTTCTGACTATCTATCCCTCTTCCTTCCTCTCTGTAAAAAATCAATAAAATATATTTAAAAAAAATATAGCTACAAGAAACCTAGCAAAAATTTTTAATGAAAAAAGGAAATTGAAAACTCTGCTTCACTACAAATATAATTGGGAATTCTGAAACATCCTTGCTATCTTATAAGTAGAAAAGAAAATATTTATGCATATCAATGCCATAGAGTTTTCAATAAAAAATAAAAGTCAAGGAGTGATATACAAGTCAATATTCAATATGTTCTTACAGTATTTTTCATCCTTCCTGAAATTTAATCTCTTTGGCATATTCATTTTGGATTTGTTTTATCTCTGTGATTTTACACTGACTTAAAGAGAGCTTCCATGACATAATGTTGAGGCTCTGCCATAGAATATAGGAAAAGATCTTTCGAAGATTTTTAGTATTAATACACAAGAAACAACAACAACAACAACAACAAAAAAAAACATTTCTATTGATATTAAAATGTTAACATGTAATTATAAAAGTTTTCCTAGAGCTTTATTTTTAAAAAATGACCACTGAAAAATGTTTGTTCATTCATTTAAAAGTACATTTGAGAACTTAAGTGGCTTATTTAAAAAAGAAAACAAATTGTTCCATTATTAATTTCAATTTTCAGTTTGAAGTCACAAAGACTTCAAATTAAAGCTTCTAAAAATTAAAAAAAAATCAGCTCTGGGCATTGACCTATATGTGGACATTCTATAAGCTGTTTACAGCATGGTCATTAGAAATCTCATGCTGCTCTAGCTGTTAGAAATTTGGATTTAGTCATATTTTTGCATATATGTTTTTGAATGTATTTCAGCAACTTCACTGAAAAAAATCTCAGTTTTATGTTGAGTAATATGTTTTATGTTAAATAATAAAGCCTAGGTTTGAAAAATTCAGCTGATTCTGTGTTGTTGTTTTTCTCAATTGATTTTTAGAGAGTGGAAGGGGAAGGAAGGAGAGAGAGAGAGGAAGAGAGAGAGAGGAAGAGAGAGAGAGAGAGAACTTTGCCCATGGCCGGGGATCGAGCCTGCAACTGAGGTACCAGACTTTGACCAGGAATTGTACCCAAGATCCTTCAGTCTGTGATATGATGCTCTAACTACTGAGCCGAACTGGCCAGGGCTAGTTCTGTTTTATTTATTTATTAATATAGCTTTATTTATTTTAGAGTGAGGAAGGGAGAAGGGTAGAGGGATAGAAACATAGATGAGAGAGAAACATTGATTGTTGCACAGGGGATGTAGCCAGCAACCCAGGCATGTGTCCTGACCTGGAATCGAACTGGTGGCCTCCTGCTTCATGGGTTGGCGCTCAACCACTGTGCCACAACAGCCATGCTGGTTCTGTTTTTAAAAGCATCTATCAGTTAATTAGGAGCTTGTCCTTACACATTCATTAGAAAATTCGTAATCCATGATCAACTGCAAAAATACACTGAAAGACCTTCATATCTTATTTCATAGCTCACCCCATTGATCAGAAAAGGAGATATAGCATCTGTATATTTTGTCCCACCATGCAAAGTCAAATCTTCTTACATTACACATTGACCCACTTTTCCCTTTACTATGCCCCCATCCTTCTCCCTCTAATAAGCATCATATTATTTGTCTGTATCTATGAGTTTTTGTTTGTTTTTCTTGTGTGTTTTTTTTCCATTTGTTGCTTTCAGTTTTATAGTCTACAAGAGTGAAATCACCTGGTTCTTGATTTTTTTCTGTCTGACCTATTTCAGTTAGTGTAATATTCTCAAGATCCATCCATGTTGTCACAAATGGCAGTATTTTATCTTTTCTTATGGCTGCGTAGTAATATATCACACCTTCTTTATCCAATCACCTGTCAAAGAACATTTAGTTGTTTCCATGCCTTGGCCATCATCGTGAGTAATGCTGCAATGTACATTTATCTTTGTGAATACATGTTTGTTTGTTTTTTAAATTTGGCGGTAGATAGCCAGGAGAAGGGTAGCTGGGTAGAGTTGTAACCTATATTATTGTATTAACCAATCTGACACCAATAAATTTACTTAAAAATAAAAAAGAAGCGGTAAGAAGTCACCATGATGATTATTCCTTTAAAGGGAAAGATTTACTATTTCCATGCATGCTTTTCCTTCTATCTGGATGCTCTTACTCCCTCTTTTGCCTAGCTAATGCTTATCAGGCATTCATTTCTTTAACCTTCAGTTCTTCATGGAAGTCAGACTATATCAGTACTCTATTCCACCTGTCCAAATCCTTCCCATCTTACCAGCACTGAAGTAGAGGCTCTATGGATAGACCCAAGTGTCCTCACTACCTGTCTGACATTACGTATCTCATTATCTCCCTCTCTCACTCCCACCAGTCATACTGGCCTTGCTGTTATTCAAATACTAGAGGCCCAGCATGCAATTAAAATTGCACGAGGAGGTGCCCTGCCTCCTGCTGTGCAAGGAGGTACCCAGTGGGGGGCCGGGACCTGCACCTGACTCACAGTGTCCCCCTGCCCCCCTGCCTGTGTCTGTTCCGGGGCTGCCCGAGCCACCACACTGACTCAGGCAGGCCCCCCTGCCTGTCTCCCTCTCCGCTCTGGGCCTCACCTGAGCGTGCAACCTCCTCCTGTCTGGTCATTACCCAATATGGAGTCCCAGCCTAATTTGCATATTACCTCTTTATAATATAGAAGGTAGCATGCTTTTTTTACAGGGTTATCCCACTGATGCCCCATCACCTTGTACACTCTCTTTCCTCTGCTGTAAGTTTATTTTTTTATTTTATTTTTATTTTTTTTGGTTTTGAAACTTTCATTTGCTGTAAGTTTAGCTCCCTGCCTCATTCAAGTATTGTCTCATGTCATTTTCTTTGTTTTGTTCTCTCTGGCTATTTATTTAAAATTCAGTACTCTAATCATGAATCAAACTCCTTTCCTTATTTTTTCCTCCATAGCACCCATCATCATCTGATACACCATTGTGTATCCTCTTCCCTAGACTATAAACTCCAAAAAGCAGGGATTTTTGTCTGTTACATTGATTGCTATATCTGTTTCATGATGGAATAATGTCTGGCTTGTAGTAGGTGCTAAATAAGTATTTTCCAATAAATGATGCAGCACTTAAAAGACAGCAGGTTTCAACCCATTTTGACAAGTGAGAGATTTATGAGTTTTTCCTAAAACTATGATACTCTAAAGGTGTAGTTTAACTGTTTTATCACTTTTAGAAAGTTAACTCCATGATTTTTGAGCTTTTCTTAAGGATATACCTTATAGTTAACCACAAAGAATAGACTATTTCAGGTAGTTATATTTCCTTTCTGGCCCATCTGCCTATGAAGCAGAAATTCAACAATAAGTTTGAGCTTAAAATAGTACCACCATCTCTGAAGTCTCCCATTCACCTTTAAACTCAAATGTCCAAAATTAAATACATCATCTTCTCACAGCTCCTCCTCTTCCTTCGCCATCTGGCTGCCCTCCCAAGAGTTCTGCTAAAACAAACCCCTTTTTCCTTCCACCTCTTTCTTTAGTTTCTAAATCTCTCTCTCCATTCTGTCACTTTCTTCACTGCAAGCAACTGCTCTCACCGTTTATTTCTTATGTCCTGGCATCTAAAAAATTGCAACAGCTGAAAACTGGTCTCTATAACTTCAGTTGTGCCCTTCTCAATCCCATGCTCCCAATGCTGTCAAAATAATCTGCTAATTACAAACCCATTATGTTCATGGCAATCTACAATTTAAAATTGCTTCTTTTCAGCTCCAGGATGAAAGTTAGGTATTCAGCATTGTTATACATGTCTTCGCACTGGGATCTCTGTCACCTTACCTAGACCCGCTGTTCTCCATCATACTGTGGTAGTGATAGATGGCCATGAAATCTTTGAATACACTATGGTAGAAGTGATGCTGTTTAGCTAGCATCTAAATGCAGTCCACTAGCTTACATAGAGTAACCCTAACATCATCTCTATGAAGTAAGTGTACTAGTCCATTCTATAGATAAGGAAACTGAGGCTCAAAGACTTTATAGAGATGGCTAGGTTTCAAACCCCAAAAGCAGGCTTAAAAAGATCTGCTGCTGCCTTCACCTTTGTTGGTAACACTGATTCTTGGAATCCAGTTGTGAGGAAAACCAGACAGTCATGTGAAAAAGTCCACATGAAGAAGAACCACAACCCCTAGCTAACAGCGCCTGCTGAGCTCCCAGCCAGTGACCATGTTCAACTGCCAATCATGTGAGTAATGCTTGGAGAGCAAGAGCCATCCCTGACAAAATCTGTCCCACCTATAATCATAAACAAGTGATTATTTTATAAGTCACACATTGAAAGGAAATTAAAATATACATGCTTAACAATATTGTATATACAACATATATAAACATATATACACACACAGTAGGTCCTCACTTAACCTCCAGGATAGGTTCTTGTCAACTGCAACTTAAGTGAAATGATATATAAGGAAACCAATTTTGCCATAGACTAATTGATATAAACAAGAGTTAAGTGCCTATGACATATTTCTGGTCACAAAGACATCAGCAAACTTATAAAACACTTTTAATATTAAACATTGAAATAAAAGTGAGTTATACATACATTAAAGAAAGATTAATAAAAACAAATAAGAGGATTATTTTCCAACCCTCGCATTTCAGTTCAGGGTCCTGGGTGGCAATAGCCTATCCTGGCAGCTCAGGGTGCAAGGGGGGACCTTCCTGAACAGGACTGCCTTCCATTTCAGGGCCAGTCAAACACTCCCACACTCACTCAGACTGGGACAATGTAGACACCCCAGCTCACCTAGCATGTAGATCTTTGGGATGTGGGAGGAAACCAGAGTACCCACTAATGCGCGCGTGCGCGCACACACACACACACACACACAGACATGGGGGGAATATGTAAACTCCACCCAAACTGTGACTCCAGCTGGGAATCAATAATTTTTTATCATCCATTTTGAAATGAAAGGATGTTGAAATTTATATATATTTTAATTGCAAAGACACATAGTAGTTTATGTCTTTATTATTTTACTTCCGTCATTATCACTTTCTGAAAGATCTTTCTTAGTTGCTACTCAAACTCATTTTAAAGATAAGCAAAAACAGAATCTTCCCTAAGATACTAGTACCGTCTTTGACACCATCTCACCCCTTTCCAAAATGCAGTGCTGAGCTTTGTACCCTTCTTTAGCGCTTCTGTGAAATCTATTAGAATGAAGCTTTCTGAGAACAGATGGTATGCAATATTCACTTTCATTATATTTTCTTATCCCCTTGTCTCCCTAACACTTGTACGTGCCTGGACAAAAAGGCATCTATTAAATATTGGAATAAATAAACATTCTTATTGTATTAGCTACCTGAATTGTGGACAGATGAACTTTGTAGTAAAATAAGTATAGATAGGGAGGAAGGTGATGCAGGAGGAATTGAAATCTAAATGTAATGCACTTGTTTACATGCATTTAACATGTGTAATATCTTTATGAAACATGTGTCCACCTCTCATTATAGAAATGAAGAAATTGAGTTTAAAGGAGTTTACAGACATGAATGAGATTCAACCTCAAGCATAAGTACATCAGAGTCCTTACACTTACTACTATCCTGTTGTGCCCAACACCTGCAATCTTGTGAAAATACTGAAGTTATAGAATCAGGAAATGTTACTTAGCTAGTATATTATGAAAAATTGAACATAGCATAACTCTGATGCCCAGTATTTCCTAGAGTAGTGCTGCAAAAAGCGTGGTCTGGAAAACCATCATCATTGCCTGAAAACTTGTTAGAAATGAAAATGTATGGTTCCCACTCCTGAACTACCAAATCAAATGTCTGGGGTAGGGGCTCAGCAATCTGTGTTTTTAGAAGCTCTACAGGTGATCCCGATGCGTTCTCAATTTGAGAACCACTGCCTTTGAAAGATAGGAGATGATTTAGCTCCCATTTAATATGGTTTCCTCTTTTTTACAGATAAAGAAACTGAGGGGCAATGTGGCTTTTGGAGTTTTTTAAATTAACCACTAGCAAAACAAAAACTAAAGTCAGGATATCTGGGTTATCAGTTCCACTGCCTCTCAGCGGAGTTTTTACTTGTAAGACATTCCCAATTTTGACTGTCAATGCATAAAAGTTTTGTTTCAAACAAAAGGATCAATATTTATCCAAATATACTAAAATGACAGTTGCTCTTGCAGGATGTGTGCAGAGAATTGAACCTCAGCAGGCTACCAAATCCAGTTGGAGTAGGGCAATAGCAAGTGAGGCTCACAAAAGTAACATCCTAAGGATACATTGGACCAGCATGAATTGATGAGGCATGATTATATGGCTCCGAGACATAATCATAGCAGAAAGAGCAGGCTGGAGTACCCAAACTGGAAATGTGAGCAAAGACTTTGCAAGCATCTGCTTTAACCCAACTCAGGATTACTATTCACTTTTTCCCATGGTAAAACAATCTTTTAGTCACACTTTATCAAACGTAGATGGCAATTCTGAAACATGAGAAGGCGAAGAAAATGCATGGGTGTATGTGTGTGCAAAGGCATGGAAATACCCAGAAAACAAAACTTCGTAAGTATGTGAGTGCTTGGAGATAGTGAGCTTGGGTGAGGTCCCTCTAAGGGAGGAGTCTTGTTTTCCTACAGCTCTTGGCTCTCCTGGATGTAGGCACTGCTGATTTTTAAAGTCAAATATATGGGGGCTCCTCTTCCTGGTCCAGGTCCCCCTGGCTGGGGAGCCTAACGTAAGTCTCAGAACCCTCGCTTCTCAGCAGGTACCTCCGGAGTTGTGATACGCCTCCCACTGGCGGGTTGCCACACACTGGGTGTGGGTCCTGACTGGACCATGTCTTTGCCCCTCCTACCCATCTCAGAGTAGCTTTCTTTTTTACGTCCTTAGTGGCAGAAAACCTGTACTGCTAGTCTGCAGTTCATCCTCAGCTCTAGCTGTTCTATATGTCATTGTAGATTTTGTGTGTCCATGGAGGAGGTGAGTTCAGGCTCTTTCCACTCTGCTGTCTTGTATTTTATATATCCTTCAGTGTATAAATTATCCTTAAAGCGCCTATCTGTCCATATAATAGAGGAATGTGCAAATAGCTAGGACACGGTAAAGTCACAACTGAATAGCAGGGACCTGAGCCTGCATGGCGCCTGCCTGGGGCGAGGGACCTCAGGCCACGCCCCTGCCCCATGGGGCTTGACGGGGACCTCAGGCCATGCCCCTCGCCCTGGCTCCAGGCCGGGAGACCTCAGGACACACCACCCACCCTGGCGCCTGGTTGGGAGACCTCAGGCTGTGTCCCCTGCCTGGTGGGGCTTGACGGGGATCCTCAGGCTGCACCCCCCACCCTGGTGCCAGGCCAGGGGACCTCAGGCTGTGCCCCCCATCTGAGCGCCAGGCCGGGGGAACTGTAAGCCACGCCCCTCGCCTGGCAGGGCTTGACGGGGGCCCTGAGACTGCGTCCCCCACCCTGCACCGGTCCGGGGGACCTGAGGCTGTGCCCCCGCCCAGAGGGGCTTGACGGGGGTGGGGCTGGCTGGGTCTGGGTCTCCTGCGTTTTCGAAGCGTGTGAGGGTGGTAGACGGGGACTTGACTCTGGTTGCTGCAGCACGCCCCAGACTCTAACAGGTGGGAGATTTTCATATACATTTTACTAATTTTCTCTCATCTCTGACACTTCTATTATAGAGAAAGGGCAAATAGCAATATTAAAATATTTCCTCTAATTAATTTCCTTTTAATGTGCACGAATTTTGTGCAATGGGCCACTAGTCTATATATATAAAAGGCTAAGCGACTGGCTGACCAACCAACCGGCTGACTGGCCGGTATGTATGTCACACACTGACCACCAGGGGCCAGATGCTCAACACAGGAGCTGCAGAGCGACAGCAACTTTGCAGAGTGCCCTCTTGCACTCCAGAACCCCTCGGGGGATGTCAGACTGCTGATTTCGGCCTGATCCCTACAGGCCAGGCCAAGGGACCCCACCTGCCAGAGGGACCCACTCACTCCACAGATGCCCTTCAAGCCCGGGGGCTGCCCCAAGTGCAGCCGGCCAGGGAGGGACTGCAGGAGGTTGGCTCCAGGACGTGTTCAGCCGTCTCGCCCAGTCCTGCCCCACAGGCCACCTTCTAATTAATTTCCTTCCAATGTGCATGAATCCATGCACTGGGCCTCTAGTAGCAAATAAGCCTTCATTATTCATTCTTTTTTAAAAATATATTTTTATTGATTTCAGAGAGGAACATCAATGATGAGAGAGAATCATTGATTCGCTGCCTCCTGCATGCCCCCTACTGGGGATTGAGCCTGCAACCCGGGCATGTGCACTTGACAGGAACCAAATTTGGGACTTTTCAGTCACAAGCCTATGCTCTATCCACTGAGCCAAGCTGACTAGGGCTATCCATTCTTATTTAAACAAAGAGTTTTTAAAAATGCATCCAACAAGTGCATAGTCTGCCGCTAGAGACAGACACTCATCTTCTTCTTCTATGACTTCCGTGTTCCTGCTGCCCATTCTGCTGTTGGAAGAGAAACGAGGACTACACATGCCAAATAGCACTAGCAATCTTGTGGGAAGGAAATCACAGGCTGGAGAGATTTTATATAAAAACCTTGGGGTTTGCCTTCTCTTGGGAAAAAGTAAATCGAAAAAAACTGTGCTTACCTTCCTGCAAGGCAACAGTTAACTCCTATCAGTGGCTGCCATCATGCAAAGACAGGGATCTACAGTAAGTTTCAGAATTTGTTATCCTTGCTGTGGGAGTTAGATGGAAATGAGCAATTCACTTCAGATGATAAGAACTTGCCAGTGATTTAGTTGGAGATTTGTCATTAATTACAACTTAGTGAATTTTACTTTTGCTTAAAGTACTTGATAATCATAGCCATAGGTCAGAATGCAAATACTCACATTACTCTTCTCCTGCATATTCATTTCCATTCTGAATGTAGATAAAAATCATGAAGTAAAGAAACTATTGATAATTTGTAGTCTGAAATGTACATGTAAATTAAAAACCTTTCTGCCTATGCTCTAAGATGATTTAAAAATCATATCATCTCTGTTCTTTGGGAACCTAACTTTCATTAATTAATATTACAGGCAATGTTATTCTCATCATCTCCACTTCCATGAGGGAATCAGATTGCTATTTGCTTTTATTCTATTGAAACATCTATGAGGAACAGGAATAAAATGATAAATATGCTAAACGTCTTGTTTGAATTGCTATTTAATATAATGCCTATATTTTATTGTTCAAAGAATATTCCTTTGGCAATAAAATTATTATTCTTTAAAGAGAAATACAGTGTATTCAGCTTTTCTCTCCTCTGGTTTCTAAGAGCTTCCTTTCTTCTTCCTTCTGGGCATGAAAAGAAGATAAGCCGCTCTGACTTTGTACTTCTGCTCATCTTTTCCTTCCGGCTATGTCTGTTCCTGCAGGGAATAGGAAATGTCAGGAAGCTTAGGAAGCAGTGTATGTGTTATCTGGGTTGGTTTCCCCATTCTCTGCTTGCTCAGTAAGGAACCAGGAATAACTGTTACCCACCTCAGTACAGTTAGGGCCCTTTTGGACAAAGAAAGGGTAAAGGGAGCCTTTAAAAATATGTGTAGATAATTTTAAATTCACAGAATCGCAAGCATAATATACAGAGTTCCTCTATACATTTCCGGCTAGCTTATGTTTATGTGAACAATTTATATAACCACAGGATAATTATCAAAACTAGTAAATTATCATTGATACAATGCTATTAACTAAAATCTATGTGAATTGCATTATTTTTCTACTTTTGTGCTTTTTCTCTTCCAGGATCCAATCTGGGATCCCACATGCATTTTGTTGGCATGACTCCCAAGTTTAACGTGGCAGAGTGCCTTATACTTCCCTTTTCTTTCAAAAACTACATTTTTGGAAAGTACTGGTCAGTTTGTAGAATTCTCCTCAATTTTTATTTACCTGATGTTTCCTGTTGATTATATTGAGGTTATGCTCTATTAGTCAAAATATCTCAGAGATCACATGCCTTTCTCATTGCATCATATCAGGGATACATGATATTCATGTCTTATTATTGGTAATGTTTGTCTTGACCACTTGGCAAAGTGGTGCATGCTAGGATACTGTAAAGTTGCTCTGTAAAGTGCCTTTTTGCCCCCTTCTTAATTACCAAGTACTTCGTAGGTGATACCTTGAGACTATATAAATATCTCTTTCTGCTTAAACTTTTTTCCACTAATTTCTGCATCCATGACTGGATTGGTGATTTTCCACTTACGACTTTCCTTCCACCACTACAGAAATTCTACTGTAGGGGATATTTGTCTGTTCTCCTCTAATTTATTTTTATTTATGATATCATATGGATTCATAATTTTTTATTTCATTCTTGGACCTAGAATTTAATACCATTGTTATTTATTTTGTTGTCCAAGGTATTCCACCTTTGGTTATTAGGAGCTTCTTTTTCAAGATGGCTTATGTTCCCTTTCTCTATAGATATATATTGAAACTAGTAGCCCTGTGCACACATCCGTGTGCCAGTAGCTCTCTTCGGAGCCTGGTCGCTCCGCACCCGCTGCCCAGAGGCTCACTGCGGTGGGTGCAGAACGCTTGTCTCATTGCCAGAGCAACGACGCAAGCGTTCTGCACCCCAGCCTGGCCAGAGGCCCATCCACGGGCATGGAATGCTTGCCTCGTTGCCACGGTGATGAAGCAAGCATTCTGCCAGGCCACTCACGCTGCCCGCTCTCAGAGGCTGTTTCCCCACCCCCAGGATTGGGGGACTCCAGCGGGGCTGAGAGGATTGGGCGCCACCATCTTGTGGCTATGGGCGCTGCCATATTTGTGATGGACCCCATTTGCATATGACCCTTTTATTAGATAGGATTATCCTAATATATAAAAAGCCAGGGGCCATTACAACCTAAACGACCGGACAGATGACTGAACAGCAGGCTGCTGGCAGGAGGGAGTCCCTTCTGGCCCTGGCCAGGGCACGGGGGCGGCGGGAGGGAGCTCTGGGCCCCAGCCAGGGTTCTGCAGAACTCTGGGTCTCGCACAATTGGGGGCATGGCTGGCCTTCAAACTGGACCCTGACAGGAGGGAGGAGCGAGCCCCACTCCTTGCAGAATCAGCTGTTGGACAGCTTGCTGTCAGCAGCCTGCCAGCCAGGAATCCCATTCCCCTGCACCCTGGACCCTGACAGGAGGGAGGAGGGAGCCTCCTGGCTTTTTCACAAACGATTGTTTGCATCAGTATTGTTTTTACATCATGTTTTTGTTGTTTTTATATCATGTCTTTGTAGTTGTTATGTCATGTTGTGATTGTTTATTAATTATTTTCATATACATTTTACTAATTTTCTTTCATCTCTGACACTTCTATTATAGAGAAAGGGCAAATCGCAATATTAAAATATTTCCTCTAATTAATGCCCTTTTAATGTGCATGGATTTTGTGCACTGGGTCACTAGTATATTATATATATAATTTTTAACACTTCCTTATGTTCAGGGTCGGTCATCTTATACTTCCCCTACCTCACTTCTAAGATCATCTATTTTAACAAGGAGCTTTGATTTATTTTCATGAAGAATTATATTTAGAAACCAAAAACTGGGTTATAGTTGTGCTTATTGTTACCAGAGCCTCACTGTTTCTAGCTCCTCTTTAGTGAATAGAGTAAGGGGATAGCTGGCTAGCTAAATATATAGAGATATAAAATATCTACACCAACATTATATTGACTCATGCATACACACATCTATTTCTCTTTTTGTTTTGTTTTTTTGTTTTGTTTGTGAATCCTCTCTTGAGAATATTTTTTAATTGCTTTTCAGAGAGTAGAAGGGAGGGAATGAGAGAGAGTGAGACATCCACGTGAGAGAGACATATGAACTGGTTGCCTCCTACATGTGTGATCGGGGTCAGAGAAAGAACCTGCAACCAAATTACATGCCCCTGACTGGGAATTGGACCCACAACCCTATGGTGCACAGGCCAACACTCTAACCACTGAACACACATCTATTTTTATCTATCAGTCAATTTATTTATGTGTCTATCTATGTATCTTTATATGTATCTATCAATCAGTTGATTTACCTATGTAAAAAGAGTTTATATTGATAACTCCCATTTTAACCTAGCATCACAGAGTTCATTTTAACATTTCCAATTTTTTTGTTATCTGTAACAGCTTTCTTAGACAGTGACAAATCTGTTTCTCATTATCTACAATGTATTTACTTATTGGTTGAGCTATAGTATACAAATAAATAATTTTATCATTCCTAACCAATAGCCTGAACTGAAACAAATTTACCAACTCAACTATAGTGATTGTTTGTAGTTATTACTATCTTAAGCTATATAATACCCATTCCAAATTCATATTTCTAAAGTTATTTACATCACTTTCCCTTTCCCATCAGAAGGGGCATCTATCTATATAAAAGCCTAAGTGACTGAACGACAGTTTGACCCGTCGCTATGATGTGCACTGACCACCAGGGGGAAGATGCTCAATGGAGGAGCTGCCCCCTGGTGATCAGTGCGCTCCCACAGCGGGAGGACTGCTCAGCTGACTGACCGTCACCAGATGCACTACTGCATTCCTCGGGGGATGTTGGCATCCCAGTTCTGGCAATCTGACGTCCCCTGAGGGGTCTCAGGTTGTGATAGGGCACAGGCCAGGCTGAGGGACCCACTGGTGCACCACACTGTGCACCAGGCTTCTAGTCCTATATAATAAAAGTGTAGCATGCAAATTGTCCCTTGACTGGAGTTCTTTGGGGAGTTTGACCAGGGGGCAGGCCAGCCAGGGATAGGGAGGGAGGCCCTGGCACTGGCAGGCAGCCAGGGGAAGAGAGGGAGTACCCGGCCAGTAGCTGGCAGCTGCTAGAGACCCTACCAGTACAGAATTTTGTGCACTGGGCCTCTAGTTATTAATATAGACTCTGGAAAATTATACACACCTAAAGCCAGGAATGCAATTGGGCATTTACAGCAGCTAGAACCATAAACTGAACATTTACAAATGTCCTCTTATTTTGCTGTTTCTGAGTAACTACTTTATTTATTTTTCCCATCACTTTTTTTTTTCCCCATCACCTTTTCTTTACATCTACATTCATTTTCATTTATATGCCCCACGTGTTTGGAAACTCAAATAAAGCCCTGGAATTTTACATTTTAGACCTCTATTTAGCTTTCTGCTGAAGCCATGGAGAAAACTGATGATAAAGCTGGTGCTGGACTGGTCTAGCCTTATATTCTCATTGGTGGTCATCATATTCCACTTTATCAGCACAACAACTACCTGATATTTTTACATACAAAATTCTCAACATGTCCCAGTTTATCATAAAATCAGTTTCTCAAAAACTGAAACAAATTTGTTCATCTCCCTCAGAAAAGGTAGCTACCTAATGTCATGTTCAGTTTATAACTCCAGAAACAGTGCCACAGGGCCAATGTTCTCCTATGCTGCATTCTTTGTGCATTATTACTATTGCCTCTAGTCTGTCTTAATCTTGCTGTATTTTGAAACATATGGCCCAAGACAGAGGTCAGCAAACTTTATTCAGCAAAACCAGATAGTAAATATTTTAGGCTTGAGGGTAGTCTGGTCTCTGTTAGAACTATTCAACTCTGCCATTGTAACACAAAAGCAGTCATAGGCACCATATAAATGAATAAGCCTGGCTGTGTTCTAAGAAACCTTTATTTATGGGCATTTAATAGTCACATGTAATAGTCACATGCTGCAAAATATTATTTTCAGCTATCAAAATGTAAAAACCATTCTTAGCTCCCAGATGTAAAAAACAGGCAGTAAGGAGGATTTGGACCTCAGACTACATTTTGACAATTTCTGGCCATAAAGTTAATTTTAACCATTTTCAAAATACCTGGTACACAATTGTGGAGTAAACCAGAATAGCAATAATAAGACATTTCATCCAGGGAAAGAGATGCATTGTGCCTTGATCCCTGACTAAAAAATAACCTCTGAAATAGTAACAATGAATCTCTCAGATATCCATTGGTTAGCTTGCCTTCCTCAGTAGATCATTCCCACCGCAAGACTTTTCCTTTAGAGAGCATCCACCAGGACCACCTGAGCATGGAACTGAAGTTTTTTTTTGTTTATTTTTTTCATTGTGATTTATTCATTTTTTCAACAAATTTACAACAAAGTTAAGACAGGCTTAAAATTCCCTCTAGCAAACAGAACCATTTAAGTCATGTCATCAAAACTAAATCTAGCTTTTTTTAAAAAAATATATTTTATTGACCATTTACAGAGAGGAAGGGAGAGGGAGAGAGAGTTATAAACATCGATGAAAGAGAAACATTGATCAGCTGCCTCCTGCACAACTCCTACTGGGGATGTGCCTGCAACCAAGGTACATGCCCTTAACCGGAATAGAACCTGGGACCCTTGAGTCTGCAGGCCGATGCTCTATCCACTGAGCCAAACCGGTTAGGGCACTGGTCAGCAAACTGCAGCTCGCGAGTCGCAGTTTGCCACTCTGTTTGTTGACTAATGAGTTTGCCGACCACTGGGTTAGGGCAATCTAGCTTATTTCATAAACTAGTAGCCCTGCGCACGAAATCTGTGCACCAGTAGCTCTCTACAGGGCCTGGCCACTCTGCACCCGCTGCCCAGAAGCTCTCTGTGGCCCAGAGGCCCATCTGCAGCATTCAACCAGGCCGCTCATGCTGCCCACTCTCAGCGGCCGCCTCCCAGGACCAGGGGACTCCGGCGGGGCTGTGAGGACTGGGCGCTACCATCTTGTGGCTATGGGCACCACCATCTTTGTGACAGAGTGATAGTTAATTTGCATATTACCCTTTTATTAGATAAGATAAGTGAAACTTAGCTTAGGTTGTTTCTTAGTAATGCCTCTGATCATCATAAATGGAACTTAACTCGCCAACACTAGTTTGGCTCAGTGGATAGAGCGTCGGCCTGCAGACTGAAGGGTCCCGGGCTCGATTCCGGTCAAGGGCATGTACCTTGGTTGCGGGCACATCCCCAGTGGGGGGTGTGCAGGAGGCAGCTGATCGATGTTTCTCTCTCATCGATGTTTCTAGCTCTCTATCCCTCTCCCTTCCTCTCTGTAAAAAATCAATAAAATAATAAATAAATAAATAAATAAATGGAACTTAACTCATCTTCTTTGTAAAGTGGTATAAGGTAATCACTTTTAAGAAATGTTGGGAACCCCCATTGCAATAACCAATTATTGTAAAGTTTAAAGAACTTTCTCATTTCCACTTTATAAGCCATCCTGTAACATCAAAACTCTAAGCTTCAAATTAGTTTTGGATTGAAGATTCCCAGTTTATGAACTACTCTTATATGCACATTAAACTCTTAGTAAATGTTATTGTACTGATCTGATTTTAATATTTATTGCATCTGGATTTTTAACATGTAGAAGAAGAAGAGAAGAAAGGAAAAAAGGATGGAAGGAGGAAAAGAGGAAGTAAAGAATTAAAGAATGAAAAAAGGAAGGAGGAAAAATGTACTACTCTAAAGAGATTTAATATACATTAATATAAAAGATCAAGAAACATCTTATAAACTCAGAGATTCTATTTTTATAATATAACTAGAGGCCTGGTGCATGAAAACTCATGCACT
Source organism: Plecotus auritus (assembly GCF_963455305.1). Lineage (NCBI taxonomy): Eukaryota > Metazoa > Chordata > Mammalia > Chiroptera > Vespertilionidae > Plecotus > Plecotus auritus. The sequence continues at coordinate 45,327,927 of NC_137775.1, forward strand.
GGAGGGGGGGGTCCTTCACCTTGGCCTGCCCCTTCTCACAGTCTGGGAGCCCTCAGGAGCGGGAGGTGACCCAGTGATCAGGGGAAGGTGACGCCCCCATCACACCTTTGCTGCTGCCACTGCCAGCACAAGCCTCGGCCGGCCCTGGTTACCTGAGCCTCAGGTGTCCCTGGACGACTGGACAGCCACCATCTGAGGCTTGTCTGCACCTTGGGTCAAACCTGGGCAGCTGGGCAGCTGCCATCTGAGGCTTACCTGTGCCTCAGGCCGTCCCTGGGTGGCTGGGGGCTGAGGGGACTGGGGGACTCCAGAGGCAGGCACATGGAGTGGCTGAACCTGCCTGGGGGTGGGCCCAGCTGTGCTGCTCTCCTGCTGCCCCAGCAAGGCTGAGGGGACTGGGCACCACCATCTTGTGGCTGTGGTGCCACCATCTTTGAGGGTGTGGCAGTCAATTAGCATATTCACTCCTTATTGGCTGTTGGCACTTCCATCTTTGTGAGGGCATGACAGTCAATTAACATATTTCCTCTTTGTTAGATAGGATAATAGGAATATACTATGTAAAATAATTAAACCTTATTATGAATTTTTTTGTGCCAAAGACTACAGTAAGCATTTTCTACACATGTTCTCATTTAATCCTCCCTCACCATGTAAATAGAGTGCATCTTTATGACACTGTTTGAAAATATCCATAATATGGAAATAGGCAAAAGATAATTGCATGTCTAGTCAATGTCACACTAGAGCATTATCCAGTGGGACTAGCCAAGAGTTCTGTCATTTTCTAGTTCTATATACATTTTATTGATATTGATTAAAGATTTAACAACTCTGCAAAGGCAGCTTTATTTGTATAACATTAATAGTGCTATAAATGCTTCATATAAAATAGCAATGCAAATAAGCTTTGAGATGCAAATAAAGAGGTAAACATGCCAATGATTTTACCCCAATGTTTTATTTTATTTTTTCTTATTACCAGTAGAACATCAATTAGTTCTGTATGCAATTTAGAAATCTTATTTCAGCATACAATTTCTGGCCATAATGATCATTCAAACCATTTTCAAAATACCTAATATACAATGTGGAATAAACCAGAATAACAACAATAAGAAATTTCACCCAGGGAAAGAGATGAATTGTACCTTGATCCCTGAATAGAAAAGAAATACTTTGAATAGACATGTTTTGTTTTTTCTTAAACTTTTAAAAGCAATCTTACTTTTATGCTGGTTTCTTATTAAAAAGCTTAGTACATTTTGACACATTTATTCTATACTTCTATGAGAATTTACTTTTAAGTGTTTGAAAAGTGTATTTTGAGAATTGAAATGAGATTCCCTGATGATTCCAAGCAAATGGGAGAAATGTTCAAATGGCTAAAGCTATAACATAAAGATTCTGGCACTTTTCTTGACCATGAATACTTCTGTGGACCAAAGTTTGGAAGGAGTGGGGATTAGAAAGAGGTGATGTGGAAGATGCTCAAGGAAGACAGAGAACAGAGGTGGGAAAAGTTTTTATATTGTTCAACTACTTGATTGCACTTTCTTCTGAAATCTAACTCAGATCCCATTATTGACTTTCATCAGATAGCTTAGGATCCTATATAATAAAAGCCTAATATGCTAAGTGTCCAGTCGTCCATTCAACCAAAGTGTAATATGTCAGCCGGTCGCTATGACTTGCACTGACCACCAGGGGGCAGACACTCTGACCAGTAGATTAGCTTGCTGCTGGGGTCCGGCCAATCAGGACTGAGTGAGATGGGCTGGACACTCCTGGAGCCCTCCCGCTGTTCCTCCCCGGCTGGCCAACCTCCTGAGACCCTCCCTGGCCCCGATCGTGCACAGGTGGGGTCCCTCAGCCTGGCCTGCACCCTGTCACAATCTGGGAACCCTCGGGGGATGTCGGAGAGCCAGTTTTGGCCCAGCTGAGAGACCCTACTGGTGCATGAATTCATGCACCGGGCCTCTAGTCATCATTATAAATGTACTATTCAAAAGCTAATTTATTTGGTTATTTACCTGCAATGCAATTAATTGCATGTATGAGAAATTTGAATATTTCAACTATAATATATCTCAAAATGTGTAGCTGGCTGTGTGTGGGATCCAGGTAAAGATTCGTTCACAGTGGGTTGATAGATAAAGTCTTTTTGCTCTTGCCTATTTTCCAAAGCACATGCTAGGGAACTGCAGGAACTGGAAATTTAAGGTCACTGGTAGAAAACTATCAGGTTACTGACTGGTATATATCAAGTGTCTAATTTGTGTGAGCTCGGCTCTAGGAGCTTGGACAATATTAGTGAACTAAACAGAGAAAAATATCTTGCCTTAAAAGACACATATTTTGGTAGAGTTCTTCTTAGTGAAATCTTGTCCTCCTTGATATAGCCTATCTGAGAGCAATTAATGTCCCACAGTACAAGCCAACCTTTAAAAGGAAACACTTTTTTGCCTGCCTTACATATATGTGAGAGAGTGGGAGATTACCAGGATCAGGAAAGACCTTCCAGGAAATTTAGTGTGTGGGAGGTGGGGGTGGGATTTGTAACTCATTACCATTGCTGTGAATCATGGCCATAAGAAAAATAATAATATATCTAAAGATATAAAAGTAAGACAGTCTCCAGGCCTGTTGCTAAGAAACAGAGTCAAAATAGTGGGGGGTCCATATTACAGGGCAAAATTTTAAAAGATTTCTGGATTTTGGTTACCAGCAATGGAACTCGAACTCCTACAAATGAGATTGCTAATCAGCAAAGTTTTAAGGATTAAAAAGTTTAAAGTTAATTGATACAACTCATATTATTTTGAATAATTGCTATTCTATAGCAGCATCTTGAATTTATTGAAAGCTTTAATTAAAATATGCACATGATTCATATCTTTGAAGAGCTCATAATTAGGCTATGCAAAGCTGTGAGGAAATAAATAATAGTACAGAGTACAGAGAAGGAAAAAGATCCAGAGGGATGAGCAAAACCATAGATATTGCAATTGCCAAAGGCCCAGATTTACTTTAAGCCTGAATCTATACACTTGACATTCAGAGTAAAGCCAAATCCCTCTTTAATGAGGTCATTTTATCATTAGCATCTGCCTTTCCTCATTCAAGTAGCTAGCTGGTAAGAACAGTATGTTAATGATCTACTTTCAAAGCAAATTTTGAAATAAGAAATTGTAAAAAAAGTCACATTATTCATGAATCATTACATTTACTTAGCAGAATATTTTTAAATCAGTGTCTATGCTTTCTGCTATGTATACGTACATGTATATAGTACTGCACTATCCTGTGGAAAGAAGAAACATAAAATGCATCCAAAAGTAACAATGACAAAGGAATAGACTAAGATAAGGACACCTAGTCCATGGATTGTCAGATTTTAGAGTTACAAGAGAATTTAGAGGTTGTTTAAATCAAGTCCCCTAATTTTGAAGATGAGAAAAGCCCAGATAGGTGAAATGCCTACATAGAGGCAGGAATAGGCATTGATATTTCAAGAAAAGTGGAAGCCAAAACCCCAGAAGAGCCACAGATTTTAGTACAATCTTACACCTAAAGGAAACATGCAAACACTCACACACAGAAGTAAACACACACAAAAAGAGTCCCACTCTCATGTATTCTTTGTTCTCATTGTCCTTTAATGCACAAAAACACCAAATTTCATTGATTCAGTCATGTGTGTTAAGAAGGTACCATACACCAGGTGCTCTGTTGCTGTTAACAAACGCAGTGTCTGCTGAAGCATTTGTTTTTGAAACAAACAAAACCTGTGTGCCCATTGAAACAAAGGTTATGTTAAAACAGGTTTTACCTATGTCAGGAGGCTATGGCTCCCAATTCTCAGTAAATTCTAATTCTGAAGGCATACATATTTTCATAAAATTGCAGTGAATGACCTAAGTAAATAGCATACCATGCCTAAAGTTCTTATAGGAAGGAGCAGATTAAGTTACGATTACCATGTGGTTAAAATCAGAGAAACTAATAGAGGGATATTAGTCTCCTACAGGATCAAGACATTTGTTCCAGAGGAAGACAGATAATTCAAATACCATCCAAGGCAACACCAGTGGCCAACAATATTCACTATTAGAAGATAGAAAGTGCCCTAACCGATTTGGCTCAATGGATAGAGCGTCAGGCTGTGGACTCAAGGGTTCCAGGTTCGATTCCAGTCAAGGGCATGTAGGTTGGTTGCAGGCACATACCCACTAGGGCGTGTGCAGGAGGCAGCTGATTGATGTTTCTCTCTCCTCGATGTTTCTCACTCTATCCCTCTCCCTTCCTCTCTGTAAAAAATCAATAAAATATATTTTAAAAAAAGAAGATAGAAAGGAACACACGTGGAAGGATTTCTAGGAGATAGGCATTTTCCATAATAGCAATTTTCCAAGTTAGAGATTTGAAGGTGGATCTGGCTTAATTTAGCAAAATACCAAAAGATGGCAGCAACCATAGCAAAAGTCCTAGAAAGCAGAGAAGCATGTAAGTCAGGGATTCTAAATAAAATCTGCCTCAGGGCCAGTTCCGAATCTATTAAGGAATTTGACATGGAAATGGAAACCAGTACTCAGGCAGAAAACAATTCCTAGGACATATTGGGCACCTCATAACCTCATAGAATTAATTAATAAATTAATCATTCAGTGGTCATTATTCACCACTGAAACAAAGTAATACATTACACTTGACTTTCTTTGAGCACATGTTGTTTTGGAACCTACAATATTCAAGTATTCTGAAAGATTCTACTGACGATGCAAAGAAAATAAACACAGCTCTGACCTCAAAGAGTACAGAGTTTAGCTAGGGATCTATGACAGTATACCCATATCTAATTGATGAGGAGGTACAATAAATGCAAATAGTTGGCAAGTATTAAATTTAAAGGAAGGAGAAATTACTTGTGGTCAGGAGAAAAGGTAAAAGCTACAATTGGTTATGAGCAAGTGAGCAACTGAGATGAAATGGACAGATATGCACAGGCATCTATGGGAAACAGTACAGAGCTGTGGATGGAAGGTATAGAGCCAAGTAGAGTAATGAGAAAAAGGTTTTAGGATAGGGTCAAATCCGGAAGAGTCTTAGACGTTAGTCTACGTTTTCACTTTACTTTGATGGTACCAGGAACCTAAAGGGCTGTGAGCAGTAGAGTCAGAATCAAAGTGGCTCTACGATGTTCAGTTTGGCAGTTGTTTGGTGGGTAGATAGAGAAGGAAGAAACTGGAGGCCTATAAATCAATATGATGGCTGTAACAAGGTCAAGATTTCAAAACTTTAAAAATTATTACTCTCCATAAATTTCAATGTAGGAGGATGTAATTTTATTTAAAATAATACCCTGGTTCATATAAATTGGATATTTTATAGTAAATTCATAAAAGTCAAATATTCAGTGTTTTAGGAATGTCAGAAATAATAAAAATCAATGTGTTGTTAGTTATTCTACTTTATATTATAGGAAACTCATAACTACCATAGATGAAATGCTTTGAAAGTTTTTTAAGGAACATTATAATAGAGTTTATAATGAAAAAAAAAAAAAAAGAAAAAGGTCAGTTGCACAGCAAGAGAGTTCTCCATCAAATGATAAGAAAAGTTCACAGTTCACTGCTTTTTCTATAGTGCATCTCTTGCTTCTGTTTCTTGCTTGAGTTTGGGGCCAATAGCAATTGCAGGTGAAGGTGGCAAAGGTCAAATTGCTTTTGAGGTGATGAACTCAATCATCATATAGCAAAAAAGATAGGAAAAGCATGAGCAGAATTCTCCAGGGAAAGAAATCTTAGAATAAAAACAATTTGCCATTATCCTACAAAAAAAACTAAATTTCTATTCTCTTAATCTTGCAATCAATTCTTGATTATGTATACTAATAGGGAAAGCAGTGGCACATTAATCTCACATTCATTTAAATGTGATGACTGACTCAAGGACACTTGATAAAATTCATGGCCTGTTGAGGGTCTCTAAAGACCATGTTCCACTGATCTAATACCAGTATTCTAACACCATTGTTTAGGACTTTTGAGTGCCCTTGAGAAAACTGTGAAAAAGAGTGAATAACATAAGAAAAATGAGTACTCCATTTTATTTTATGAACTATAGAGAACAGGATGGGCATGACAACATCAACTTAAATAAAATTCTCACAGGGCTATTCTGGAATATACTACTTAGGCAAAGTGGGCATATAGTTCTCTAATGGAAAAGATGCTCTTCTAAGAGAAAATAAAATAAAATCTAAATCAACATACTGTATGACCTGGAGGGCATGGCTAGAGGATGAGCATCGATCTATGAACCAGGAGGTCAAGGTTCAATTCCCAGTCAGGGCACATGCCAGGGTGGGCTCCATCCTTAGTGTGGGGCATGCAGGAGACAGCTGGTCAATGATTCTCTCTCATCATTGATGTTTCTTTCTTTTTTTTTAAAAAAAATATATTTTATTAATTTTTTACAGAGAGGAAGAGAGAGGAGAGGGATAGAGAGCTAGAAACATCGATGAGAGAGAAACATCGATCAGCTGCCTCCTGCACACCTCCTACTGGGGATGTGCCCACAACCAAGGTACGTGCCCTTGACCGGAATCGAACCTGGGACCTTTCAGTCCACAGGCCGACGCTCTATCCACTGAGCCAAACCGGTTTCGGCTCATCATTGATGTTTCTATCTCTCTCTCTCCCTCTCCCTTCCTCTCTGAAATCAATAAAATTAATAAATAAATCAACCTGAAGCACCACATAGCTACAACATTTCAAAATCTGACTTCATACACCATCATATTCAGAAGGGAATTAGGCTTGTAGAAAGTAATCTGAAATGAGCAGTTTTGTTCTCCCTCTCTCCCTCTCTCTCATTCCCTCTCCAAATGTGCAAATGTGTATATTATTCATAGGTCAATTTGCAATTCTGATGAAAGCATATACTCTAATTTCAGAAAAATCTGTGTCAAATAATTTACATACAATTTGAGGATGTTCACCAATCCCTTAAAGTCCTCTCTGGTGAAACAGTGAGGGTTTTTGCCTTAAGTACAAGGCCTTTAATTCCAGCCATTGCTATCCCGGGAGTGAGGAAGGCCTTGTGTTAAGAGAAAATTGTTATTTAAGTTTGTCTCTCTTCCAGTTGGATAACTAGGAAATGAAAATAATCATAATTATAAAAACAACCAACACCTAAATCAAGCATTGAAGTTTTTATTTAAACTTCTTACTGTAAAACAGCTGTTACTGTTTAAACAACTTCCAGTTGTTTTGTAAATGATGAATAAATAGGAAACTACAAGAGTTTTAAAAGCTACTCAATATAAGATTGTAAACTTATTCTTAAATGTTTCCTTAGAATATGAAGTTCTTCACAGGGAACATGCATTAGCAAAAGTAGTGTTTTGTCGATAATTACTTCTCCTTTAAAAGCCTAGCACCACTTTCCTTCTGAGTTTAGGCATTTTATCAGTTTTAACCATTGTTTTCATGTATGTGTGACTTTGTAATACACAGGACAATATTTAAATTATTTCAAGAAGATAATCAGCCCGGCCGGTGTGGCTCAGTGGTTGAGCATCAACCCATGAACAAGGACATCAGGATTTGATTCCTGGTCAGGGCACATGCCCAGGTTGCAGGCTCCATTCCCAGTAGGGGTGTGTAGGAGGCAGCTGATCAATGATTCTCTCTCTTCGTTGATGTTTCTATTTCTTTTCCTCTTTCTGAAATCAATAAAAAACATATTAAAAATAAAAATAAAAGAAGAGACTCAGATAGCCTAGAAGCCTATCTGAGAAGCCTAGGGGAATGGTAAAGTGTATATTTCACTTTTAAGGGAAAACCCTCCAGTACCCATAGTGCTGACTTACCCAAGGGGCGGCAGAGTGATGGAAAACCAGAGTCGCCAACACTATTGGAAGACAACTAGTTGGAAGGGTAGGAACCCTAGTGTGAGAATGACAAGGGGACTTTTCAGGCATGGTGGGATCCTCATGCTGATCAGGTGACATCAATAGTAGTTGGACCTGAAGCCCATGAGTTCTTCCTCCCATAAGCATACAGGAAAATTGAAATCTTTGCAACAGAAACATTTACCTGGGGATTTTGGAATCTTTTTCTTAATCTTTGCTATCCTTGTGACAATCTCTTTACATATCTATATTAAAATGAATGAAAAAAACATGGGCATTCTACTCATAGTAATAATATACTCAGGTCATTTTAAAGATGTAAAAGTAGAGGTAACAAAGACAATATTAACTAAAGTGTAGGTGGCATAGCGATATGGTAAAAACTTGATTGCTTTCATTGAACATATCCTATCTAATAAAGAGGGAATATGCAAATTGACCATCACTCTGCCACAAAGATGGCGGCACCCAGTCATCTCAGCCCCGTCAGAGTCCCCCAGTCCCAGGAGGGTTGGCCCCTGAGAGCGGGCAGCATGAGTGGCCAGGCGAAATGCTTGCTTCGTCACTGCAGTGACAAGGCAAGCATTCCACCCCAGCCACGGAGGGAGGGCCTCTGGCCAGGCCGGGTGTGGAACACTTGCATCATCTTCCCAGTGACAAGGCAAGCATTCCGCGCCCAGCTGCGAAGGGCCTTTAGCTGGGGAGGGCAGTTGGGGGCCATGAGGCTGGCCAGGGAGGGCAGTTGGGGACCATGAGGCTGGCTGGGGAGGGCAGTTGAGAGCCATGAGGCCAGCTGGGGAGAGCATTTGGGGGCGATCAGGCCAGCAGGGGAGGGAAGTTGGGGGCAAGCAGCCAGGCAGGTGGTGCAAGCAGACCAGCATGCAGAGTGGTTAGGGGCAATCGGGCAGGCAGGCAGGTGAGCGGTTAGGAGTCAATGGTCCCAGATGTTTGACAGGGACATCCCCCAGCAGTCAGACATCTCCCAGGGGGTCCCAGATTGGAGAGGGTGCAGGCTGGGCTGAGGGACACCCCCCGTGCATGAATTTCATGCACCGGGCCACTAGTCTATAATAATAAAAGCATAATATGCTAATTAGACCAGACGTCCTTCCGCACTAAATCAGGGCTGCAAGGGAAGCTTAGGTCCTGGGTGCTGAAAGGAAGCTGGTGCCAGCAGTCGGGGGAAGGAGGGCCTACTCTTGCATGATTTCATGCACTGGGCCTCTAGTTAAATATAATAAAGTGATAGGGAATTTTTTTTTCAGCTAAGTTTGCTCTTCTTGTTCATGCCATTACTTATATAACTCATTCTTCTCTTTTCTTGATGTGGCTTCCTTCCTTCAGTTGTCTTTAGCATACTTCTTAAGATTGTATCTTTGTTCCTGTTCTCATTCTCCCATATGCAATACTAAAACAAAATAAAACACAAAGAAATTACAACAAAAAAAATTCACTCATTATTTTTGAAATAGTGAATCAAAACCCTATTTTGCTACCCACTATTCATTAGAAGCATTCGTTACCTCTCACCCAGATCAATGCACTAGTCCTCCACTGATACCTGAAGGTCTGCACCTCTCCCTACTCTAGCCATCAAGTGACTGCATAAAAGCACTTCGAATTACATAAATTCCAGAGGATATTCCATACCTTGAAATATTTAGACCTTATCTCCTTTTCCATTCCTACACCTTCATTTCCAAGCACAACTAAAACTTGCTTCTCATAAGATGCCATGCATTTTCATATCTTTGCTTGTACTTAAGATGCACAGTCTTTTCCCTCTACCTGATGCACCTCACTTTTCTTTCATGCCTACGTCCATTAATCTATCCATGATTTCTTAGGTCACAATATTTTACTCTTTTCTCAGTCTCCACAGCACTATATTTAATTTTCTACTTGCTTTCATTTATATTAAATTTGCTTAACTTCCCTTCCCTTTGCTTTATGAAAACCCTGCCATTTGAAAAAAAATGTTTAATTGTAACATTAACATTCACATTTCTCCATCCCTTTATTTACTACAAACTTACCTGTTTTCATCCTACTCTTTATCATTTCTTTCAGTCCCAGAACAATTCAGGAATCACTTGTAAATTTTTTCTTCGCTGATGTTTGAGGGAGGAAAGTGTCATTGTAGTGAGAATAGTCAAGTTGCCTTGTGATCTGAGAGAGCTGGATTTGAATTTTGAGTTTAATACTCACTAGCTGTGTGGACTTGGTTACTATTTTTGATACTTTCAGCCAGAATTTCCTCATTTATAAATAGTCTTTATAACACTTACCATTCAGGATTTTTAGAAGATAAATACATTAGTGTAGGTTAAGTGTTTATCCAGTAAGAGGCATCAAGATACATTAGTTCCCTCTTCTTCTTATTTAAGTCTCAGTACAATAAAGAAATAGGTACTCTTAATTATAAACCAGGTAGAGCAAATTCCCACAGTGGGCATTAATATTTTTTTTACATTAAAGTAGAAAACTTTTATTGGCACAGTCATTCCTTTCCTTGTTATGAATGCTCTTTTATGATTTACTAGAGGCCCGGTATAGGAAATTTGTGCACAGGAGAGGGCGTGTCCCTCAGTCCAGCCTGCACCCTCTCCAATCTGGGACCCCTCAAGGGATGTCCGACTGCCCGTTTAGGCCCGATCCCTGCATTCAGACATCCCTCTCACAATCCAGGACTGCTGGCTCCCAACCAAATGCCTGCCTGCCTGCCTGATTGCCCCTAACCGTTTCTGCCTGCCAGCCTGATCACCTACTAACCACTTCCATTCCAGCCTGATCGATGCCTAACTGCTCCCCTGCCAGCCCGATTGCCCCTAACTGTCATCCCCTGCCAGACAGGTCGCCCCTAACTGTCCTCCCCTGCAGGCCTGGTCGCCCCCAACTGCCCTCCCCTGCTGGTGTGGTAACCCCTAACTGCCCTCTGTTTCCAGCCTGGTCACCCCTAACTGACCTCCCCTTCAGGCCTGGTCCCCCCCAACTGCCCTACCCTGCTGGCCTGGTTTCCCCTAACTGTCCTCCCCTACTGGCCTAATTGCCCCCAACTGCCCTCCCCCGCAGGCCTGGTCCCTGCTAACTGCCCTAGCCTGCCAGCCTGGTCACCCCTAACTGCCCTTTCCTGCCAGCCTGGTCACCCCTAACTGTTCTCCCCTGCTGGCCTTGTTCCCCCCAACTGCCCTCCCCTGCTGGCCTGATCGCCCACAACTGCCCTTCCCTGCTGGCCATCTTGTGGCGACTATCTTGTGTCCACATGGGGATCGCCATCTTTGGCCACATGGGGGCAGCCATCTTGTGTGTTGGAGTGATGGTCAATTTGCATATTACTCTTTTATTAGATAGGATACTTCTCTATATTAACATCCCAAGTGTCTTGATAATAAGAAGTAACACAGTACGGTGAAAGAGCCCTGAGTTCTAATCCCAGATGTGTCACTCCATTATTGTATGCTATAGGCAAGTTAATTAAACTCTCTGAGTTTCTATTTACATATCTGTAAAAAATTAGTGTAATAATGATTACCCAACCAAAGGACTGTTTGAACATTAAATAAGATTGATTTGATGTACAGTTATATGTACATGTATAGGCAATTATTCTTAAAGGAAATAGTTTTATGGTTTGGCTGTTTCATGAAGTTGAATAATATATCATCCACAATTGACATGAAATTGTGTAATATAATCAAATCACTAGGTGGATCTTGACAACATTTCCCTCTCTAATGTACTACTCTAGTTGGAATAAAAAACAAACAAAACATAGCTGAGTCAATATTTTACAATCTTACACACCTTCTTTTCATTTTATTTTTATCCATTCTGTTCTTATTCCTTATGAGTTTGGTGGTATATGTGAATATATTTCTTCTTATTCTCTTCTACTATTCCCATGGTTCACAACTCAGGCTGCATGTCAACATCATCTGAAGAGCTCTAAAGAAAATGTAAATGCCTAGGTTGCATTCTAGATCTATTGAATCAAAATCTCACACTAGTTCTTAAATTTCCCCATGCATCAGAATCATCTGGAGGGCTTCATAAAGTGCAGGTTTCTGGATCTCATCCCCAAAGTTTCTGATTTAGTTGGTCTGTAGTGGAGCTCAACGATTTGCTTTCCTAACAAATTCTCAGTAAAGCTAATGCTGCTGGTCCAGGGGACACTTTTGAGAACCACTGCACTAAAGAGAAACTCGGATATCAGAATTTTTATTTAAAAAATTCTCACACAATTCTAATAGATACCAAGTACATATTAAATGTTATTGATTGCAACATTTATTACTGTGCCACTATTTTCTATCTACAATCTGGATCGGCTATCTTTGGTTGTCAAGGTAGTAGGGTAGGAACATCATCCATCCACCAATCTGGTCATCCGTATATTCATCCATTTATTCATTCAACACTTAACAACTGCAATAAATTCCTTGCCATCAGGTTTCAAGGTCTATTGAGGAAGACTAACAAATGAACAAAAAATTAGTGCGAGACAAATGTTTAACTTTGGGGTATAGGATTGAGGAAAAGGGCTCATGTGACTTCAGAGAGTGTACAGGGTCAGAGTCAAGTCTTAAGTTCAACAAGTGAGCCAAATAGGGAAGAAATTTCTAAAACTCAGTTTTGTTTTGCTTTGACATTTCCATTTTCTTAGGAGGCAAATTATAATTACTTCATTTTTTGGAAGACACACACACACACACACACACACACACACACACACACACACACACACACACATATATATATATATATATATATATATATATGAGGCTAATATGCAAAGTGTCCCCCCACGGGAGTTCCACTGGGAGTTTGATCACTTGCTATGACATGTGCTGACCACCAGGGGGTAGCACAGAATGAAAAAAGTCCCCAGTCGGCAGCTGGCAGCCAGGGAAGGGAGGCCCCGGCCAGCAGACAGAAGGAAGGCTCTGGCCAGCAGCCAGAAGGCCCCGATCAGCCCTGATTGCTGGCCAGTCCTAGGGACCCTACCCATGCACAAATTTTGTGCACTGGGCCTCTAGTTTTGTTATAAGAGATGCTTGTCACTAAGTGATCTAGCCTGACTGGTATAGTTGGGTGGGATGCAGATGGAACAAGAACAAATAAATTTGGTCAAGCTATACTGAAATTCAGTACAAGTTTTAAAGTCAATGTCAGCACAAATCCACATTCTATAACTCAGAATAACCCTTACTTAGCAAAAAGAGCATAGGACAGAGGTGCAACAATTTTTATCTAAAAATGTATCGCAGTTATTTATTCCGGAGCCCCCGAGTGCCCCCATTGCACTTGGCATCCGGAATTACTTATGCTGGTCAGTACCAGCTGAGAAAGGCTATAAATCAGATTCCTTTCCCTGACCTCTATTGGTGCCACTGAAAGAATAATTAGCACCTGCAGCACAGGCTCCAATTCCAATTTTGTGCCTGTTTATGCATCATGCCAAGCAGAAACCAAACTACTTCTGTAGCCCGTTCTGACCACCTGCCACCCTTTTGCTTCGTTGTTTCTCTAAATATAACCTTCAGATTAGTCTGAGGTGCAACAGACAACCTAACAAGTGTTTTAGGCAGCCACAGTTCACATGCCTGTTCATCTGAGTGCTAAGTGCCAGTGATGTGCTTTTTTGTTCTGGTGCCCACCTGCTAAATCGCCGCTGCCAGTTCCCATATTTTTGCTATTAACAATTTCTGGTGTTGCCAAGTTTCCATTTAAATATCTGAGGTGAGTATACAGTTCACATACTCTTGGACAAACATAAAAATGCTTCATCTGTTCCCCTGACTCCAGCGCTGAAGTAAATAATATCTGCATTGCTCCTGCCTGACACCTGCAGTGAAACATTCAAATCTTTCACCTGTTTCGGTTTCTAATTCCATTTCCTTGAAATATTGAACTTGTCTGTGTTTACCAAGCTTTTTTCATTGATAATCTCAAATTAACCTCAACTAATTCACAATATATGTAAAACAATAATATGCACCTTTTTGTAATGTATGCAAGGCAAAAAAAAGTATTTTTCGACATATATTCAAGAGAAAATAGAATATTTACAAAAGAAGAGAATCATAGAACTTTAGAAAAGCCTTGGTTAAAATTGTCTTAATTTGCAGTTAAAGAAATCAAGACAAAATAAGGTTGTATAACACAGATCCTTAAGGGAAGAACTAAAATTCCAGATTTTGTGACTTCACAATCAGAAATATTTTTATTAAACTGAATTTGCAAAGTGTTTCCTAATAAAACTGTCTAATAATGGCAAAGATAATGTACAGAACTAAAATGGAATTATGTACTATTAAATAAAAATGTCAAATTTTTATATTTTGGAAATTGTACTTGTGCAAAATCAGAAGTTTATCTTTTAACTGTTGTCTAGGTTCATTTGTTAAATATGCTCTTCTAGGGCCATTGCAATGTATCCAGTTCTGCTTTAATGATGTCATTGTCTACACTTTTAATTTGACAACAGTATTCACTTGTCTCTTTGGAGCATCAGACAGCTGCAGAAGAGAGATCCAACTGCATATTGGCAGGAGACCACAGACATATAAGTCTGTTTGGGGTACAATTGCGGCTTAATTTAGGCTGATGAGAAAACACACCAGAGGTTGCTTAACAGGAATTTGGTTATATCTTTTGCTGACCATTTATGTACTTCTGAATTGCTACAGTTCTAAAGTAATACAGATTTTTTGTCTGTTTAACATTTTATATATTGAAGAGCCTAAAGTTTCCTCACAGCTCTTATAAACTTCAGATTCTAATGTTGTTTACTCCAAGCAGAAACTTCACTACAAAACAAAAAACAGAGAATTTAAGGAATATTCTTAAAGTCACACAGCTAGCTCACTACAAAATTAAATTTCAGAATTCCCAATTTATTCTAATTACCACTAAACAAGAGTTTTTTTATTTAGGCATTATTAAGCAAATGTCATGTTTGAAAATAATAATGTCAACATAATTCCTACCTAAAAGTACAGTAAGCAAGTTACCTCACTTAGATGACATCAGTGCTCTCATAATACTGTGGTTTTCTAACGCCAGTCAGTAATTGTTCTGTGCTTCATTTGCTTTAACTGTAGCTAGATCTCCTTTCTTATCTAAGAATCTTAGAGTTAGACTGTGTCTGAGAGTTCACCTTGACTGTCTTCTTTGTATTTTATTAAGCTTATGCATTATTCCACTGTGTGAATTAGCTAACCACTCCTTAAACACCTTTAGTAGCAGAAAACCTTGTGAGACATTTCTTTAAGCAGACAAACAGATTCAGTCATTATTACATTCATTTACTAGAGGCCCAGTGCATGAAATTCATGCACAGGGGGTGTCCCTCAGCCCAGCCTGTACCCTCTCCAATCTGGGACCCCTCAGGGGATGTCCGACTGCTGGTTTAGGCCTGATCCGTGCAGTCAGACATCCCTCTCGCAATCCAGGACCACTGGCTTCTAACCACTCACCCACCTGCCTGCCTAATGCCCCCAACTGCCCTCCCCTGCCAGCCTGATTGCCCCTACCCCCCTGCCAGCCTGACCTCGCCCCTAACTGACTCTTCTTCAGCCCCCACCACCATGGCTTTGTCCGGAAGGAAATCGGATGTCCGGAAGATGGCCGGTTAACCTGTTCTAATTAGGATATTACCCTTTTATTAGTATAGATTTTCTACATATGTTAAAGATGATGTGAGCAAGCACTAAAACAATAAACAGTAAATAACAATCAGTGACAACAGTCATTCATAGACCAGGAGAGGACAAAAGCAACACTTCTCTACACATAAGCATAATGAAAATTAAAACTAATGAGTTCAAAATAAAGCATTTAGGTGAAGTAACAAGACCTCACATTTGCTGAGTCATTGCTTTATGCTGGACACTACCCTTGTAAGAGAGGTAAGTGCTCAGAGAGGTAGACAGACATCCTCTTTATATTACTCATGAGAAAATCAAAGCTGGGTGAGTCAAATGCCATCTGAAAGCCACACAGTCAGTTAGTGGTAGACATGAAATTGAAACAAAGTCTCTTTCTCACCAATCTCCCACACTATGATATTTGCTAGTCTTAAAGGAAAAAGAGGACTATTAGAGTTAGAATGGGATAAAATATCTCATAATGAGAAAATAAAGAGGACAAAAGCTGACAAAAAGAAATCTTAGATCCTGAACAACAAAAGTGCTTCAGTTTCAAGAAAGACAACTCTGAGGGACTAAGGAAGGAAATTTAGGCAACAGCAGATTACAGAGAACCTGAGATGCCGGTTTTTGTTAGTGATTGAGGACATATTGAAATTTTTGAGCATAAAAATGACAATCATCGAAAATTTCAAGGATATTAATTTTGGAGGAGTTTGAGAAAATGGATGAAGCCAGAGATGGAGAGTCAACTAGGTTCAATGGTAATGAAATAGGAATTTTTAGAGGTGAAATAGGCAGGTTTAGGAAATTTTAAAAACTAAGGGTCCATGGAAAAAACACAGGGCTACAGAACAGAGGCTACATTTCCATAAGACAAGGGAGACGCAGCAGTTACATTTACATAAGATAAGAGAACTGGGAGTAGCAAAAAGGTCTTTTATACCAATTATTACAGAACTCATAGTACTAAGATAAATATAAACATTTGTCCTCAGCCTGTGTTCTGAAACTACTTGCCCTTAAGCAACAAAACAATAACATCAAAAATACTACTTACATTTTTACTTTCATTATCCATTTATATTCATATTTCACAAGAAAATGGAATGGTAACACAACCACTTTGTTAAACAGTTGTTCCACTTTAAATACATTCAGGAGTAATGTCAAATTGCTAAGAATGCACATACCATATGAACAATTAATTTCAACTTATTCCATAGATAGACAAATTAATATATGCCAAAATGTAACTACAAGAATGTCTTATGCCCTTGCTTATATTAAAGAAAATTTGATAATTCATTAAATAAATAATACCCTGATGCTTTAGAAATTATTTTTGCAAATGTAAATTTAATAAATAAGAAAATATTTTAAATAATTCAAGTGAAAAATCTTGGCTGTAAGATATTAAATAGGGAGTGATAAAATTATATATATTTAATATGTAAAATATGTCAATACCATTTTTCACTCAGGGGTAGTTTCATAGTTTCTTTTAATGCTTTTATTCATTTAGCAAATTTTCTGCATTAGGGCATACCTTGGAAAGGGTATCTTTTAATGGTTTTTAGGTGAGCTGCAATGAGTCTTTTCATTCTCCATACTTCGATGCTATTCATTTCATTATAGTTTTCTTTAATCATGTGTTTTAAAATATATTTTTATTGATTTCAGGGATGAAGGGAAAGGGAGAAAGAGATCGGAACATCAAAAATGAAGGAGAATCATTGATTGCCTGCCTCCTGAATGCCTCCAACTGAGGATTGAACCTGAAACCCAGGCATGTGCCCTGACTGGGAATTGATTTATAACCTCCTGGTTCATAGGTCGACACTCAACCACTGAGCCACACTGGCTGGACTAATCATGTTTTTGATTATGGCTTCTATACCAAATTTTCTGTTTCCATAGGAGCACATATATTTCTCAACTCAGATATTTGTTTCTTCCATATGTACCAGCTGCTCACAGATTATTTTCATTCATTCTTAAGCAATCTGTAAGAAATACATTTTACTTCCAAACCAGTCATTCAATATTTTTCATGTTAATCATATTAATACTACCTGATATTTATACTCTTTTGTGACATTTTTAGTTTCTTTTCAGTCATCCATCCCACACAAATATCATAGTGTTGTTTTTCATTTCAGTGTATATCCTTTTCATGGTGATATGGAATTTTTGGACTGGAACATGCGGTGTTCCCCTGGGCAGATAGTTCCCTGGATTCTTTGTCGATCAGACATGAAGAATGAATTCACGGGCAGAAGATGGTATAGAAAAGGTGGAGATTTATTGAAGAACAAGTACAGACTCCCATGTGGGGAGGGGGAAAGAATCTCACAGCACAGACTCCCACGTGGGGAGGGGGAAAGAGTCCCACTGAGTTCCTGTTTCCACGGTTTATAAAGACTGTAGTTCCTGTGTCCTGATATCTCTTCTGATTGGTCAATGTTCCCTTTGATTTGGTCACTATAGAAACTCCTGAGCTCAAAGGTCAAACATCACATGGGACAGGTGAGGCCCTCCTCCCCCATTGTTCTCCCATTCCTTCTGGGCTTTCTTCCTCCTTCTTTATTTTGTAAATATAGACCTTTTGTTACTTCTAGTTCCCTTATCTTGTGTAAATGTAACTGTTGCCTCTCCCTTGTCTTATGGAAACATAGCCTCTGCTCTGTAGCCCTGTGTTTTTTTCCATGGACCCCCAATTCTAAAAATCCCCTAAATTGCCTATTTCCCCCTAAAATTCCTATTTCAATGGTATTTCTCTCTCATGGTGGGTTTCCTGCATATTATTGAGGATGCTAATAGATTTCTGAGTAATTCCTAAGTCTTTAAACATAACCTGCAGAAAGCTATGTGATCCTACTCTAAGTCTTCAATATTACATATTATTATCAGATACTCAATATAGTTTGCTGGTTGCTTTGCTTATTGCAAAATATATATCTACTAGAGGCCCAGTGCACGAATTAGGGGATGAGCCAGTGCGGGAAGGGGATGTGAGAGGTTGGCCAGCTGGCCCTGCCCCTGATCAGGGTGGAGAGGCTGATCGGGGGCAGGGCTGGCTGGGGGGATGGTCTGCAGGTGGTTGGCTGGCTGGCCCCGCCCCTGACTGAGCCCATTGGCCAGCCACAGTGAGTGTCATAGTGACTGGTCGTTCTGGTTGTTCTGGTCATTCTGGTCGTTCTGGTGTTCTGGTTGCTGGCTTTTTGTATATATAGATACTCCACTGAGTCATTATTCAGTTGAGTCTTGATCAAGCCTTCCACACAGACACAGATTATAAGTAAGTCAAAATGCACAATTCCCAGATTGATCTCTAGTGTCTAGTGAGTATTCTTGGACCAAGATTATCCTAATTGTATACTATAATTAAGAATATAGCTTTGAGCCCTAGCTGGTTTGGCTCAGTGGATAGTGTCAGCCTGCGAACTGAAGGATCTTGGGTTGGATTCCAGTCAAGTGCACATGCCCAGGTTGTGCCCTCAATCCCCAGTAGGGGGCATGCAGGAGGCAGCCAATCAATGGTTTTGTCATCATTGATGTTTCTATCTCTCTCTTCCTCTCCCTTCCTCTCTGAAATCAATAAAATAAAATTAAAAAAAAAAAAGAGTATAGCTTTGAAACTAGAACTTGAGTCCCAGGCTCTACTATTTACTAGCTATTTGAACTTGGTCATGTCCACTTTAATGACTCAAATCTTCTCAATTCAAAATAAAATTAATAATAACATCTACTTTATTGGTTGTGAGGGTTAACTGAGTTAATGTATATAAACAGCTTAGAATAACACTTGTCACATAGTTTTCCAAAAGTGTTGGCTATTATTATTTTCCTCACTCTCACCATTATCCCTTGACTCTCTGAAAGTTCAGAGAAAGAATAAGAAAAGTGTATAATACCACATTATTTAGAATACTCTGACTTTTGCCCCAACCTATCCTATCTAATAAAAGGGTAATATGCAAATTGACTGTCACTCCAATGCACAAGATGGCTGCTCCCATGTGGTCAAAGATGGCTGCCCCCATGTGGACACAAGATGGCCAGCAGGGGAGGGCAGTTGGGAGGGACCAGGCCTGCAGGGGAGGGCAGTTAGGGGTGCCCAGGCCTGCAGGGGAGGGCAGTTGGGAGGGACCAGGCCGGCAGAGGAGGGAAGTTGGGGGCGACCGGGCCTGCAGGGAAGGGCAGTTGGGGGCAATCAGGCTGGCAGGGGAGCAGTTAGGCATCAATCAGGCTGGCAGAAGAGTGGTTAGGGGGTGATCAGGTTGGCAGGCAGAAGTGGTTAGGGACAATCAGGAAGGCAGGCAGGTGAGCAGTTGGGAGCCAGCAGTTCTGGATTGTGAGAGGGATGTCCGACTGCCTGTTTAGGCCCGATCCTACTGGGATCAGGCCTAAACAGGCAGTCGAACATCCCTCAAGGGGTCCCAGATTGGAGAAGATGCAGGCTGGGCTGAGAGATAACCTCCCCACCCCCCCCCCCCCCCCCGATGCATGAATTTCTTGCACCGGGCCTCTAGTAGCATAATAATTGTGTATACCAAATCTTTGGAGAAGTGACTTACTCCCACATCAACTCATCCAACCCTCCTTCATTCACTGCCCTATGTCTTCTCTAGGTGCATTTTGTATTTAATATTTCCAGATGGTTATTTAGAGATATTAGTGGGGTTAGTGATGATGGCATGAGGACAAAAGATCATGGGTCACTCAAAGTACAGTAAGTACTCTATTGGAATGTTATCTATTTTTTATTTTTTTATTTTATTTATTTTTCATTTTTTAATTGTTTAAAGTATTACAAATAGTAGTACATATGTCTCCTTTTTTCCCCAGTTGAACTTCCCCCAGCCTCCCTTACCCCCCTACACATGCCCTCACCCCTCTCTTAGTGTCTTGCATCCATTGGTTATGCTTATATGCATGTATACAAGTCCTTCGGTTGATCTCTTACCCTCCCCTTCCCCCCAACCCTCCCCAGACTTCCTGCTGTTTTTTGATGCTTCTCTGCCTCTGTATCTATTTTTGTTCATCAGTTTATAATGTTATTTACTATCCATACCACATGATCTCACTCATTTATGGAATGTTATCTATTTTTATATTCATTTAACTATTTTCTTTTCTTTTTTTAAGCCAAAGTCCAGACACGAGGAAGAGGTAGATCCACTTATTATAGTCTTTCAAGAAACAGAAATTCCATTTTATTTGTCAATGTTGTATGCTTATCTGATTGACATTTTTCTTTGGTTACTTGTTGTTTTTTAAAATCCAGATTCATCATAGTTGTCAACATTTAGTTCCTAAATGTTACTAATATGTTGGAGCTCACATATAGTTTTGGGTTTGATTATGGATTATTAAATTGTTATAGAGATTTTAATGGGAATTTGGTAGAGATAGTGACAAGTGTTGCTAATTGGGTGCAATTTTAACTAAGGTTTCCTACAAGATATAGTCTATTATGGAAAGGTTTGGGATTCAAGGTGTTTTGTTTGTTTGTTTTTTCCTAAAAAACAAGAGCAATAGAAGGAAGTGCTAATGATTTATAGTGAAAAGCATTTAGCATTCTTTAGGAAGATAGCAATTCTGAATTTAATTTACTTCCTTGTCAAGATACCATTGCTATACCCATTATGAATTCCAGAGTGAACTGGATAAAATTTAGATAGATGGAAGATTAGATAGATTTCTCCTCAGATGAACCTCAGTTGATTAAATTAGTGACTAAATGAAGTAGGTGGCTGAGCAGAGGGAAGGGAGGACTCCTGTGATTCCAGTTGAGCTATTGGGAATTCTGTTGCCATTTAATGAGATAACAAATCATAAAGAAGTCAGATGCTTAGGGATTAATAATAAATAAAAATTTAGAAATATTCATTTTGATATGCCAATAGGGCATCTTATGGAAATTGGCAATAAGCTATTTGAAAGACGAAGAATATGCCCATATTAATTAATAAATTATTTAATAAATATTTAATGTTCCATGCAATGTGACTGATACTGAACCAAGATCTGAGATATAACAATGAACAAAATCTACTCTCTATCTCTCCTTTTAGAGGTAAAATGTAGCAGCATGAATCTGTACAAAATCCACAAGCTGTCACTGGTAAAAATAACAAGTTCAGTTTTCTTAAATGTTTTTGTTTTGTTTCATGTTTACTGCTGTTATTACTAAACCAGCACAGAAAATACAAGAGGTCATAAAGGGTATATGAGAGAATGTGACCATCAATGTCTCTGTTTCTTATGGAGGTGAGCCCCAAATTCTGTGTGGAATAACGAGTAAGAAACCTTTTAGGGAGAGCAGCCTAGAGACTCACTGTTCCTTATACCAACCTAGGCTAAATGAACGGAGTTAACACCCAAGGATCTATCTAAGGAAATGATTGCTTTGCCATATTACACATCATCTGCATTCTATTTCTTAACATGTCAGTGGTTCTAATTAAAGTTTTAAAAGAACAGGCTGGGTGATCCATTAGCAGGTAGGCAATAGACAATTGAATACCAGTAGGGTATATGCTTCTTATAATACAGAACAGTACACAGGTCTGAAATCTAATATTTGGGTGCCTAACCCAATTCAACTGGTTACTGTGACTTACTTCAGGATGTCTCAAAGGTCTGAAAAGCTATCATGACTATTCTTCTATCTATTACCTATATCTATCTATCTATCTATCTATCATCTATCATCATCTATCTATCATCATCTACCTACCTATATCATCTAGAAAGTCTTAGCTCTGCTTTAAGGTCTTCAAAGTGATTGTCAGACCACACAAATTATCCAAGATAATCTTTCTTACTTAAAGTTAATTGATTAGAGATTTATTTATATCTGAGAAATCCCTTTACAGCACTATGTAGATTAGTGTTTGATTAACTAATTGAGAACTGTAGCTTAGGCAGGTTTACATAAAAAAAAACCTGTCATAACTGGTTACCTAAAAATTTCCCATATTAATTTCACTCACCTTTTACTGGGAAAAATGTAATTGCATACCCAAATATTGTTGCAAAGGAGACTAAGAATGGTAGTCTGCTGATGGGCAGTTTTGCACCCAGCTAAAACCTCATTACTTTCATTTATTACAAATTGCATTTAAAGCATTTTATAAATTCACATCACTTTGTCTAATAAACACCCATCCCTTATTTTTTATCCATTTGTCTCTTCAATACAATAATCCAGAATTTCTAATTTTTTCTATCTAATGTTCTTCTCCTCAACCTCTCTTCCTCATCTTCACTCTTATCACCTTTTCCTTTGCCACAAAAGGTTTTATTTTCTTTTACAGCAATATAAATATTTAGTTTTATTTATAAGATTCATAATAAAATCATTCACATCTGAACTCTTCACCTAATTCCACCCCAATCCATCTTTCTCTTATTTGGCATGCCTTCAGCATCAGATATATAGTTTGCTCGAATATCTTATTCGCTTTCTTGAGTTTCCTCTTAAAAGCTTTTATTAAATTTATTTATGTGAGAAAATCGGATTTTCTCTCCCCTTCCTCCCCTTTATCTCTGTTTAACACTAGTAAGATAGAGTAAATAAAAGAAGATTCTCAAATTTAATAATATATTGAAGTTTTGCTACAAAAAAAATCAATGTTCACAAGAAAAAGCTTTGTCTTATAGATGCTTCATAGCAAAACTAATTAAAGATTTAAAGCTTTCCCTTAGAATAAAAACCCCATAATCCATGGTGATAAGTTGCCCAGAGAATGGAGAAGTGACAATCAGAACACCAGGATTCCTTGGCACCTTTCTTTAAGAGATCTGGACCTTTGAGAGGAGGGTAAGAGAAGAGAAAATTTTGAGGGCATAATGGTGGAGATAGGAAGAAGGAAGGAAGAGATGAGAGGAGAAATGAATATAAGGGGTTCTCCAGAAGCCCATCTGAGATTTATTTCATTTCTACTCAAAGAAAACATAATGGAAGAATAATAAAAGGTTTCTGCAACATGTTCTGACCTCTTCTTTACCAATGGTTGCCTACTTAAAATTTTTTTATATTGGTACCTACTAAACTTTGATCAGATATCAAAGAGATTATATAAAGATACTTCATCTTCCCTAATGAATTATAACCTTGATAAGATAAGAACTCTTTATTTAAGCATTTTAGCACTGCTGCGTGCACTATTTGATTAAATGTTAATAAATGAAATACTCAAGAAATGGACAAAGTTGTGAGTCAGAACTCCACAAAGAACCTTGGGCTAATAGTCATTCTTCTGATTATCTGACTTAGTTAAACAAAACACTTCTTTCCTCCATGTACCTCTTCTGAGCACCATCACAGGGTTAGCCATAAAGTATAAGATCTTAGAGGCATTTCTGACATTTATCTCACATTTTCTCCTCCAATTACAAGGAGGAAAGAATTGTATCTCCTCTCTGCATGAAAACAAAGTCTTGGAATAAATTGAGGCTCATCTGTCTACATCTTTATTAGGTCATCCTTAAATAAGAGTTTATTATCTTGATAGGCAAAGTCCAATAATCATGGTGTCATATTTTAATAGTGCAATGAAAAGTAATGTGCCCTAGCCGGTTTGGCTCAGTGGATAGAGTGTAGGTCCCAGGTTCAATTCCGGTCAAGGGCATGTACCTTGGTTATAGGTTTTTCTCTGGCCTAGACCCTGGTCAAGGGAGTGCAGGAGGCAACCAATTGATGTGTTTCTCTCACAATGAAATTTCCCTCTATCTTTCCCTCTCTCTTCTACTCTCTAAAAATCAATGGAAAAATATCCTCAGGTGAGGATTAAAAAAAAAAAGCAAGAAAAGTAATGCATATTTCTGAATTCATTGTCCTCTGTTTTCTCATCAAGGCCTACTCCAGTGTTTTAACTACCCTTTCTCCTTCTCCTTCTCCTTCTCCTTCTCCTTCTCCTTCTCCTTCTCCTTCTCCTTCTCCTTCTCCTTCTCCTTCTCCTTCTCCTTCTCCTTCTCCTTCTCCTCCTCCTCCTCCTCCTCCTCCTCCTCCTCCTCCTCCTCCTCCTCCTCTTCCTCCTTCTTCTTCTTCTTCTTCTTCTTCCTTTTTAATATACTATTTTATTGATATTGGAGAGGAAGGGAGAGGGAAAGAGAGATAGAAGCATCAATGATGGGAGAAAATCATTGATGGGCTGCCTCCTGCACATCCCTTACTGGGGATCGAGTCCACAACCTGGGCAGTGCCCTTGACCGAATTGAACCCAGGACCCTTCAGTCCACTGTTTGTCATTCTACCTGCTGAGCCAAACAGGTTAGGGCTCTTCATTTTGTATTGAATTTATTGGGGTGAACATAATAAATTCTTTAACTTTATGAGTGGAAGAAAGTTAATTTTCTTCCCTTTCCTGTCCTCCTTTGCAGTAAGGACCCACATTCTAGGGTCTGATTTCTAATTTCTCTTCCATGACTGAGTGGATTTTAGTTTAAGGAAGGAGATCTTACCTATATTTCCAGGAATTAATCCCACTTCCCAGAAAAACTTACCAGAGAAGGCCTCCAGGGAGAGAGTAGGGGAATGTCTGCCTGATGATGTGGCCTATCAATTGGTGTTCTTCAGACATATTGTACTTCACATCCTATCTAATAAAAAGGGAATATGCTAATTGACCCTCATGCCATTGCAAAGATGGTGGTGCCCACCGCCAATAAGGAGGGAGTATGCTAATTGACTGCCCAGCTCTCAAAGATGGTGGTGCTGACAGCCACAAGATAGTCCCCTCAGCCCCACTGGGGCAGCAAGTGCACGGCAAGGCCGGGCTTGCCCCCAGGTGGGCCCAGCCACTCCGCGCACCTGCCTCCGGAGTTCCCCAGTCTCTTCAGCCCCCCAGCTTGCCTGTGCCCCTCAGGGATGGCCTGAGGCACAGGCAAGCCTCAGATGGCAGCTGCCCAGCTGTCCAAGGCTGCCCGAGGCTCAGGTAACCAGGGCCGGCCGAGGCTTGTGCTGCTGGCAGTGGCAGCAGCAGAGGTGTGATGGGGCATCGCCTTCCCCTGATCACTGGGTGGCCTCTTGCCCCTGAGGGCTCCCGGACTGTGAGAGGGGGCAGGTCGGGCTGAGGGACCCTCCTCCAGTGCATGAATTTTCATGCACCAGGCCTCTAGTATTTCATATTAGAATGTAATGTTAAATTTATATGGAAATATTAGAGTAGAGGTCTGAATGATTGGGTTAAGAAACTAATTTTCCATCCCTGTAACCTACTAGCAAGATATGTACAGAAGGCCTTTGATATAGTTTACAAATTGTCAAAGATAATCTTCATAAATTTTTAATGTCCTTTCACTGATAAAATGTAACGTAGCCAATTGTCGTATCAGAGAACTCAATTAAAAGTCATATAAAACTGAGGTTATATGTGTTATTATTGGCATGAGTCAATTATTTAATTTTATTGGTAGCACAGGACCCTACATTTCTATCAGAATATGGACTACAAAGCTATGTTACACTATCATTTTTTATTTGTGTACCTATCCATTTTCTTATCTTTTTCCCTTCCTACCTACAAAAAGGATTCTTTCTACAATCCTTTTCATTTTTCCATATTTATGCATTCACAGTGAACTCATGGGAACTGCTAAGCCCTGTAGCTGGCTCTCTTAAGGATAAAGCAGATGTGCACCTAAATTTAGCTTAAATGTGACTGTACTTTCCAATTCTTAACTAGATGATTTTGCATCTCATAAACACTATTTCAAATAGTTTATTATTTGTTTTCTGCTTTATTAAGGCATCTACTAGGCAATGAAGTGGCTCCCTCTGTCCTCTCGGCACATTTCAATGAGGCTACTTTAGCACCATGCATGAGTTGGCAGCGCTTCAAGAGACCAGTGATGTGGTGGTGTTCTGCTGGGGGATCATCAAGCCATGTCCACTGAGACTGAAGAAATCTTCAGAAACATTGAATGGAGAAAATTAGACATGAACTAAGAACCCAGAGGATGTTGTTATTTAAGGGCCATGCAATTACTTAGAAACTTAATTATAAAAATGGATGAGATGATTCTAGGACAGGAGGTCAACTTTGCCTCTGATTTTTATAGTTATTAACATGGAAAACATCCTTTTATGTTAAATGGAATTTGTTAGGCATATCCATTAAGTTTCTTGTCATATATTTACTAATTAAAAGCCTTTACTAACCTTTAAATGATGAATTACCAGTAAATATCTTCATAATATTTACATACCTGGTATAATTTTTTTTAGATCAAAAGGCAGCCAGCATAGCAGTATTTATTAAGAAGAGAAATTGAGCTCTTTAATAAAGTACTGGGAATTTGTTCTTCTGGCATATTCTAAACACATATCCTTGAAAACTCTCAATTAATAATATGTTGAGATGTATATGTGCTCTATCTACTAACCACAGGATGAAAACATACATTTTTTTTCAGATTTTTTTTTTTTCATTTTTAATGCTTAATCTCAAAGTGTAAATTTTTCCCTACAGAGAACATCAAAAAACAAATTCCCTTAGTGGCATTTTACAGTTAATTTTAATATCCGTGAACTAAGCACATAAATTCTCCTGGTCCTAGCATATGCAAATGTGTTTCTGCATATCTTTGAAGTAGCTATTATTAAATTCAGATTCCATCTCTGCTTGGGGCTGAATGTTAAAATGGTGTTTATAAAATAGCAAAAGATGCTGGATGTTATTTTTTAGGATGGCTTGTCTTATTCAATAAATTTTCTTGGACAAGAAGCACAAAAGTGCTGTAACTCGAATTCTGTAACTTATAATCATGGAATGTGTTTCTAAGTATAAATAAATGTTTTAGAATAATTAAAGTCAATATCCTAACTTTAGAGAGGAAAGAGATAACAGATAGGAAAGCCTGAACAAAATATATCTCAAATAAAAAAATTCTACTTAGGAAATTTGAATTAGATATGTGATGAAATGAATTATCCCAAGTGGTGAAGAGCTTGCAATATTTTCTGCATCTGAGCCCATATTTTGTTAATATCTCCTATATTAGTCAGGATTCTCTAAATAAACAGAACCAATAGGAGATATATACTGAGTGGCCAGATTATTATTTATTATGATCTCTGAATGCATAATAATCTGGCCACTCAGTATGTATGTGTGTGTATGTGTGTGTATATATATATACACTAGAGGCCCGGTGCATGAAATTCATGCACTGTGGGGGGCGGGAGGGTGTCCCTCAGCCCAACCTGCACCCTCTCCAATCTGGGACCCCTCGGGAGATGTATGACTGCCTGTTTAGGCCCAATCCAGGCAGTCAGACATCCCTTTCACAATCTAGGACTGCTGGCTCCCAACTGCTTGCCTGCCTGCCTGATTGCCCCTAACCACTTCTGCCTGCCAGCCTGATCACCCCCTAACCACTCCCCTGCCAGCCTGATCAATGCCTAACTGCTCCCCTGACAGCCTGATCATCCCCAACTGCCCTCCCCTGACAACCCGGTCACCCCCAAATGCCCTCCCCTGCATATTCCCTCTTTATTAGATAGGGTTTTTTCTTTAGCATATTGGACAGCCCTAACTGGTTTTGCTCAGTGGATAGAGTGACGGCCTGCAGACTCAAGGGTCCCAGGTTCGATCCGGTCAAGGGCATGTACCTTGGTTGGAGGCACATACCCAGTGGGGAGTGTGCAGGAGGCAGCTGATCGATGTTTCTCTCTCATCGATGTTTCTAGCTCTATAACCCTTTCCCTTCCTCTCTGTAAAAAATCAATAAAATATATATTTTAAAAAAAGAAACATTTAAGATTCCTCCACATCTGCCTGGCTGGTGTGACTCAGTGGTTGAGACCCCAGGCTGCCACGACTGGCCAGGGATGGCACCCCGACCAGCTGCCGCCTCAGCCCAGCCAGGCTGAGACCCCAGCCCAGGCTGCCATATGAGCCTGGCCAGGGATGGCACCATTGGGGGTGCGTGCCCCACCAAGCCCAGGCTGCCACCCCTGGACTGGGATGGCACCACGGGGGGTGAGCTCCCCGGACAGGCTGAGACCCCAGCCCTGGCTGCCTCTTCAGCCTGGCCAGGGATGGCACTGCAGGGGGTGCACGCCCAGGCCAGGCTGAGACCCCAGCCCAGGCTATGGCCAGGGATCGCGCCGGGCGCTGGGGCCTCCCAGCTGGACACCCCAGGCTGCCGCTGCTGGGCAGGAATCGCTGCATGGGGGGTGGGCGCCTCGCCGCCGGACACCCTGGACTGCCGCTGCTGGCCAGGGATCGCACTGCAGGGGGTGCACCCCCGCCAGGCTGAGACCCCAGCCCAGGCTGCCATCGCGGGCGGGAATCATGCGGCTTGGGTGCGAGGCCCTGCCGGCCTGAGACCCCAGCCCATGCTGCCCCTCTGGCCAGAAGATCACGGGGCTTGGGTGCGAGGCCCTGCCGGCCTGAGACCCCAGCCCAGGCTGTGGCAGAAGATCGCGTGGCGGGGGTGTGTGGCCCTGCCAGCCTGACCCCAGCCCAGACTGCCGCCATGGCCGGGGGATCGCGGCTTGGGTGCCAGGCCCTGCCGGCCTGAGACCCCAGCCCAGGCTGTGGCAGGGGTTCGTGCTGGGCGCTGGTGCCTCCCAGCCGGACACCCTGGACTGCCGCTGCTCGGCAGACTGGGGGACTCCGGCGGGGCTAAGAGGACTGGGCACTGCCATCTTGTGGCTATGGGTGCCACCATTTTGTAGCGGAGTGACAGTTAATTTGCATATTACTCTTTTATTAGATAGGATATATACATACATATATATATGTGTGTGTGTGTGTGTGTGTGTGTGTGTGTGTGTGTGTGTGTGTGTGTATGAGGCCCGGTGCATGAATTCATGCATGGGTGGGGTCCAGCCAGCCTGGCCAGGGGGAGGGGACATGGGCAGTTGGCCAGCCTGCCTGCTGGTCAAACTCCTGGTCAAGGGGACAATTTGCATATTAGCCTTTTATTATATAGGATATACACTGAGTGGCCAGATTATTATGCATTCTGAGATCATAATAATTTGGCCACTCAGTGTATATAAAATAAGAAGTTCTATATAATTATAACATGTAATTATATATAAGACATAGAATAAAAATATATGTTATATTATTGAATATGCACATAATAAATTATATATATTTATTTACATAGAATAAATTTTATAATATTTATAATATATAATATGTATATCCTTATTATATATATTTTATGTAATATATATATTTTATGTATAATCCTATATAATGAAGAGGTAATATGCAAATTGGCTGTCATACCCTCGCACAAGATGGCCACCCCCATGTGGTCACAATATGGCCGCCATAAGATGGCTGGCAGGGGATGGCCGTTGTGGGCAATCAGGTCAGCAGGCGAGGGCAGTTATGGACGACCAGGACAGCAGGGGAGGGCAGTTGGGGGCAACCGGGCCTACAGAGGTGGGAAGGCAGTTGTGGGGGACCAGGCCTGCAGGGGATGGCAGTTAGGGGCAACCAGGCTGGCAGGGGAAGGCAGTTAGGGGTGACTGGGATGGCAGAGGAGGGCAGTTGGGGGGACCAGGCCTGCAGGGGAGGAGAGTTAGGGGTAACCATACCAGCAGGGGAGGGCAGTTGGGGTGACCAGGTCTGCAGGGGAGGGAGGGCAGTTGTGGGGGACCAGGCCTGCAGGGGAGGGCAGTTAGGGGCAACCAGGCTGGCAGGGGAGGGCAGTTAGAGACTACCAGGCCGGCAGGGGAGGGCAGTTGGGGGCAATCAGGCTATCAGGGGAGCAGTGAGGCGTCAATCAGGCTGGCAGGGGAGTGGTTAGGGTGTGATCAGGCTGGCAGGCAGAAGCAGTTAGGGGCAATCTGGAAGGCAGGCAGGCGAGCATTTGGGAGCCAGCAGTCCTGGATTGTGAGAGGGATGTGGGCCAAAGCCAGCAGTCGGACATCCCTCGAGGGGTTTCAGATTGGAAAGTGTGTAGGCTGGGCTGAGGGACACCACCCCCAGTGCACGAATTTCATGCACCGAGCCTCTAGTATATAGATATTGACTTACACAATTATGGAAGCTGGCAAGTCCACTCTGCAGAACAGGCTGGCAGGCTGGAGACTGAGGGAGAAGTTGCTGCAGTTGGAAGGCATGAAGAGCCAATGTTGCAGATAAAAACTGAAGACATTTTATTCAATTCAAATCTTCAACTGATTGGATGAGGCCCACTCACATTATGAAGGGTAATCTGCTTTGCTCTACCAATTAAAATGTTAATTTTATTAAAAAAAATAAAAACCCTTTTAAAAATTCCCAGAGTACATTGACCAATTATCTAGGCACTCCAAGGATCAATCAAGTGGGCACATAAAATAAACTATCACCCCTTCTAAATCATTTCAAATGGAAATGCTTGTCTATATATAGCAAGTTGAAAATTGAGCAGATTTTGACATCAAAATGTCTATTGGAGTAGTCCTATATTTAGGCCTAATACATTCTATAAAGTAAATTTAAAATAAAATACTTATCTAACTAAACTTGAAAAAAAACATCATTAATTTTAAATATAAAATTTCATATCATATCAATGCACAGTGGAGACTAAGAGTTTGGTATTAAGATTGCAGAGTATTTTCAAAATGAGAAATAACTGGCATTAAATATTACTGGAGAGATTTTAGGAAATCATAAAATCAAAACCTGGGGTACTGAGTTAATCTTATGAGGTACACAAGGTGAGCATGTTTAATTTTGTTCTAGGCAAAGGGCCTTAGGATGATAAGAGAACTGTTATAGTAATCTCTGAGGAAAACACATAGGTTAAAGAGAAAGAAAATATTCATAAATTTTGAAAAATGACTTAGCATCTAAAACTTCCAAAATCCTAGAATATGTTATTAAATAAATAGATTGAGGCACCCTAGAAACAGTAAGGTAGTAGTTTAATTCCCTCCCTTTTAAAAAATTAATAAATTAGTATATCAAGATAGTGATATTGATTAGTACATTTCTATAAATATGGCAATAGTGTGTTACACAAATTTAAATTAGGCTGAACAAGCATTTGGATGATTCACTTTCAGATAAGGGTAATATTTGGTGATGTTACAAAGGTTTTCTCATATCTCTGTCTTGTTTAGTATTTCTTAATGAATAAGACATAGTTATAAGGGGAACGTCTAGCATAGAAGCACTTTTTAAAAGGATAGAAAAGTAACTTTTTAAGTTAGTTAATTTTTTAAAAAGTTATTTTAAAAAATGAATAAAGCCCCACTGGTGTGGCTCAGTGGTTGAGCATCGACCCAGGAACCAGGAGGTCATTGTCCCATTCTGGTCAGGGCACATGCCTGGGTTAAAGGCTCAACCGCCAATAGGGGGTGTGCAGGAGGCAGCCAATCATGATTCTCTCTCATCATTGATGTTTCTATCTCTCTTTCCCTTTCCCTTCTTCTCTGAAATCAATAAAAATATATTTATAAAATAAAAAATGAATAAAGATCACTCCACTGCTGAAATGGCCATGACCAAGGAAGAGTTCCAGGGTGAATGTATTGCTCCAGCTCTTGAGGTTACTGCTGCCCAACCTGAGGTCTCACACTGGTCTGAAGGCCCAGGGGCCTTCTGTTCCTGTTCGGCAGTTTCTTGCTGAGGGTGGGGCTGCAGTTTTCACTCCTCAGGCCACTGGTTGGGAACAACCACGGAGTGCCCTTAGCCATTCTTCCACAAACTCTAAAACAAAAGGGAAATAAAGTTATGGAAAACAAAGTTTCTTAAAAAAATAAAGATTTTGCCAAAACCGGTTTGGCTCAGTGGATAAAGAAAGCATCAGCCTGAGGACTCAAGGGTCTCAGGTTCGATTCCGGTCAAGGGCATGTACCTTGGTTGCGGGCATATCCCCAGTAGGGGGCGTGCAAGAGGCAGCTGATCGATGTTTCTCTCTCATCGATGTTTCTAACTCTCTATCCCTCTTCCTTCCTCTCTGTAAAAAAATAAATAAAATATATTAAAAAAAATAAAGATTTCAAAATAACAGCTGCACTTTTTGTTGTTATGGAGAAAAATTAGGGAGATTTTGCAGGTATAATTGTGTTTTTATATTTTGGTTTTAGAAAGCAGTTTCTTCTACAGCTCATGGCTGAGATCATATGGAAAAGAATCTAGTAAGAGATTTCCAATTCTGGTTGTATGACTACAAATTCTGAAAAATAATATCACTAAAAAGCAACTGAAATAATGGCTAAATATTTTAAAACATGTTTAATTCAAATATGATAAAGCAAGAGATTACTTACCTTAGAAAGCAAGCTCATTTTTAAAAACCAGTTTTACTGAGGTATAACTGACACTCAATAAACAGTACCTATTTAAAGTGTATGATTTGATAAATGTTGACAAAATGTATAAACTCACCACAGTCAAGGTAATGAATTTGTCTATCTCCCCAAAAGTTTCCCGGTGACCTTTTTGTGGTAGCTCCCTTATACCCCTTCCCACACCTTCCTTCTCGTGCAACCACTGATATGCTTTCTGCCGCAATAAATTAGCTTGCATTTTTTAGAAATTTATATACATTAAAACATACAGAATATATCCTAAGAATCGCAAAACACCAGTCAGAAGGAATATATATTTCAAATCATGACATCTGAGAAGCCAACACCAATACTAGATTCGATGGGCAAGAGATTTATTTGAAAAAAAAATCACTTGCAAAATACAAGAAATGGTTAGAAGGAAATTTCAAATTGTAACACAGGTGTGAAACTTGTGAAAAAAATACAATTAGAAAGAAATATTGGGTAGAAAGACAAGCATAATCAGGTAGCTGGTTTGTTTCTGGTTGATATCTTTGAGGAATAGGGCAACATCAGGGGCTTAGCATTAGTCTTTGCTGCTGGAGTTTTTATGTTGTGAGCCAGCAGTAGCTTCTTATTGGCATATGAATTGTCACATAGACGAAGAGAAATGGGTACAGAAGTCAGACAGAAATTCACATATATGGAAGCAACATATAGTAAGGCAGTATTTATGCTCAATAGTAAAAAGAAACGCTGGTACACTTTCCTAATAAAGATGTTTTCCAAGTAAAACAACAACACAAAAAAGGAAAATTGTAACTTTTCTTACAGGTATTTATAATTCCAGATAAATATTGAGCTAAAATGTGAAATGCAAATGCTTAATATCTTCAAAACTATGTAGGAAATATATTCATGATTCTAAGAAAAGAATATATATTTGTTATGTCTTATAAGTAACATAAACAAACTATCACAGGGAAAGTGATACATTAACTCACAAAAAAAAATTCTATTATCTTAAGGCACTATAAAGAAAGTGAAAAGACAAGCCTCCAACCAGGAACAGATATTTCAGCATAGGTAACAGCAAAATATTAGTGTGGAGAATATATATAAATTTTTGCAAATCAGTATGATTAAAAAACACTCAATAGGAAACTTAAAGGATATGAAAGTACATTTAATGAAAAGAAAACATGAGTGAGCAATAAATAGAAGAAACAATGCTCAACATCATATATGGGGTGAAAGGAGGGAGAGAGAGAGAGAGAGAGAGAGAGAGAGAGAGAGAGAGAGAGAGAGAGAGAGAGAGAGAGAGAGTACAAATGGAGCAAAACATAAACATTCAGTGAATCTGGACAAAAGATATATAAGAGCCTCTTGACCTGTTTTTACAAGTTTTTTTATAAGTAAGCATTTTTATTAAAAAGTGAAAGTGATCTCAAATGGTATTCTGGTGTTAATATATTTTTAAAAGAAGAGTTTAACGAAAGATAGAATGGCCCTTTCTAAGGAATATTTCTTTTTTTAAATTTTTTTTATTAAGGTATTATATGTGTACATATCTTACCACTGCCCCCCCCACCCCACTCCCATACATGCCCTCACCCCCCAATGTTTTGCATCCGTTGGTTACTCTTATATGCGTGCATATAAGTCCTTCGGTTGATCTCTTATTTACCCCACCTCTCTCTAACCTTCCCGCTGTAATTTGACAGTCTGTTTGATGCTTTACTGCCTCTGTATCTATATTTTTGTTCATCAGTTTATAATGTTTTTTATTATCCCCAAATGAGTGAGATCATGTGGTATTTTTCTTTCACTGACTGGCTTATTTCACTTAGCATAATGTTCTCCAATCCATCCAGGTTGCTACAAATGGTAAGAATTCCTTCTTTTTTATGGCAGCATAGTATTCCATTGTGTAGATGTACCATTGTTTTCTGAAACAGTCATTTGCTGACAGACACCTAGGCTGTTTCCAAATCTTAGCTATGCTGAATTGTGCTGCTATGAACATAGGGGTGCATATATCCTTTCTGATTGGTGTTTCTAGTTTCTTAGAATATATTCCTAGGAGTGGGATTACTGAGTCAAATGGGAGTTCCATTTTCAGTTTTTTGAGGAAACTCCATACTGTTCTCCACAGTGGCTGCACCAGTCTGCATTCCCACCAGCAGTGCACGAGGGTTCCTTTTTCTCCGCATCCTCGCCAACACTTGTCGTTTGTTGATTTGTTGATGATAGCCATTCTGACAGGTGTGAGATGGTATCGCATTGTCGTTTTGATTTTCATCTCTTGGATAATTAGTGACTTTGAGAATGTTTTCATGTGTCTCTTGGCCTTCCTTCTGTCTTCTTTCGAAAAGATTCTATTTAGGTCTGTTGCCCATTTTTTTTATTGGATTATTTATCTTCCTTTTATTAAGTTGTATAAGCTGCCTGTAGATGTTGGAGATTGAAACTTTATCAGTGATAACATTTGCAAATATGTTCTCCCATACAGTGGGGTTTCTTGTTGTTTTCTTGATGGTTTCTTTTGCTGTGCAAAAGCTTTTTATTTTGATGTAGTCCCATTTGTTTATTTTCTCTTTGGCTTCCATTGCCCAAGGGCAGTATCAGTGAAAAAGTTCTTTCAGCATATGTCTGAGATTTTGCTTCCTGTGGATTCCTCTAGTATTTTTATGGTTTCCTATCTTATATTTAAGTCCTGTATCCATTCTGAGTTTATTTTTGTGTATGGTGTAAGTTGGTGATCTAGTTTCATTTTTCTGCATGTATCTGTCCAATTTTCCCAACACCATTTATTGAAGAGACTGTCTTGAATCCATTGTATGTTCATACCTCCTTTGTCAAATATTAATTGAGCATAGTGGTTTGGTTCGATATCTGGATTCTCTATTCTATTCCATTGATCTATATGTCTGTTCTTGTGCCAGTACCAGGCTGTTTTGAGGACAGTGGCTTTGTAATACAGCTTGAAATCTGGTATTGAGATCCCTCCTACTTTATTCTTCTTTCTCAGGATTGCTGTGGCTATTCGGGGTCTTTTTTTATTGCAGATGAATTTTTTGGAGAGTTCTTTCTAGGTCTGTGAAATATGCCGTTGCTATTTTAATGGGGAGTGCATTGAATCTATAGATTGCTTTGGGTAGTATGGACATTTTAATGATGTTGATTCTACCAATCCATGAACATGGTATGTTCTTCCATTTGTTTACATCTTCCTCTATCTCTTTTTTCAGTGTCCTGTAGTTTTCTGCGTATAGTTCTTTTATCTCCTTGGTTAAGTTTATTCCTAAGTATCTTAATTTTTTTGGTGCGATGGTAAATGGGATTGCTTTTTTAGTCTCTCTTTCTGTAAGTTCACTATTGGTGTATAGAAATGCCATAGATTTCTTGGCATTAATTTTGTATCCTGCTACATTGCCAAATTCATTTATTAAGTCTGTTAGTTTTTTGATGGAATCTTTTGGGTTTTTTATGTACAATATCATGTCATCTGCAAATAAGGACAGCTTTACTTCTTCTTTTCCAATTTGGATGCCTTTTATTTCTTCTTGTCTAATTGCAATGGCTAATACTTCCAGCACTATATTGAACAGGAGTGGTGAGAGTGGGCATCCCTGTCTTGTTCCTGTTCTTAGGGGAAATGGTTTTATTTTTTGCCCATTGAGTATGATGTTAGCTGTAGGTTTATCATATATAGCTTTTATTATGTTGAGGTATGATCCTTCTATTCCCACCTTGTTGAGAGTTTTTATCAAGAAAGGGTGTTGGATTTTGTCAAATGCTTTTTCTGCATCAATTGATATGACTATGTGATTTTTATCTCTCAATTTGTTTATGTGATGTATCACATTTATTGATTTGTGGATATTGTACCATCCTTGCATTCCTGGGATAAATCCTACTTGGTCATGGTGTATGATCTTTCTGATGTACTGCTGGATCCGATTTGCTAGAATTTTGTTGAGGATTTTGGCATCTACGTTCATGAGGGATATTGGCCTGTAATTCTCTTTCATTGTGTTGTCTTTATCTGGTTTTGGTATTAGGGTGATGCTGGCTTCATAGAAGGAGCATGGAAGTGTTCCTTCCTCTTGAATTTTTTAGAATAGTCTGAGGAGGATAGGTTTTAGTTCTTCCTTGAATGTTTGGGAAAACTCTCCTGTGAAGCCGTCTGGCCATGGGCTTTTGTTTGCGGAAGCTTTTTGATGACTGCTTCAATTTCTTCCATAGTTACTGGCATGTTGATCTGTTTAAATTTTTCCTGATTGAGTTTTGGAAGGTTATATTTTTCTAGGAATATGTCCATTTCCTCCAGGTTGTCCATTTTTTTGGAATAGAGTTGTTCGTAGTATTTTTTGACAATCCTTTGTATTTTGGCGGGATCTGTTGTTATTTCACCTCTTTCATTTCTGATTTTGTTAATTGGGTCCTCTCTCTTTGCTTCTTGGTGAACCTGACTAGAGGTTCTTCTATCTTGTTTATCCTTTCAAAGAACCAGCTCTTGGTTTTGTTGATCTTTTGTATTGTTTCTTTGGTCACTATGTCATTTATCTCCGCTCTGATCTTTCTTATTTCCTTCCTTCTGCTTACACTGGGCTTTTCTTATTGCTCTTTTTCTAACTCTTTGAGTTGTAGGGTTAGGTAATTTATTACCATTGTTTCTTGTTTTTTTGCAGTAGGCTTGTAGAGCTATGAACTTCCCTCTCAAGACTGCTTTCACTGTGTCCCATAGATTTTGGATTGTTGTGTTTTTATTGTCATTTGTTGCCATGATGTTTTTTATTTCTTCCTTGATCTCTCTGGTAACCCAGTCATTGTTTAATAGCATGCTGTTTAGTCTCCATGTGTTTGATTTCTTCGGGTTGTTTTTATTGTAGTTGATTTCCAGTTTTATGCCACTGTGATCTGAGAAGATGCTTGATATGATTTCTATCTTCTTGAATTTGAAGAGACTTTGCCTATGTCCCAACATATGGTCTATCTTTGAAAAGGACCCATGTGCACTTGAGAAGAATGTATATCCTGTGGCTTTTGGGTGAAATATTCTGAAGATGTCAATTTATTCCATCTGGTCTAGTGAGTCATTTAGGATTGATGTTTCTTTGCTGATTTTTTGTTTAGAGGATTTGTCCAATGGTGATAGTGGGGCATTAAAGTCTCCTACTATGATTGTATTGCTGTCAATCTCTCCCTTGATATCCTCCCGGAGTTTTTTTTTTATGTATTTGGGTGCTCCTGTATTGGGTGCATATATGTTTACCAGAGTTATTTCTTCTTATTGGACTGCTCCCTTTAGTATTATGAAGTGGCCTTCCTTATCTCTTGTTATGTCCTTCACTTTGAAATCTAATTTATCAGATATACGTATTGCTACCCCAGCTTTTTTTTCATTTCCATTCGCCTGGAAAACCTTTTTCCATCCCTTCACCCTCAGTCTGTGTGCGTCTTTTTTTCTGAGGTGGGTTTCTTGTAGACAGCAGATATATGGGTCTTGTTTTCTTATCCAATCCGTTACCCTATGTCTTTTGATTGGGGCATTTAATCCATTTACATTTAAAGTTATTATTGATAGGTACTTATTTGTCACCATTTTTATTCTTTACCCCTGTGTTCCTTCTTCACTTCTAATTTCTTTTTTTTTTTACAGCAGACCCTTTAGCATTTCTTGCATTGCTGGTTTGGTGGTAATAAATTCCCTTAGTCCGTTTTTGTCTGTGAAGCTCCTGATTTCACCTTCAATTTTGAATGATAGCCTTGCTGGGTACAGTATTCTTGGATTCAGACCCTTCCTTTGCATGACTTTGTATATTTCATTTCATTCCCTTCTGGCCTGATGAGTTTCTGTTGAGAAATCAGTTGCTAGTCTGATGGGGGTTCCTTTGTATGTAACTTTCTGTCTCTCTTTTGCTGCTTTTAAGATTCTTACTTTGTTGTTGGTGTTTGCCAATTTAATTATAATATACCTTGGCAATCTGACCTTTCCGTGTTGGAGTGTAGAGCTCCTCTGAATCCGCGTGTTTGCGCCAACTGGGGACCAGTGTTCTGGGGCTCGCAGCTGTTCGGTGGGTGCCGCAGTTGTGGATTTTCAGGTGTCCGATAAGCTCCACTTTCCCTTTCAAGATGGTGCAGACTCCTCCGAGTCTGAGCCCGTAGCTCCAGGAGGGGACCCAGCTGCAGTGGCAGCTTCCTGGTCAGGGGAACCCCATCTAGCAGTCCCCCACCTTCTTCTGGAGTTTAGCTGTCCCTTAACTTGCTAATAAACACACCTCGTGCGCCCCTCAGCTGTTTTTTCTTTCTACTCCGGGACAATGCTCGGAACACGTCTGTCTATTCTGCTGCCATTTTTCCTTCCTCCCTTTCTAAGGAATATTTCTGAAATGAGGTTGAACAACAAGGCTGATTTTCACCATGTTTTAGCAGAATAACCTATCCTTGTCCCAGTATCACAATGTATGTGAAAATATAATGTCACTTGGTCTTTTCTTTAACCTCCAGTAGCCCTTGGGACACATGTACAGAATTTCAGCATTCTACAGAAGATACTTTAAAAATAATTATCTAAGAGGTGCCCTACTATGTTATGGAAGGGTCTAAGATTATGGATCCTATGGGTAACTTCTTTAGAACAGCAGATTGTGTCAGCATGAATTTATCAGTAGGGATATGGTATGGACCGAGGAGAATATAAACCCAGCTTCGACACTGCTCAGTGGTATCATCTTCTCTGAACCTATCTCTCTTCATCTGTAATATCCTATATAATAAACATGTAATATGCAAATTAACCCTCATGCCCTCACAAAGATGGCTGCCTATGACCAGGCCGGCAGGGGGGTTAGTGAGGGACGACCAAACAACTAAACAAGCAAGTCAGGTGGGGCGACCAGGCCAGCGGGGGGGCAGGGGGAGACAGTTAGAGGAGTTAGAGGTGACCAGGATGGCAGAGAGGGGCAGTTAGGGGTAACCAAGCCAGCAGGGAGGGGGGCCAGTTAGGGGCAATCAGGCTGGCATGCAGAGGCAGTGAGGGGTAATCAGGCCAGTGGGGGAGGGGCAGTTAGGGGCGACCAGACAGGCAGACAGGTGAGCGATTAGGAGCCAGCAGTCGAGGATTGTGAGAGGGATGTCCGACTGCTGGTTGGTTTAGGCCTGATCCCCGGGATCAGACCTAAACTGGCAGTTGGACATCCCCTGAGGGGTGCTGGATTGGAGAGGGTGCAGACTGGGCTGAGCGGATCCCCCCCCCACCACCGTGAACGAATTTCATGCACTGGGCCTCTAGTAATATAATCATATTTATTAGTATGAACATTAAATGATGAAAATATTGGTATCTTAGATAGGATTTATCACAGGGTAAGCTTTAATTAACAATGTAGAAATCAAAATCTATTTTTTTCTTATTCACACCAATAAATCTTACAAGCAGTGTTATTCTATACTAAAACAGTGTTACAAAGAAAAGTTAAACATCTTCAAATAAGAGCTTCAACCAAATGCAAAATTGCAGGTCATTCCCTACATTTTGAGGCAGCAGTTTTTTGAAGAGTCATTCTTACTCTTTATTGGTAAAATTAATGGTTGTATAATTTCCACCCCTGGAGTGTTGGCAGAGACTGTAAATATGATGAGATGTTACTCTCATAATTAGTCTACTAAAACAGTTGATTTTGAGTTAGTCAAAGGGGTATTGGCTGATTGGGCCTGATGTTACCAGGTGAACCCTTGCTGAAGTCAGAAGATTGGTGGGAGCATGTGGCATGGGCCTGAAAGCTGACAGCCAGCAAAAGACTAGGGGCATTTATTTGGCCTAGAGCTCCAAACAAATGAATTCTGCCAACAATCATGTGAGCTTGTAAAAGGATCTACGCTTCAGGAAAGAAAGAAACCCAGTCAACAACTTGATTTCAGCCCTAGGAGGCCCTAAACAGAGAACCCCATGAACCCATGCCTAGACACAAGACTATAGAAACTGAAATAATGCATTTCTGTTCATCACTAATTTTGTGATAATGTATTATGCAAGATAAAATCAATGCAATAATAAACCTACTAAGACAGATGACTGATACTAGTGATCTGGAAGGGTGTAGTGGGATATTATCTGCACAAAGAAAGAGCCTGGGCTTCTCTCGGGGTTTTACGGTGTGTTCTTTTTCAAGTGGTGTTAGTGTTAAGTGCAGCATGTCCATGCAATTGCACAAGTCTTTCAGAAAGTTTCAGATTGCTGTTTCTACCAACCTTTCATTTCTATGCAATGTCTGCCTCCCCTAATATCTACTTACATAGTCAGATCTTGAAGAAAATAAAAGAGCATGCAAAATTCTAAACTAAACTAAAAAGAAA
This sequence comes from Plecotus auritus, assembly GCF_963455305.1. Taxonomy (NCBI): domain Eukaryota; kingdom Metazoa; phylum Chordata; class Mammalia; order Chiroptera; family Vespertilionidae; genus Plecotus; species Plecotus auritus. The sequence continues at coordinate 45,369,103 of NC_137775.1, forward strand.
AAGGTTATAGCTTTCAAGTACAAGTGAGACTACAGAAATGAATTATATTTTTTCTATCACTTTACATCTTAAGAGTTTAAAATATTGCATGAAATGTAAATTTTCAAGTTCAATGTTTTAATACGTATAAAATGTACTTCCTAATGCTTTCTCCCTATAAAATGATTATCTTTCTCACAGAACTAATGACTTAATTCTGTCTGGAAAAGAGTAAGCATTTCAAAGGATCTGTGTTGTGCACTGAATGGTAGGCAGTACATGAAACCCAGATACTTAGAAGACCCAGTTTTTGTTTTTTTTAATGTTAGTGGAAAACAAATAATTTTAACACACCCCATGGTAATGCCAATAGGATTTTTATTATTCTTATTAAAATTATCACAGTCTCAATGACCTTTGTTTCTTTACAAATATCGCATCTAATTCTTACCTTTTGTGTGTGTGTGTTAGTCCTTTGATTAAGATATGAAGCAAATATGCTTTTTTCTATCCTCCTCATCTATCATATCCTATATAATAAAAGGCAAATATACAAATGACCAAAGAGTGGAATGACTGGTTTCTGTGACATACATTGACCACCAGGGGGCAGACACTCAACACAGCAGCTGCCCCTGGTGGTCAGTGTGCTCCTACAGGGAGAGTACTGCTCAGCCAGAAGCTGGGCTCACAACTGGCAAGCACAGCGGAAGTGGCGGGAGCCTCTCCCACCTCTGTGGCAACACTAAGGATGTCCGACTGCTGGGTTAGGCCCACTCCCTGGAAGAGGGCCTAAGCCATCAGTTGGACATCCCCTGAGTGATCCTGGACTGCGAGAGCGTGCAAGCCAGGCTGAGGGACCTCCCTCCCCTGAGTGCACGAATTTCATGCACCGGGCCTCTAGTTTATAGATAATATTTCTGGTAGTTAAGAAATATCACTATTAAACTCTTCATGTTATCTTCGTTAAAACCAAATATGGATATATTAGGCTAAAAGACAGTATTGGAAACTACTTTTTCAGGAAAATTTATAGATTATCCTTGCCCCAATAAATGACCATATTGTTGCATGTTTATACTATTTTTAGTAAATATTAAATATCTGCCAGTGACTGGAGATACAAAGTATTGCCAATTCACCTGGAGGAAGTTTTTACTAGTTTAAACTCCCTCCATGACTGTCAGAACAGAAGTGGGCCAATTTTCAAACTATAATAAAGCTGCTCATTATCATGTTAAAAACAATTTCCTAGTTTGACAAGCAGCACATCATATCTTAAAATACTTTCAATTTTGTATTTATTATTAGTAAAGGTATTAGCTATTTTTTCATATATCTATTAGTTTTTTATTGTTTCTTCTGCCCTGAACAGATTTATTTTTGACTCATTCATAACACACTTACTTTTAATTAATACCATGTAGCTTCAGAAAAGATTCTCCATGGGTTGTTCAAGCATGTACCACTTTGTTTCTCCAAACAAATAATTAAAAAAAATTTTTTTGGCTTTCTCAGTAGGATCCATATTAGTACATCTAAAATAATAAAATGTTTTTTAATGTTTGTATTATTAACTAAAAACTGTTCTTTATGACAATTACCAATAGACAGAAGTTCATAACTTGTTTCTTTTAAAAATATATTCATGAAATGGTATTATTTAAAAGATAAAACATATATTTAACCTTAGTAGAAGGAATTGCTGTATAATTTTTGTGATGTTAGAATTCAGTATCATAAGATATTTTCCTATTCTATCTCTTACAATAAATATTGGTCTTAGCAGCATAAATTATTTTATTTCAAGTTTTAATGTTTACTAATATATGATAATTGCTATATTTTATATTTAAGAAATTCACTATATTTATATAATTATTTCTATCACAGTTTTTTCTTATATTTCTCTTCAATTCAGGAATGTTTACAGTTTAAAAAATTGTAACAAAGTAGAAATATTTTTAAAAAGCTATTTGACTTCACTTACTAAATTTAGTGTATCTAGATAATTCTAATCTCTGAGATGATAAATAAAAATAGTTGCATATTTCAAGCCCATTAAAAGTAAATTTTGTACAGTGGGTTCTAAAAACTGTATGTGCTCCATCTCACATGCAAAAAAAATCTTGTTTTATGGACTACTTCTAGCATTCAAGTAACTAAATTTTTAAAAAACATTTGAAGATTGTTCTACTCATAACATGCCAAAACAGATTACAAATGTTTTGATCACTTATATACATATTTTTTTCATGCATATTAAAAATAACTATACTTATAGATGTTTACCTTAAATAACTTAAAATTTCATATAAATAAATAAGTCACTTGTATAAAATGAGAAATATATTAGTTTTCCATTGCTGCCATAACAAATTACTACAAATCTAGTGGATTAAAAACTCACAAATGTATTATCTTAGTAGTTCTGGAGGTTTGAAGTTCAAAAGGAGTATAACAGGGCTAAAATCAAGAGGTTTGTAGGGCGTTTCCTCCTAGATGCTCCAGGAGAGTCTGTTCCTTGCCTAGAGCCCATTTCTTGAGGCTGCAGGCCTTCCTTATTTTGTGGTCACATCACTCCAGCATCTGCTTCTCTGTCACATCCCTTTCTCCTTTCCATGCCTTCCTGCCTTCCTTTTATAAGGATTCTTATGACTGGAGGCCTGGTGCACGAAATTCATGCATGGGAGGGGGGGATGGGGGTGCCTAAACCCGGCCTGCAACAATGCAAGCATTCTGCGCCCGGCCTGGCCAGATGCCCTCCATGGCCGGATGCGGAATGCTTGCCTCATCGCCGGGGCGATGATGCAAGTGTTACCCGCCCCCCGCCCCCAGCCACTCCGTGCCTGCTGCCTAGAGGCCCTCCGTGGCCGGGGTGGAACACTTGCCTCATCAATGCAGTGACGAAACAAGCATTCCGCCAGGCCGCTCACGCTGCCAGCTCTCAGCAGCTGCCCCCCCGGGACTGGGGGACTCCGGGGGGGCTGAGAGGACTGGGGGCTGCCATCTTCTGGCTATGGGCGCCACCATCTTTGTGACCGAGTGATGGTCAATTTGCATATTCCCACTTTATTAGATAGGATGAGCATGGCTTTTAGATCTTGACTTGGTTGGCTGCAGAAGTTAGTCTCTCCGCTGGGTAGGATGACTTTGGTCCAGTTGCTAGAAAGATGTGTGAGTGATACATAATATTCTCACAACCCCTTACATGGGTTATTTATTAGAAGCTGTTTCCTTCTCTAAGGATTCAATCAAAGGTGTTTTCTTTTCAAAGCTGACCTGCGGAATTTACCATGGCTTAATCTGAGAGTGGGCTGTGTGTTCCTGGTGACTTGTTCTGTCCTTTGTCCTCACATATAATCCACAGGCAGCTGGGCACAAGGCTCACGAATTTCAAACCAATTCATTTGCCAACTCAAAAACCATGGCTATAATATCAACTGCTATCTGATTTTAATCCTCCTGAGTATTTACATATTTTCTTCTCTCATCCCTCCCAAAACTAATCCTAGAGTTTTGAGAATCTGGGAACTTAGGAAAAAGGAGAAACCAACCAAGAAATCTGAAATCTCAGTTCATTACTTCAACCAAAACCAACAGTGCCTTTTTGTTTGTATTGGTTCAACTCAAATGATCATATCATGTGAATCATAAAGCACAAAATACAGGTGTCCTTACTGACTGTGAAAAGTCCAAAGTGTAATTAAGTGTGCTCTTTCTTGGTGGCAGTGTCATTTACTCTATGCTTAAATGTTTGCGTTTCCTTAAGCCTCTCCCTTGGTCGTGCAGTCACACATGGTTGCATCATACTCAGATTCGCCAGCTGGGACTGGAGAGTGTGTGTTTTTCCTACCGGTCCTCAGCGATAGCTTTCAGATGCACTAACCATTGCTTCCTTGCTGCATCTACCGCAGTGGAACGCAAGCTCCTGGCAAGAACAGCGCCCAGAGAGCAATCCTGACAGATGCGCGGTTTGCTTTAGCCAGGCGCTCGGCTGGAAAGTTTCCTCTAACCACGAACACCCACTTTCAATTCCCGGAGCTGGCAGGGTGCAGGCTGACTGGGTACCCGCTAGAAGGGGAAAGGGTTTTACACTCACTCCACTAGGCTGCCCGACCTGAGGAGCAATCTATCAGCCAAACTCCTCCAACCCTCGTGGACAGGCTGTCCAAAGCTCTCGGGTGCTTAGAGAACATCGAGGTTCCCTCTCCACGAAAGGGAGCATAGGCTTGCCTGGCTGGAAATCTGGGCCCTGGAGGTAGATGGGGAGCCAGGGGAGTGGGGGTGCAGGAGGGAGCTAAACACAGGAGGCAAAAGAAGTGCAGAAAGGAACGGAATGCAGGAGAGAGTGAGGGTGCAGGAGAGAGTGGGGGTCTTGGGAGCCGGCAGGGACTTGGTTGAGAGCCAGACACCATAGGGAGCTTGGGAAAATGGGATGCCGGAACCAGCAGGTGCGGAAAGGGGTGCGCTTCCAGGCACTGGTGGGCTCCTAGGAGGCATTGGCTGGGAGATCTGCAGCAGACTCCCCAGAGCCTCTGAACTGTGGGTGCGGGAAGGATGTGGGGAGTTGGGGTGTGGGGTAGGGGGAGACAGCTAGGGGCCTGCCTTTGCCCGGATTGGTTGCTGGAGTCTGACGTGAGGCTCCAGAGGTTGGCTTTGGGGAGTGGGAGCGGGGTGGGGTGGATGTTGGGTGCCTGGGCTGCAGGCTCAGCACGCTCAGAAACATGCTGAGGTCCTGGTGGCTGTTCCAGCAGCAGCAATGGCTCCAGCAGCAGAGGCGGCGGCAGTGGTGGTGGAGACAGTGTGCAGCTCCAGTGGGGAAGGCGCCCGGCACCCATGCCTCTGACTCTGCACCGCAGCTGCCCTGACCTGGCTGAGACCTTCCTCCGTGGGCCAAGCCTCCCCAACCTCTGGGGTGTTCCCCCAAACGTGGCCCAACCCCACCACACTCCCCATCCCTGGCCTCCGCAGCTAGGCATGGGCGCTTGCCCTGGACTCCACCGAGCCCTGCAACCTGTCATCGGCCACATCTCTCCCCGATGGTGCGGCCATCGCAGTGAGACTGCTGGTGCCCGCGTTGCCACCCGCCTTGCTGCTGCCCCCGGCCAGCGAGGGCCCCATGCCACTGTCACAGCAGTGGATGGCCGGCATGGGCCTGCTGATGGCGCTCATCCTGCTGCTCATCCGCTTGCCTCATCGCAAGATTCCTTCCCTGCCGCTACCATCTTTGTCTTGCCATTTGCATATTCCCTCCTTATTGCATATTCCCTCCCTCCTCCGTGATAGGTGCGATAGGCCTCACAGGTGCCATCTTTGTTGTGGAGTTACGGTCAATTTCCATAATCCCTCTTTATTAGATAGGATTGGAAAAACCCAAATAATCCAGGGTAATCTCCTCATATCAAAATCCTTAACCTAACCACAAATGCAGAGCCCCTTTACCATATCCTATATAATAAAAGCCTAATGTGCAAATTGTCCCCTCGACCAGGAGTCCTGTCAGGAGTTTGGCTGCTTGCTATGATGTGCACTGACCACCAGCGGGTGTTATGGAACATGGCGGACATTGGCAATGCTGTGCTGGCAGCAGGTGGCAGTGGAGGTGCCTCTGGTCCTGATGGGCCCCAATGAGAGCAGGACTAGGGCGGGATGGTGGAGCAGGTGAGTGGGCAGAGCCAGACCAGGGCAAGTGTGAGCCACTGGTCGCTGGGTAGGGACCTGATCGCCCCCCACCACTGGGCTCCCAGGCGCTGAGGGAGCTGGGCAGGGACTTGATGCCCTGCTTATCCGATCCCAGGGCAACCAGCAGCAGTGGCGCCACCCAGTTCTCTCAGTGCCTGGGAGCCAGATGGCAGCAGGGCAATTGGCGATTGGCGGGGCGATTGGGTCCCCGCAGGTGGCAACCAGCAGGGGCAGTGGGGCCTCTGCTCTGCTCCCTCAGCACCTGGGAGCCGGGGTGGCAGCGGGGGCGATAGGCACGATTGGCCTCACAGGCGGTGACTGGCCGGGGTGGCGGGTGGCAGGTGGCGGGGCCGGGCTCCTAGGCGCTGAGGGAGAAAGGGCAAATAGCAATATTAAAATATTTCTTCTAATTATTTTCCTTTCAATGTGCATGAATCTGTGCACTGGGCCACTAGTATGTTAATACTAGCAATCCAGTGCATGAATTCGTGCACCTTGAAGGGAACTGTGGGCCGTGAGGCTGTGATGGGCACAGGGATGGTCTTGGCCCATCCTCTGTGCCCCTGCCCAGCCCCTCCCACCGTGGCCCCCGGCCCCCTGTCTGCCAGCAGCCCCACTCCCACTCTTGCCTCTCCCCCACGCTGACAGTGCTGGCCCTGCTCACACCTGCTGACAGCATGGAGTGATTGGGGCCGGCACCGTCAGCTGATATGAGCAGTGACTGCTGCCCCAATCACCCCTCAGGAGCAGGGGGAGGTGGAGAAGCCTTCAGGGGTGATCGGGGCCAGCAGCCACTGCTCGCATCCACTGACTGCACTGAGTGATCTGGACTGGCACCAGGCACCAGCAGTGGGTGAGAGCGGCAGTTCCGGTGCCAGCTGTGGGTGTGAGTGGGGCCAGTGCTGGCAGCAGGTGCAAGTGCTGGGCAGGACCGCGGTGCGTGGGAGCAAAGAATTTTCAGTAACCACCAGAGGCTCTCCCTGATGACAGCAACTGGTGCCCTGCCTTGGTCTGGCGCCCTTGCTCACCTGCTCCACCATCCTGCCGCATCTGACGTCTGCCATGTTCCCCTCACACCCCCTGGTGGTCAGTGCACTTCATAGCAACCGGTTGTTCAGTTGTTTGGTTGTCCTGTCGTTCGGTCTATTTGCATATTAGGATTTTATATATAGAGATATTCTGGGGATTAGGACATGGACCATTTGAGGGATGGCATTATCCCACCTACCACAGAAGCATCTATTTATCTTTTAAAATGAGAATATATGATTGAAAACTGCTATCTAGAAATCAGTAAAGCTTTACCTTATCTTTGGAAGAAGACTGTATTTTTTGCACAATAAACCCATGTGAACTGAACATCGTATCAGGTAGAAATTGGTAACAACAGTTTTTACTCATAAGCACAACTGAGTACTGTTTACATCCTGAGACATGTTTGATAGATTTATAATTTATCTATTTTTGTTCCATAATTTTTCACTAAATATGTATTATTTAGCCCTGTACATCCAAATATACAGAAATATAAGTATAGGAAGTTTCAATAAGCCACTGAAGGAAATGCACCCTCAGCTCATAGTACATACTGATTTTCAGCTTGAAGGCTATCTTTATTACCAGAAGGACTGTAAAATATACTTTAAAAAGGGAGATTATAGTTTATAGAAATTCATCAAATGTGTGGAAAATAACTTAATATACCATCCAGGGATTTTCTATCTTCATGGATTTTCTTGGTCTATGCTTATCACCCCAGTTGGTTTTGAATGAAAATTATCAGCAAGCTTTTTAAAGAGCAGGAAATATTTCAAATAAGTAAATACATGTTTATATGAAAATACTCTCAGGCCAATTGGTTTTCCTGTCCTGCTATTTAATCCTCTAATTTGCATTATTCTACTCTGCCTCAGCTTCTGTTCTGAGCCTAGAAAATAAATACAATTAATCACATTTCACCATCCCCATTTTAACTCAATGACATATATATTTTCAGTCTTAATTAATTGTTAACATTTGCTGTTTCTTAATATTACTATTTGACTTCATAGCTGTAGAAGTTCATGTACTAAAAAGTAGAGAAAAATATTTTTATTTTCTTAGATATGTTTAAGTTGGCAATACAAATAAATAAATGTTGAAAAGTGAAATATATTTTTCAATTCAAAAAAGGTTCAGAATTTTAAAGCATACATGTTTTTAAACTAATAAATGATCAGAAATGCTTAAATTAAACTACACACTCAAGCGTCTACATATAAGCATATGTTTACTCAACCATATTCAGGAATTATCTGCCAACTAAATACTTAATTATAATAACTACTATTTTCATCCTATTTAGGAAATATTAATTAATCACCTACTGGTCATAGAGCAGTAAATGAAAAATCATATCCTTGCCTACAAGGGCTGTGCTGGAGCTGGCTAGCATGGCTGGTGAAGGCTGATTGTCCCAGCCTCAGTGGCATTACACTGATAGCTTCCAATCAACATGAAGGAAGTACTGACAGCATAAAGTATTATTGTGTGAATTTAGGTATGTTGGGTAGATGTGGAGATGGGAGTTTATGGACTTTCTAGAGAGATTGCTTTTACTTTTTTTTTTTTCCAGAAAAGTAGAAAATAGGGTCATGAACTGAGATGAGGATAGGAAAGCGTTGAGCTTATTTGAGAAGATAAGAAACATAGGAACTAATTGTATGGGAGAAAAATATTGACAGATAATCTTAAGGATCTTTTTCTGTTATAGATGAATCACTTGAAGTAGAATAATTCAAAGAGAATTAATACACAATCAGATTATTTACAGAGGTGGAGGTATAGGTGTAGGGAAACCATAATGGTTAGTGCAATAAGTCAGGGCTGTTATCTATTAGGCATTCACTGATAGTCTGAAAGAGACAGAAGTTATTAGAAATGGAAAGAGAAGAAGAAACTCTATAGAGTGCACTGCCTTGAAAGTATTAATGACACTTTCTCTTTACCTCCAGTTACTTCTAGGGGGTTCTCACAGGCCAAATCCAAACTGAAGTTAAAAGGTGCAAGGTTCTCACAGGCCAAATCCAAACAGAAGTTAAAAGGTGCAAAACAGAAGTCAAAATGTTGATAAGGTACATGGTCTCCTAATGCAGAGTTTGGAAAGTTAGAGTGGATCCAAGGACAACAGGAAAATAAATTTTAAAGCACTACTAAGGTTAGGAATCATAATTTTACAGGTTATATAAATCAATAGTTATTTTCTCCAATTGTTTATATTTGAGCACAGAGTAGCAAAAAGTTAGATTTCAGTGGGACTGCAAACTATGTCAAAGTGAGACAACCAAAAGAATCATATATGCAAGAGAATGATTCTTATTCAAGAGTGATCATGGTTGTTACCTTTTATTATGGTTGAACCTTGTTATTATGGTTGTTACATTTTTAAAATAAACTTAAGGAGAGAAAAGACATAAGAGAATGAGGGAGAATAGAGAGTAGTTTATAGAACTTAGTGGGGTTGAAGGATTATGAGAACTGAAGACTAAAGGGATTAAAGGTTCAAAGTAAAGAGAAAGGCCAGAGAATGAGATTGTAAATGTTAATGACATCTCTATATATAAAAGCCTAAGCAACTGTTCAACTGTTCAACCATTCAACCGGTTGACTGGTACCTATGACACACACTGACCACCAAGGGGAAGATGCTCAATACACAGGCATGGAAACATGGAACAGACTGATGAATCTCAGAGGGAAGGGGGGAGAGGGGAGGGCAGGAAGAGATTAATGAAAGATCTCATATGCATACTAGAGGCCCAGTACAGTGCACCGGTGGGGTCTCTTGGCCTGGCCTGCGGGTTTGGGGCTAAAACTGGCAGTCCAACATCCCCCAAGGGGTCCCAGATTGCGATAGGGCACAGGCCAGGCCGAGGGGCCCCACCAGTGCACAAATCTGTGTACCAGGCCTCTAGTCTAAAAATAATCCTCACAGTAGCTTCTATGCTAACTAGAAGCCCGGTGCACAAAATTCATGCACGGGGTGGGGGGGTGTGTGTCCCTCAGCCCAGCCTGCACCCTCTCCAATCTGGGAACCTGGTGGGATTGGGCCTAAATGGGCAGTCAGACATCCCTCTCATAATCCAGGACTGCTGGCTCCAAACAGCTCACCTGCCTGCCTGTCTGATTACCCCTAACCGCTTCTTCCTGCCCTCCCTGCAGTCCTGGTGCCCCCCAACTGCCCTCCCCTGCAGGCCTGGTCCCTCCCAACTGCCCTCCCCTGCTGGCCTGATTGCCCACAACTGCCCTCCCCTGCAGGCCATCTTGTGGCATCCATCTTGTTGTCCACATGAGGGTGGCCATCTTTGACCACATGGGGGTGGCCATCTTTGACCACATGGGGGTGGCCATCTTGTGTTTTGGAGTGATGGTCAATTTGCATATTACTCTTTATTAGATTGGATGTTTGACCAAACAGTCATAGTCTAGCTAAGTTGAAACATAAAATTAACTATCACAGCCAGGGACTAAAATCTCTAAGGAAGGAAGAGAGTAATCCCATGGAGGTAGAAGACTGAATAAAAAAGGGTAGGAGGTGAGAAGTCTGTAGCAGGACTTTACAGTTTGTGTTCTGCGGGATCCTATATTCACATTTCTAAGTGAAAGTGGACAATATGAAAAACCTACATACTGTACAATTCCAGTTATGTGACATTCTGGGAAAGCAAAACTATGGAGACAACTAAAAGGCTAGTGGTTTCAATGCCAGGGAGCAGGGGAGATGAGAAGGAATGCTTTTTAAATACACATACCCTGTCATTTGGGAGAAAAAGAGCACAGAGAACTTTTAGGATAGTGAAAATACTCTGTCTGATACTATGATGATAGACATATGTCATTATACTTTTATCCAAACCCATAGAATATGCAAGACCAAGATTGAAGCCTGAAGTAAACTATAGGTTTTGGGGTGATTATGATGTGGCAAAGCAACTTAAACCTTGGGAAAAATGTACCTCTCTGGTGAACGATATTAATAATGGGGGAATCTATGGGTGTGAGGGGACAGGCACTATATGAAAAATCTTTGTACCTTTTTGTCATTTTTTTTTGGTAAACTTAAAACTGCTTTAAGAAAAAAAATCTTAAAAACAAACAAAAAGCTGGGTGCCCAGCCTCCAGAACTCTGAGAAATAAATGTTGTTTAATAAAAAAAAAAAAAAATAATGTTGGGTGCCTTGGGAGAGGGCAACTGAGCATTATTTAGATCTAGAAGCAGAAGCAAGAAGTATGTCAGTGAGTTGAATCACACACCACCATTTAGAACATGCTTTGAAATGTATTATCCCTTTCAATTTAATTACCTGAGCACTCCTAAAAGCTAGGTAACTCACTCATGACTCACTCACATAACACATTTACTGAGTGACTGTCATTTGTCAATTGGGAGATACAGAGTTAGCCTTCTTGAAGATTTTTGAGGAACAAACAGATATATGGAGAAATGAGATGACAATTAAAAGGTTCTTCTACAATTAAAAAAATCTGTTTCCACCCTTAAGTGCTTTTATTCATCATCATATTATATTGTACTATGTATTTTTTGAGCTTTTTTTTTCTGGATAAAGAACTGAGTAGTACAGATTTTCACATTACAGACAACCATTTTCAATTTATCAATCACTTTCCAATTTTATCCTCACAGCCATGCTGTGAGATGATTTAAAATTTGACGGAGAAAATTGCCTTAGGGTTTATAATAAAGCCTGAAGAATTAGAATGTGTTGTGATTATGGCATATTAAGAATAATTTAATGGATAATAGAAATGATACAATCATGGTCCAAGGAATTTTAACATTTAATTTTATGTCTGTAAATTTAGGATTATGACACCAGAGGTTTTACATGATTTAGCAGAAATGTCAACATGTTATTTTTAAATATACATACCCTGTCATTTGGGAGAAAGAGAAGCAATCCAAGAGATCTTGGTGCCCACTTTATCATTTTAAGGATTTATAAGAAGCATAATTGAATTGCTTCTACTTTGTACTCAAGGGAAGAAAAAGAATTCCTTCAGAATTACAGTGAAACTCTTTCGAATGTGGATATTATTATTCATTCTCAGTTTTCTTCTTTATGTAGAGAAGTGTGAGAAATAAACTGACAGTAACAAATTAATGCCACCATAACTAGCTGAATATTTAAAATTCAATATGTTTAGTTGAACCTTAAACAAAATGATGAAACTAATTTTGGAACAAATATTTGTGTGGGTTTTTTTTTTTTGTTATTATTGTTTTCCTGTCACTTGAAGAACTGATGTTAGTACTAAACATATCTCTCTGTAATTCAGATCATGCAATTTCTATAGTTTGTCTTATAGTTCACAAATTCTTTCTTCTGTACCCTCCATTTTATTGTTGAGCCCATCCATCAGGTTTTCAGTTAGTGAGTTTTATTTATGTTGTAAATTTGCTTCTCCTTTATATATTCTATTTCTTTTCTGAGATTTTCTTTTTTTTATGAAGCTTTCTGTTTTTCATGCATGTTCATAATGGCTGTTAAACCATTTTTATCATGGCTTCTTTCTTTACTTATTTTTCAGAAAATTCTAACGTCTGTCATCTCAGTATTAGCAACTTACTGATTGTCTTTTTTCATTCAGTTTGAGTTCTTTCTGTTTTTTGATAGATGACTTTCAGTTGGAACTTGGACATTTTCATATTAGTTATGAGACTTTAGGTCTTATTAAAGCCTTTTGTTTTAACTGGATTTTTCTGACACCAGGCCAGCCAAAGAGAGTGTCTACCTTCTCATGTGAGAACATATTGGCACATGGCAGCCCCTCGGTACATGTGTGATTTGAATGAATGAATGGCAAACTATACAGGTATTAGAAGTGTTCAGATGATTAAATGGAAATGTCAGGTGAAGGTAGAAGTAGTTTCCCCATCCGCCCTCCCAGTGTCACCTCTTGTAGGGGGCAAGCGGGCACTCCTCATAACTGTTAACCTATACTGGTAAAGAAAACATGAAATAAGCGTATTTCTATGATATAAAGCAAAACTTTTTTCATATTTCAAATAAAATAATAATTAAACAATTTATAGAAGCCCTCAATGAAGAGCTCCAAAATATTTTCAGAGAGAAACTTGTTAGCAGCATATGAGTTTGGGGAAAACATAATTAAAGCCAGTTGCCTAGATAATAGGTTTTCAAGTCATTAATATAAAGTATATTTTGCACAAACAAACAGCTGTTTACCTATACTCACAAATGGCAAGATATGGTTTTATGGAGCCACTTACAATGTTTGCCCAAATGTAATAGTTTCATGTTTGGATAAGCCATGGTGCATCTTATTACATATCTTATATATTGTAAATAACTTTTAGTAAAGTTTTTCTGTAGGTCAGATTACAAAATAGTTTTGATATATATTCAGGATAAAATATTGTCTCTTAGTAACCTGAAAGTATCAAAGCAAAAAGAGTCACAGAGAGAGGCTAAAGCTGTTTTGTTTTATTTTGTGCTAAATACAAAACATAAGCATACATTCAAGAACTTATAATCAGGAGAAAGTGGTTTTAATGCTAGTTTGTCACTGGATTGAAACAATTAGCTACTCTGAGTTTTTTTACATTTGTAAAGTAATTTTTATTGTGTATGTCTTGTGAATTGCATTAGTTGTTTTCTGTACGTCTCAAAGATCCATTGGGGGGATCAAATAAATTTATTTTATTCATTCAACCATAACTATTATTTGCCTCTTACATGATAGATACTGGGAATCAGAAACAAGGTAAGCACAATCTGGGCTTTTATGGTAATCTCAGGTATTAGAGATAATGGTGTCAAGTGATCAGTACAGCTTCTTAGGAGGGTGGCACCTCAATCTAGCAATAATTATATCAAGAAGATGAACTTCTGTATGAGAGTAAATTTGGGGGCAATGATGATGGCCCATATTAAGGTGGTAATAAGTAGGAGTGGAAAGGAGAAATGGACTTCAGAAAAATCTGTAATAATAAAAATGTAATATGCTAATTAGACCGGAGAGCCGAACAACCTTCTATACATCATTCCGGTCGTCCTTCCAGATGACCTTCTGGATGAAGCCATGGCAGTGGGGGCCATGGTAGAGGTGGTTAGGGGTGATCAGGCAGGAAGACAAATAGTTAGGGGAAATCAGGCAGGCAGGCAGAGTTTAGGAGCAATCAGACAGGCAGCTGAGCAGTTAGGGACAATCAGGCAGGCAGGCCAGTTGGTAGGGGTGATCAGGCAGGCAGGCAAGCAGTTAGGGGTGATTAGGCAGGCAGGAGAATAGTTAGGGGCGATCAGGCAGGCAGGCACGCAGAGCAGTTAGGGGCAATCAGGCAGGCAGGCACAGCAGTTAGGGGTGATCAGGCAGGAAGGTCAGTGGTTTGGGACGATCAGGCAGGCAGGCAGAGTGGTTAGGGAGAGTGGTTAGGGGTGATCAGGCAGGCAGGCAGGCAAGCGGTTAGGAGCCAGTGGTCCTGGATTGCAAGAGTGATGTCCGATTGCCAGTTTAGGCCTGACCCCGCAGGGATTTTTGTAGGATCATGCCTAAACTGGCAGTCAGACATCCCCTGAGGGGTCTTGGATTGGGTGAGGGTGCAGGCCGGGCTAAGTGACCTTCCCTCCCTTCCCCCTGTGCACAAATTTCCTGCACCAGGCCTCTAGTGTAGAATAAAAATAATCAAAAGTTTATATGATTGATAAAAGAAATCCTATGAAATCTATTAAAATCTGTATAAAAGTTAAATTTCCATACCTAGCAACATGAGAGAATAGAGATACACTGTTTGAGAATGATTTCCCTAGACAACACAGACTAAGAAAAAGCTAAGGTTTTATTGAGAGGTGGAATCCTAGGCAAGAAAGACAATAATGAGAGAAGTGGTTGGAGGGAAAGCAGATAGCTACAAAATGATGAGTCACTGAGCTGGCCCCAGTTCTCAGAGAAACATTGCTGGTTGCTCAGTCACATGGGATGTGGGGAAACACTGTGCCACAGAACACCCTGGGAATCGGGAGCGGGGGGTGGCGGGAGAAAGCATAGGGGCTTACTTTATCTTCCCATGTTCTGATTCTCATTGCACAAAGCTTTCCCAAAGAAGTATTAACTCCCCAATGCTTCCAAGAAGTCTTATCTGGCTCACTTAGCGGCTGGAGACTTCAGACCCCCTATCCAGATTAAGGCACTTTGTGGAAGCCCGGAAGTGATGGGCGGAGTCAGTTTCTGAGAGGGCAGCAGGCCTGGGTGTTAGGTATCTTCCAACCAAGCAGGCATGATTGGCCTCTGAGACAGCCAGTAGGCTTAGAAAATATAGCAAATTGGCTCCCATGGGTGGCGGGACAAAACCTAGGTGGCAGCAAACTGAAGTAGCAGAACCACTTCGTATGTTATCTAAGTTTCATACCACAGCATGAGTAGAAAAAGAAAGGAGAAATTGCAGTCCTTCAGTGTAGAAGCCAGCCACAGTCTCCTAAAAAAGATGTAACTATTATAAATTAAACAAGTGTCTCCACGTTTGAATCTGATTTTCTATCACTCTGACTTTAAATTTCCATTGCCCTGAAAGAATTTTGAACAGAATTGAGCCTATTTCTGTTTCCCTTTCAGTCCCTTCTCCTCCTGCCCTTCCCCTGCTCTCTTCTTTCTTCCTTCCCCCTCCCCTCTTTTCTTCATGAATCCTCTTTATTCCTACCTACTTCTTTTTCTCTTCTCTCTTTTTTCCCTTTCTTCATCTTTTCTTCTCTGATATTCCCAATGGAAAATCGAGTAAGTCAAGTTAAGTATCACTATTTTACTGAATGTTATCAAAGAAATATAGACACAATCCCTCCTCTTTTAACAATCTATACGGTCCTTGCTGGTGTGGTTAAGTGGTTAGAGCATGGGTCTGTGCACCAAAGGGTAGCAGGTCTAGGGCATGTGTCAGAAGACGTGTCAGGGGGCGAGTCAGCAGGTTATGCAAATTTCTCTCATGTCAATGTTTTTTTTTTTACCTCTCTCCCCCTCCTTCTCTCTCCTCAAATCAATGGAAAAAATATCCTCAGGTAAGGATTAACAAAACAAAACAAAGCAACAATAAAAAAAAAAACTCACAACAATTCTATCAAATAAAAGCCTAATATGCTAAGTGTCTGGTTGTCCAGTCGGCTGTTCAACCAATCAAAGTGTAGTATGCTAATGATATACTAAGGCCGCTCAACCTCTCGCTATGACATGCACTGACCAGCAGGGGGCAGATGCTCTGACTGGTAGGTTAGCTTGATGCTGGGGTCTGGCAGATTAGGACTGAGCGAGATGAGCTGGACATGTTCTGGAGCCCTCCCGCAGTCCCTCCCTGGCTGGCCAAACTCCTGTGTCCCTCCCCGGCCCTGATCTGCACTGGTGGAGTTCCTCGGCCTGGCCTGCACCCTCTCGCAATCCAGGACCCCTTGGGGGATGTCGGAGAGCCGATTTCAGCCCAATCCCACAGGCCAGGCCGAGGGACCCCACTGATGCATGAATTCGTGCACCAGGCCTCTAGTTTATAATATTTATTTACATAACTTTCTTTCCCTTTGACCTTTTATTTTAATTCTTAAGAATTCAATAAAGTGGATATGTTCCATACAATTTCTCACCTCTTTGACTTTGGCATTTTCACTCTCAAAGTTTAATTACTTGGAGAAGACAATTTTATTTAATCTAAAATGTGAAGAAAAATAGATGTTTAGTTATATAGGGGAAGGGGGTGGAAAATGCATAACAGAATCTATTTGTGTGTGCATGTGTGTGTGCATGTGGGTGGCAGTGGGGGTGGCAGGTGGCAGTGTATTTGTTTTTAATTCCCAAAGTGTAGGAAAATAAAATAATAATGGGTACCAGCATAGGTAAACTAGAGGGTATTTGGAAACTGGTTAATTTGAAATTCATAAAGAAGAAAGAGAAATAAACATATCTTACAACAATAGATATTTTGAATTGATGGGAACCAGAAAGGCATAGGGCAAATAACCTAGAGAGTAGCATTAAATTTAGAAAATCACAAGTCAAAATAGATTAGCAAGCTCCCTATTAGCATTAAAATTTATATCTTTATGGAAGACACTCAAATAAGTTCAAAAAGAAGTCACTGTTTGTGTATTTATTCATGATATGGTGTTAGTTGTCTCAGGGACATAAAGCATTTAAGTTCTTAACATTATGGTTACTTATTTCCCTTTGTTTTAACTATTGATCCATTCACTTGTTCTCTGCCTTCTAAAATTGATTAACTGTAAAGTTTTGTTTTTATAAGCAAGTGTCACCATCAACTCTGAACACGCTGTGTTTTTTTATAGTAAGAAAATAAATATATACCATGCCTTTAGGCTGGCTTGTTGGGCAGGGATTCAATTTGTATCATTGTGAATGTCCTCCATGAGCTGGAAATCGGTAAGGTGACATCTCAATTTGCCAGGTAGTCCCTACACCATAAATAGCTTCATGCCTATTGTTCTGTCATGATTATTAATAGTGTATCCACTCACTCTCAAACATGTTCTGGTTTGGGTGATAAATAAAAAAAGATACTAAAAATATTAGGGCAAGAAGATTGCTATAGGAAGTTAAAAGTACAAAATTAATGGAATGGATAGAATCAGAGACAGGCAGGTACATCCTAAAGCTATAGTAAGAAGTAATTAGAAGGTAATAGAATATCTAAAGAAATACAATTTCAATCAGGAAAGATTTTGTGAGCAAGAGAAGCCATGAAAAATCATTGTAGCAGATTCTGCTCATGTAAGCATGACCCAGGTGAGACGATGCCTTGGATCAGGACATTTCTATAGCATTTCCAGCACACAGAAGTCCTCACCTTGTTATGAAGATGGATGTATATGACAATTACAACATGATGACATTAATCACTTGGAGTCTAAAGCACTACCTTCTCTTGCTCTGATATTGTGCTTATCAAGTAGCCTTCTGATTATCTTTTGACTTTTCATGTAGAGCTATAGTTTTATTGAGAGGCTGAATCCTAGGTCATTCTTTTATTAGTACCTACCGTGTGTCCAGAATTGTGATGGATACTGGGAATACTAGCATGGATCCTGCTCTCAGAAAGCTCTCAGCCATGTTGGGAGAGAGAATGGGAAAGAGGGAGAGAAAGTGGGAAGGAAGAAGGGAGATATAGGGAAAGACAGGGAGAGAGAGAGATAAAATCCATGATCGGAGACTACATTACACTTCTCTCCATAAATGAAAGCATGCAGATCCAAGGACTCAAGTTTCCATTCTCTTTATCCACCTTATCATGTGGGCACACAATACATCTGGATACTATTTTGGTGAGGATTAAGGAGGTGTAGAGAAATTCTTAAAGTCAGAGTATTTGTCTGAAAGAGACTCTTCAAACTGGAAAAAACTAAGATATCATTAATTGGCAATTTTACGAAATCATCCAGCTAATACAAAAACAAATACCCAATTATTGGCAGGATAAGAGTAAGAAAGTAAAGTACTTTCAAATACAGGAAGTAATGATTTAAATTTTTGTATGTGTGTTCTGGCGGGTGTGGCTCAGTTGGTACCATGCATGGAGAGGTTGCCAGTTCTATTTCCAGTGGGGGCACATGCCCAGCTTATAGGCTCCAATCCCTTTAGAGACTTGCAGGAAGCAGTTGATCTATGGTTCTCTTAAATTGATGTTTCTCTCTCCCTCTCCTTCAAATCAATAAAAATATCATATATTTTTTAAAGAAGTGTATATGTATATGTAGTAAAATGGAGAATTTGCTAAATATTTATTTATTTATCTATCTATCTATTTATTTATTTATTTATTTTTCTCCTTTCCCAAATGGAGAACACAGGGCATTAAGGAGATAAAATAGAAGAATATATAAGCAAGTTATATAAATGTATTAGCAATAGTAATTAATTGGAAAATGAATTAAGTTTCAGTTATTAATATCATAAAGAACACCCAATAATCATTATAAGAATAAAAAACAAAGGAAGTTAGTAACACTGGAATATGGGAGAAATATGTTACTGCATGTGGACTTCACTCATGCTCTGGGGTGTAACTCATGGCACTGTAGGAAAATTACTTTAAATTATTTTAATAACTGTAATAATTGTAAATAATTGTGTGTTACACTAGTTTGTGGATACAGGTTACTATGAGAACTGGTTTAAGAATGCTGGTTTAAAATGAGCCAGGTCTCATAAATAAAAAACAACAAATGATACAAGTTCATTTAAAAATACAGTATCTTTACAGTAAACTCTTTAGAAAATGAATATTTGCATGGTGAAGTATTTACTATAATAAATAATTTATATATATATATGCATATTTTTATTCTTCTTCCAATACATATTTTTAATCAATTGATATATAATCTCTATTAAAAATTAAGAGGAAATGAAATTCTAATTTTGAATGCAGTATAGGTTAAAAAAGACTCCAGAAGTCATGGAGATTATATTATAATAGAGAATTTTTTTCAAATGATTACACTTTTCTCAGTCTTAATACTCATTTATTGGCTTTGAATGACATAATTACATATAACTCTATAGTGAATTAACTGCAGGAAAAAGTAGGATTGCTGATGCTCAAAACTGATTTTCTTTATCTTTTATAAATCTCTGAATATATTTGGGCACATAATTTGATCAAATTTGAACCTAAGATATCAAGTCAGAGAATGAGTAATTCTGAGTCCATGCACTCCCTACATTTATGATACACACATTTCTGCATGTTTTCTTATTTGTGTATTGCTTTTTTCAATATCTTTAACCACAATGTCGGAAGTATTTGTCATTCACAAAATTATGAGCACTGCATAAATGTAGCAAAATGGAAGAGCTAAGAGTGTGAAGCAAAGTTGAAATGCATTGTTGGTTAACATTTAGCTCATATCCCACCACCTGTCCTGCTGGCCTCTTCTCATTTCTCTTTTGCATATCACCTTATTTCTTTGATTAGGTGTGAACTATTGACATCTCAGGCCTGTTTCCTAAAATATCTTTGTGAAGGTATCTGTCAAGTTTTAGGATGAATAACAGATTACATTTATTGATGCACTTGTGAGAAAAGCCTTTACATTATATAAAGTTCACTTTAAAAATGGCATTTTGAGGCTATCTACTAATTAGCAATGGATATTGCTATTGTCTACTGATAGACTCAAAAACAAAGAGTTTCAAAAACATTTGATTTCCCAAAGTTAAATACTTGCCTGTCTTATAATTGTTCATTTGAAAAATATTTCTCAAAACTCGGTGCAGGTTAACTATTACTCTTGCTGAAAAAAAAACACAAATAAGTAAATAAATATACAGATTAGATCAGCATTGGAAGGTAACAATAACAAAGAATTAACAGCAGGGACAAAAAATATCTTTCTAAGTCATCACTTATACACATATTTTACGTATTTACAATTACTTTCTTGGTTGCTTTACTTTATTTTTCCTATAGTTAACCTTCCCCACTCTGTACTAGAACTTTATGTTATGGAAAATAACTTCTCATTCTTTACGATGATTTGAAAGTCACATTGTTTTCTTATTATCACAAGACAGAATCCATAGCAGGGAAGAAGAATTTACAAACTCAGGAACAGTTTCTACTTTCTCAAAATTAATTATTTTAAGCATAATGTTTTGTTTTTATTACAGACCATTTAGTGATTGAAACTGTATATTCACACCAGAGAGGTCAGGTTAAATTCACATTAACATCTCATATTAAGAAACAGACATCAACTGAAGAAAAAATTAACCTGGAAAATAGAAATTTACACAAAACACAGCTTGTCATTTTTTTTTTCCTCTTAGGTGACCTCAGGACTTTTAAAAAAATAGCTGAACACACACACAAACACTTTTGCAAGTCATGACTCCACAGCTCTGCATTACACACACACACACACACACACACACACACACACACACACACACCCCTACTGATTTCCCCAGGGCCTCTCTGACATAAAAGCAATTTTCTTCCTTTTTCCCTCACGAAGTCTGTTTTTCAAACTGCTGTGAAACCATGCATTTACTATAGCTCTTCATTTCTTTTTCAATTACTGAGAAGAAATATCCATCTTATAAGTGCATTTAGGAATGTTTCATTCGAGTTCTAATTGGATAGCCATTCTTATATCGACTCTACTTCTTGTGTTCATGGTTGTAATTGACAAGCCAATATATTTACATTGAAATTACATTTCCAAACATTGGAAGTTCTGTACCTAAGGTGATTTTACTTATCTTTATTTTGAATGTCATTTGTTTATGATCAGCTTCCATCAGCAACCTTAATGTAGTACTTAACAAATAACTTCTTAGGTGATAACATTTTGTCAATAAATCCTCCTTTTAATCTCACTAAGTGCACTAACATATACTATAATTAATAATATTTACTAGAAAATTTACATTTGCTGTGTTAGAAAATACTCTAGGTATTTTTTATGTTTATAAAGAAAAACACTTTAATTAATTACATTGAGAGTTCATATACTATTATTTTATTTAAATAGTTACATATCCTGTACATTCTGTTCTTAGATCATGATTCCAAAGCAAGTGTCATTAGTTTAAAAACAACATGTAATTTTGCTCATACAATTGGAAGTTGGACATTGACTGCAAATAAGGCCTAACATGTAGGGCAGTGGTTCCCAACCTTTTTTTGGCCATGCCCCACCTAAGCATCTCTAAAATCCTGATGCCTCCCCTGTGACATATAATTCTTATTATTCAAAATGTGAACTCCTATTCACGTGAAGAAAGCCTAAAAGGCCATTAACTTGGCCTAAACTAGCTTCCAAAGAAGATGGCATCCATGAAAGAGAAAAATAAAAGAATGAAAGGACAGTTGAAGTACTGAGGAAGAAATCACTAAGAAATTATTAAAATAATAATAATATGAGGTGATATGAAAAAATAGCAAATAAAGTTTTAAAACATATAATAGAGAACTGAAATGCATAAATATGTCACAAAATATATTTATATGCTGTATATAATGTTCAGTTCTCTATATCATATAGAGTATATAAATATATTTTGTGACATATTTATGCATTTCAGCACCTAGAATCATAAGAAATGCAAAGAATTCACTGTTAATAACTCATTCTCACATTGCCCCCCTTAAAAATCAAATTGCCCCGCTGTGGGACATGTGCCCCATGTTAGAAACCACTGATGTAGAGAGTAATGGTAACTTTTTGCTTTTTTAAGTCAAGTGGCTTGGAATCTGCCACATAAAATATGCATTTTTTCTAAAAAGAAAAGTCAGCAACTCTTTACTAACACGATAATCATAGCTAGTATCCTGTGCATTAACTATATTCATTGTTATACAAGGACTTCACATATATTGTATGATTTAATTGTTTTTTAAAATATTTTACTTATCATTATATAGGTAAGGAAAATTAGACATGGGATGGTTAAATAATTTGATTAAAGGCAGACCACAATGAAACCAAGATCAGACCCAGGCTGCCAGCTATCACAAAATATGTTCATAACCACAGATCTTTAGAAAATCCAACCAGTCTTTCTCACAACACATATTTGAATGCTCTATTCTATGCCAAGATTTAAAACAAAATATCTAAATATATGCTGGCAAAAAAGCATTTGGCAAGTTCATGCTAAAATATATATTAAAACATTAAAAATATTTGCTTGTGCTACATACAATTTTCAGTAATTGATTTTCTCAACTATTATGTTTATAAAAATGTAGCTCAAGATTACCTATAAACAAATTATCTGATGTGAATTATACTCAGTGCATGATTCATAGGAAATTTTAACAATATTGATAGATTTTAAAATATTGGTCAAATTAATGCAACAGATCTGGCATCTACAAATGAAAATGGCAAATACAACAGATCTGGCATCTACAAATGAAAATGGCAAATATGAAGAAGGTTAAGAAAGGTTTCCCAAAGATGAAGTTTAGTTTTCTGTCTGTACTTTTTTGTTGTCATTTTGTTTTATTTGTTTGTTTTGTTTATTTTTGTTTTCTATTTAATTTATTGGGTGACATCCTATATAATAAAAGCCTAATATGCTAAGTGTCCAACTGTTCGACCATTCCACTGGTCGCTATGAAGTGCACTGACCCCCAGAGAACAGACACTCCAACCTGTAGGTTAGCTTGCTACTGGGGTCCAGCCAATCAGGACTGGGGGAGGCGGACTGGACACACCCTAGAGCTCTCCTGTGGTTCTTCCTCGGCCCCAGTCGTGTAGTGGTGGGGTTCCTCAGCCTGGCCTGCGCCCTCTTGCAATCCAGGACCCCTTGGGGGATATTGGAGAGCTGGTTTCGGACTGATCCCCACAGGCCAGGCCGAGGGAGCCCACTGTTGCACGAATCCATGCACCAGGCTTCTAGTTGGTTAACAAAATTATATAGGTTTCAGGTACAATTCTATACTACATCATCTGTATATTGTATTATATGTTCACCATCCAAGTTTCCTTACATCACCATTTATCCTCCCTATACCGTCATCTACCTACATGATCTCACGCCCCTTACCCCTCACCATATTGTTGTCTGTGTCTATAAGTTTTGTTTTGTTTTGTTTGCTTAATCCCTTCACCTTTTTCACCCAGCCCTGTAACCCTCCTCCCCTTTGACAGCTGTCAGACTGTTCTCTATCTATGAATCTGTTTCTATTTTGTTTATTTATTTTGTTCATTTAGATTCCACATGTGAGTGGAATATGATACTTGTCTTTCTCTCACTGGCTTATTTCACTTAGCATAAGGCTCTCCAGGTCCATCCAAGCTGACACAAAGGGTACAATTTCCCTTTTTTATGGTCTTGTAGTATTCAATTGTGTAAATGTACCATTGCTTTTTGATCAACTCAACTACTGATGAACATTTGGGTTGCTTCCAAATCTTGCTTATCCTATATAATAAAACCCTAATATTCAAATCGACCGAATGGAAGAACGACTGGCAGAACGACTGGTCGCTATGACATGCACTGACCACCAGGGGGCAGAGGGAGATGACTGGCAGCAAGGTGAGGGGCAGGGCCAGCCAGTGGACAGCACCAGGCCTCCAGCCAAGGCGGGTGCCAGCGGGGCCCTCCGATAGCCCTGCCCACCGGTCACTTCACAGATGGCCCTGATCACCGGCCAGGCCTAGGGACCCTACCCTATATATTGGGAACAGTCTCTTAGATTTAAAAATTAAAACCTGGCAAGGCTACGTTAACACTGAAAAAATAGGATGATGCAGTGATGACATGCATGGACTCTGGCTTGCACATTTTCTGGTCAGCCCTGATTCTGACACATATTTGTATGACAAAGCCAATTACTTAACTTCTCTCTGCTTCACGTTTTCCACCTAGAAGATGGAGAGAATGGTACTACTGCCTCAGAAGGATCATGTTATGTACTACTTTTTATAATCAGGGCAAATAAATGTAGCTGCCCATACAACTGCAAGATGCCTTTCACCCATATGAAAAGTATGGTCACTGGTGCATGCAGCATCCTGAATTGTGAGAGGGATGTCCGACTGCTGTCTTAGGCCCAACATCCCCTGAGGGGTCTCGGATTGCAAGAGGATGCAGACTGGGCGGAGGGATGCTCCACCCCAATCCCCTCCCCGGTGCATGAATTTTGTATACCGGGCCTCTAGTTGTAAATAATGCTACAATGAGCATATATTCTTTAGAATTAGTGTTTCAGGTTTCTTCAGATATATTCCCAGAAGTGGGATCACAGGACTATAAGGCAGTTTCATTTTTACTTTTTTTGAGGTAACTCCATACTGCTTTCCACAGTGCTGTACCAGTCTGCATTCCCATCAACAGTGCATGAGGGTTCCCTTTTCTCCACATCTTTGCCAACACTTGCTATTTTTTTATTTGTTGATGTTAGCCATTTTGACTGGCATGAGGTGATATGTCACTGTGGCTTTAATTTGCATTTCTATGATAATTAGTGCTGTTGAGCATCTTTTCATATGTCTATTGGCCATCCGTATGTCCTCTTTCAAGAGTGTTTATTCAGATCCTTTGTCCATTTTCTAATTTGATTGTTTTATTTGGTGTTGAGTTGTATAAGTTTTATAAATTTTGGATATTAATCTCTTGTCAGGTATATCATTGGTGAATATGTATTCCCATTCAGTCGGTTGTCTTTTCATTTTGTTGATGGTTTCCTTTGCTCTGCAAAGACTTTTTAGTTTGATGTAGTCCCATTTGTTTATTTTTTCTTTTATTTCCCTTGCTCAAGGCAATAGGTCAGAAAAATATTGCTATGAGAAATGTCCAAGATTTTACAGCCTATGTTTTCTTCTAGGATCTTTATTGTTTCAAGTCTAACTTTTAAGTCTTTATTCCATTTTGTGTTTATTCTTGTGTATGGTATAAGAAGTTGGTCTAATTTTATATTTTGTATGTATCTGTCCAATGTTTCCAACACTATTTCTTGAATAGACTATCTTTATCCCCTTCTACGTTTTTTCCACTTTTGTCAAATATTAATCGACTATAAAGGTGTGGGTTTATTTATAGGCTCTTTATTTTGTTCCATTGATCTATATGCCTGTTTTTATGTCAGTACCATGCTGTTTTGTTTAATATAGTGTTGTAGGATAGTTTGATACCAGGTAGCATAATTTATCCAACTTTGTGCTTTCTCGTGATTGCTGTGGCTATTCAGGATCTTTGTGGTTCTATATAATTTTTGGAATATTTTTTCTAGTTCTGTGAAATACACTATTGGTGCCTTGATAGGAATTTTTGTTGGCTGCACAGATTTCTTTGGGTTGTATGGAAACTTTAATGATGTTAATTCTTTCTATCCATGAATACAGCATATGCTTCCACTTAATTGTATATTTTTCAATTTCTTTTTCAGTGTCTTATAATTTTCCATTTATGGTTCTTTTACATTTTTGGTTAAATTTATTCTTAGGTATTTTATTTTTTGAAGCAATTTTGAATGGAATTGTTTTCTTAGTTTCCCTGTCTGATAGCTCCTTATTGGTGTATAAAAATGCAACTGATTTCTGGATATTTATTTTGTATCCAGTTACTTTACTGACTTCATTTAAGTAGTGACTAATTTATTGCACAGTGCAGGTTTATAGCATTTCCGTCATCATATAGATTTAGTTGTATTGGACAGTGCTGGTACATAGTAATAGATTCAAACATTTGTAAGTAGAATGGCAATCTGCATTTGCATAGATATGTCACTCTAATTTAAAGGTACAGCTTCCAAAAGACAATTCTGTGGAGACCAACAACTCTTAATATAGATAAAACTAAAATTTGGACTTTCAAAACTTGTGACTAGATCTTGGGCTATAATGAAAATGTCAAGGGCTGTGGGAACACACAGTCATCTTTCCTTACTGGTAACTCTCCCTAAAACTACAGCAGATATGAGTGTATTTCTGCGACTTATTCTTGAATTAATTAATTCATTCATTCACTCATTCATTGCACAAAACCTTGAGCTCAATAAACATTTGTTGCACACTGTGGTAGGAAACAGAAATACAAAGAAAGTAGAGCTACTTCTTGTTCCTACAGTCTGAAAGTAGAGATATGCATACAAGATGCCAATACATTATGTCAATAGTGTTACAATGGAAGCAGTTCTAGCTGATTGTAAAAAGTTTATTCTATCAGAAATGTTAACGTTATTTAAGAGAAGATAAGACTGGGGAAAAGAAAACAAGTTACTGTACCAAGTCTGAAATAAGGCATTAGTAAAGGTAGTAGAAAGAAGATAAATTCAAAAATACTCAGGAAGACAGTTTACTGTAGCTCCTGAGGATAGGGATTAACTAATTTAGTGTATTATCTAAAGTATATTCACATCATTAAATAATCACTTATTGAATAAAGAATACTCAGGAAGGGATGTTAATACAATTAATAATAATTGCGTATGGGGTGATGGAGAATGAGATGTGAAAGATAATTCTCATAACTTTGTTGAATCCTATGTTCTCTTTTCTTTTCTTTTAAAAAAATAATAGTTTATTGATTTTTAGAGAGAGAGGAAAGGAGAGGGAGTAAGAGAGAGAAACACTGACATGATAGAGTACAACATCAATCATAGGCTGCCTCCTGCAAGCCCCCTACTGGGGACTGGTCCAGCAACCCAGGCATGTGACCTTGACCAGGAATTCAACTGGCAACCTCCTGGTGCATGTGAAGGTACCCACCCAACTGAGCCACACCAGCCAGGGCTCTCTTTTCTTATTGCAATACATAATTCTCCATGCTGCTTCCCAAACCAGAAATCTGGGAGTCATCTTTGATTCCTACCTTATCTTTTCCCCACAAGCAATTGTATCTTATATCTTATGGTTCAACTCAAAGTTGTTCAGATTTCTTCATTGCCATTGCTTTTGATTTAGTGTTTGTTATATTTTCTTTTGCTTTGTGCTCTTTTGCTTTTCTTTATAGGGACCAAATAAAAGCCACCTATTCGTTTTTATTTTTATTTTTACTTTAAGACTACACTCTAGGTTCCCCTCAAATCAATTCTCACTCTGCCACTCAGATGCATTTTTTCTAAAACATGAAGATAATTAAATTATCCCATTAATATCTCAATGACTACCTATTTCCTAATGGATTTGTAGGAACTCTCAGAATAGCATTCCTTTGTTCTTTTATTTCTTCCCCCATATATACTCACAATCTCAAATGCAACTTTTGGACCCCATTTAAGCTTTCACAGTTCTACGAATAAGGTGTGCTCTTGCTCCTCTTTTCTGTTTTAGACTTATCCCTCTACTGGCAACGCTCCCCTCCCAAAACCCCATACTTTATCTGATTATTTACGGGTTGAATCAGGTGGTTTATGTACAATCTGCTGAGGAGGCTTTCCCCATTCATGTTTACTGGCCCCCACCTGGATTCGGCGGCCCTCTTCACAAGATCATAAAAGTCTATGCATGCCTATAAGAGCACTTTTCACAAAGGATTTCAATCTGCTTATTGTAATATATTTGATTCCGTTTTTTTCAGCATCTAGTAGAGTGCTTAGAAATAACTTTAACCAGCCCTAGCTGGTTTGGCTCAGTGGATAGAGTGTCAGCCTGCGGACTGAAGGGTCCCAGGTTCAATTCTGGTCAAGGGCACATGCCTATGTTGTGGGCTTGATCCCTAGTAGGGGGAATGCGGGAGGCAGCCAATCAGTGATTCTCTCTCATCATTGCTGTTTCTATCTCTCTTTCCCTCTCCCTTCCTCTCTGAAATCAATAAAGATACATAAAAACAAAGAAATAACTTTAATCAGAAAATGGTGAGAATTTGAGGTAAATCTATAGATGCTCACTGGGTGACATAGAAGTATCTGGCAATGAGATAAGTATTCCAAACTCAACACAAATGTGGAAGTCACTGAAATATAGTTAGTAATTTAAGCAAGGAGATTATATAAAATGTCCATGGAGAAGAGTACATTAAGAAACCCAAGATTTCCCCTTCAGTCGAAAGTTTAACATTAAAAGCTAAAGAAAAGATTTACTTACACTGGTAACCATTTTTTCTCCTATCTTTCTATCTGATCATGTTACCAGTTTAATAATATTAGTGAAATTTTTCTTGTTATATTTTCTTGATATGATTTATTGTGATTTCTCTAATTTGCAGCTTGACTCTCCTAATACTTCATTCTCACCAGATCACCAGCACAGCCTTCTCTGCTGCCTCCAGCCAATGGAGTTTTAACTATTAATTAGTGGCTTGTTATTTTCCTGTGATACTAGTGTTCATTTTCTTCCAACAAATATTTATTGAAAATCTAAACCTTGAACTTTTTCCACAGACACAAAAACAAATTGTGTGAAGGGCAATGGGACATTGCCTCTCAGCTGTCTATTGAATAATCAAGTATTTATTTTCCTATTAGACATAAGAAAATTTTTTTCTGTATTAAGAAAAAATCTGCAAAGTAAGGCTTCATATATATATATCAATGCATTTTCAACTTTTTGTTTAAGGTGACAGGCTCATGAATGCCGCTAATGGTTATTTGGCTGTTCTTCCAGAAACACAACTGCCAAAATTATCTTTGAAAACTCAAATTTGATCACATAACTCCCTAATAAAAATCATTTAGTGCCTCTGACTGTACTAACAATACTGAATTCATTAGATGAGCATCAAGGTCTCTAAGGAGTCAGTCTGTGGTTAAATGCCAATCTTACTTTCAAGTCATACTTTTTCTCACTCACTGTTCTTGGGCTACACCATCATCTGTATTCCTTGTCTTTGTGTTTTCACACATACTATTCCTTGAGTGGCTCTTCCTTAGAACTGTCATCCTCCTTCTCAATTCTAATATTCACAATTTAACCTAAAATTTCATTTACTCAGAGACACACTTTACTTATTAATGTAAACTGCATCCTCTGTTTTCTCTCTACTCACTATACTGGGTGATTGGTTTAATATGTAACAATATATTGATCTGTGTAATTAGTTGCACAATGTTTACCTACCCATTATACTGTAAGCTCTCTGGGGAAAAGCAGAAATGGTCTGCTTGCTAAGCATTGAATTAGATACCCTATATAATAAAAGAGTAATATGAAAATTGACTGTCACTCCAACACACAAGATGACTGCCCCCCTGTGGACACAAGGTGGCTGCTACAAGATGGCCAGCAGGGGAGGGCAGTTGGGAGGGATCAGGCCAGCAGGGGAGGGCAGTTAGGGGTGACCAAGCCGGCAGAGGAGGGAAGTTGGGGGCGACTGGGCCTGCAGGGAAGGGCAGTTGGGGGGGACCCAGGCCTGCAGGGGAGAGCAGTTGGGGGGAACCAGGCCTGCAGGGGAGGGCAGTTAGGGGTGACCAGGCCTGCAGGGGAGGGCAGTTAGGGGTGACCAAGCTGGCAGAGGAGGGAAGTTGGGGGCGACTGGGCCTGCAGGGAAGGGCAGTTGGGGGGGACCCAGGCCTGCAGGGGAGAGCAGTTGGGGGGAACCAGGCCTGCAGGGGAGGGCAGTTAGGGGTGACCAGGCCTGCAGGGGAGGGCAGTTAGGGGCAATCAGGCTGGAAGGGGAGCAGTTAGGCATCAATCAGACTGGCAGGGGAGTGGTTAGGGGGTGATCAGGCTGACAGGCAAAAGCAGTTAGAGGCAACCAGGAAGGCAGGCAGGAGAGCAGTTGGGAACCAGCAGTGCTGGATTGTGAGAGGGATGTCCGACTGCCCGTCAGACATCCCTTGAGGGGTCCCAGATTGGAGAGGGTGCAGGCTGGGCTGAGGGACACACTTCCCCCCGTGCACGAATTTCGTGCACCGGGCCTCTAGTATAAATATATATCTGACTCACAAGAGGTGTTTAGCAAACATGTATGGAATTAACATATTTTAAATTATTTCTTTTAGAATGAAGTCTATCAAAAATCATAATTTATAGCCCAGCCTGTATTGATCAGTGGTTGAGTGCCAGCCTAAGAATCAGGAAGTCATGGTTTGATTCCCAGTCAGAGCACATGACCAAGTTGCAGGCTTGATTCCCAGTGTGGGGCCTGCATGAGGCAGCCAATCAATGATTCTTACTATTAATGTTTCTGTCTCTCCATCTCTCCATTCTTCTCTGAAACCAATAAAAATATATTTTAAAAAAAGAAATCATAATTTATAGACTCTCAAAAAGCCTTAATAAAAATATTGCTAACCTATGTGACAAATAAGATTTACTTCAGTAAGGATTAAATGATAAAGCATGGCATTGTAGAGAAAAACCCATAAAACATAATATGCACTTGAAACTATCATAAATAAATGATGTATATCAGTTTTTTTCTATAGCCACTATGATCACAGAACATTTTTAAATTCTATTCTCATACTTCTCCTACTGACATTTAATTAACTTTTAAACTAATTTACTTATATTTTTCAGGCTACCCTATATAATGAAAGAGTAATATGCAAATCAACCTAACTGCAGAATAACTGGTCGCTATGACACACACTGACCAACAGGGGGCAGACACTCAACGCAGGAGCTGCCCACTGGTGGTCCTTGCACTTCCACAGCTGGAGCCCTGCTCAGCCAGAAGCCTGGCTCATGGCTGGCGAGCACAGCGGTGGCGGGAGCCTCTCCTCTCTTGCCTCCGCAGAAGCGGTAAGGAGTGAGCAGGCAGGCAGTTAAGAGCGAGGGGTCCCGGATTGCCAGAGGGTGCAGACCAGGCTGAGGGACCCCTCCCTGAACAAATTTCGTGCATTGGGCCTCTATGTAAAATATAAATTAAAATTATTTCCAAAAGGAATAAAAATTATATGACAAAAAATTATGCACCTAGTATGTGAAAGACAGTGTGCTAAATGTGGAAGACTTCACAAGGAGATCTTAATACATTTCTACCTGTGACCTAGACCATGAAAAATTAGCAGAAAATCCTTTTGGGGGAGAAGGGCATAAAAACCTTTCAGGCATAGTAAGTGTAGGATATAAAAAAATTCATGGCAACATTATTATTCAGTTATTTGAAACAGAGAGCATATGGGTGCAATAATGGAAATGGCTAAAAAGATAGTCTGGAATCAGTTTATGTACAGTTCAAAATGTTTCTAAATGGTGTGACAAAACACTACTATTTATATCAAAGGTAACTTAGAAAAAAACAATGAAAGACTATTTTGCTTCTTTGCAGCAACCTAATTTATCACGTTCTATTATTTGGAGTGTGAGGAGTAGATTAGACATGAAAACACTGGAAACAAGAAAATTAGAAAGTGCTTGAATTTAAAGGCAAAAGATAATGACGGTCTGGCCTCTGTACAGGCATATACAAAGAATCCAAAGTATTGGAGGGCATTTACTTATTTACTTCTATGCCTCCTTCAAAATCTGTCCCTGGGGACAAACTATAGCTCATATATATTTTTGTAACCTGAGGTTCAGCACAGTCTTTGAGAAAATCTAGAAAAATAATGGTGGGAAAGAAAATAATTTCGGTGGAGATAATGATGTAAGCAGCAGTCTCAAAGACTGAGGTAAATTGAGTAACGCCAGGTAGACTGGGAACATTCCCCTTAAAGTCAGAAAAAGACAAGGGTGTTGACCACTGCCTATTATTTTCAACACTGTATTAGAGATCATAGATAGCTCCATAAGACAAGAAGAAACTTAGAAATGAAAGACTGGAAGACAAAATAAGACATTCGTTATTTGCATATCATGTGACTATTTACATTGAAAATCCCAAAATAATCTAGAGACAAATATGTAGAAATTAAGGAGTTTAGCAAGGTTTATATGTATATACAGTATATATAAAATATATATAATTTATGTGCATATATATTATATATTTGTACACACATTCCTATATACAAACAACAAACAGCATAAAAACGACATTTTTAAATAGACATCATT
The DNA here is from genome assembly GCF_963455305.1 of Plecotus auritus. Classification (NCBI taxonomy): domain Eukaryota; kingdom Metazoa; phylum Chordata; class Mammalia; order Chiroptera; family Vespertilionidae; genus Plecotus; species Plecotus auritus. Next base: position 45,401,178 of record NC_137775.1, read on the forward strand.
TACAATAGCTACAAAAAATATAAATCACCTAGGAATAAGTGAAACAAATATGTGTGTGAGAACTATGTACAAAAATTGTAAGGGACCAAAGACAAGTACGTATTTATGGGTAAGAAGATAAGATCAAAGAAATACAAAAATTCTTTTCAAATTTCTACAAAGATTTGATTCAATCTGGTTAAAGTTTCAGCAATTATATGTATGTTTTTGGTAGCATGAATGATTGATTCTGAAATCTAGGTGATATAACAAGATACTTCTGAAGACAAAAAATAAGAAAGGGTGAAATATAAAACCCAGAAACAGACCTATGCATACAGGGAATCCTAATGTGTTCCAGACAAAGCATAGCAGATCACTGAGAGGAGATACTGTTCAACAAATTAAATGAGGGAAACATGGTTATACAGCTATGAGGAAAAAAGTTATGCACATATTTAAATTAAACTAAAATTAAAAAGTAAAACAAGTTTTTAGAAACAACATGTAGATGAATATCATTCTGTTATCATTTAAAAAAGCATTGTTTAAACAGGGTACCAAAAGTGCTAATAACAAAATAATAGAACGATAAATTTGGGAACAGTAAGATTAGCAACCTCTGTTCATCAAACAGACTTTAAAGTGAAAAATACATAGGTAACATATGGGATGGGTATGTTTGCAGTAAATAAAACCAAATAACAGATTGGATAACATCAACAATAGAAATCATTTTAAAAAACACATAATAGACACTATGTTAAAAGACCAGAGTAGACATTTCAAAGAATATGAAACTAGTAGAAGATGAATAGCACTAGCCAACAAGGAAACACAAAACAAACCACAGTGGCATTTGACACATTTGATAAGCAAATTAAAAAATAAAAAGACAAAGAGTTTAGGAGGGAGTGGATTATCGGTTTATCTTACATATTGATGATTAAGAAACTGATTGGCAATATGACCTTGGCAGTGTTGTAGAGTAGAACTTGGACATACCCCAAGGCTCGGAGTATGCATACCCCCTCCATATTTTAATGCATTATATATATCTTCTAGCAGAATGTATTAGTTAAAAAGAAAAAAAAGCCACCGCCTAGAGAACACATAAACAAATTATAGTAGTTACAGTCAATAAATATTATACAGCAGTGAAAAACAATGAACAAGAGTTAGCAGGGAAAGCACAAACAAATTTTCCCAACATAATTTTAAGTTAAAAAAGAGTCAGAAGACATCCTATATTATTATACTTATTCTCTCCGTGTATACCTCTGCTGTGGAAATTCTCACTTCCACTGTGTATTGTCTGAAAATAAATAGAGGGGAGGAAGGATATAATGAAACTAGAAAAGCTTGAAATGATGAGGACACAAGGTAAAATAATAATAAATGAGGTGGAAACAAGGAATTAGGAAAAGAGAAAACAGGAGCTTTTGTTCAGATGCAGTAATTTCAGAGTTGATACCTGGATGACAGGGCTCATTCCTGTGGCACTGGAGGCAAGGGTGTGGCACTGGCATGTTACTAAAATGGACTTGGAGCAAAAGAGGCTGAGTAAAAGACTGTTATTTTCCATTGACCTTATTTCGTAGTCTGTTTGAGAGCTTGTCTAATGAACTCTTAAGACTATTCTATGGGTGTGTTTACTTTGTCAGTGGTCTAAGCAGTGGGAGTTGCATGTTCTGTGGCAAGCTGAGCACCCCAGTTTTTAGGAGGGAACTGCCAAAAAGTCACATAGGCCGTCTGCATACCTTTAAACTAGTGTGAAATCCTGCTTGGGCAGCAGAAACGGGTCTATCATTCTAAAACCCTACCTGGACACAACCTGTGCAGCAGGTGCCTGCTTTCCCTTTCTAATCTCTTACGGATTTCTACATAAATAGAGATCAGAAATGACATCCATGGATGCTCACAGGAATGGCACCACACACAGCCAAGACTTCTTCAATCATACTGACTCACAGAGTGAGCCGCCTATGGTATAGGATGGCACGGTCCAAATAAGGAATCAACCTATCTGTGAACTCAGTGTAATGGTGAGACCATTAAGATAAGAACCCTCCTCTGCTTGCATTTAGTTAATGAAAGTTCCAGAAATGAAGTACCAACATGGTGGCAGTGTTCCAGAAATATAAGACACTGATGTCAGCTTGATTGCCAATGTCAGTTATGGCCAAGGTCCTAGCAGACACTTTTCCCGGGCATTCTTCAAATTTACAATGTAAATATTAATTTTTTCCCCATTGTAAAAGTTGGTATAACTTAATTATGTTCCTGCAGCAAGAAATTTGAGGACATCCTCATTTTCCATCTTTAGGATATTAAGGGCTGTAGACATTAACCTAGGAAGAGGCTCTATGTACCCCTCTCTGGGTAACATGGAAAAACCATAAAGTCTTATTTTTCTGGCCATGTATTTACTATCCCTCACAAACATACCCTCCTTAATCAACAATTAAAGTTTAGAGTAGTCAAGGATTTCTCCTAGACCAGTGGTCGGCAAACTGTGGCTCGCGAGCCGCAGTTTGCTGCTCTGTTGATTAATGAGTTTGCTGACCATTGTCCTAGACCCACATCTCTTTTTATTGAGGCAATCTTGTTTACATTCACCACTTCAATTAATATTGTTATGATGCGTGTACTCCAGACTCAAATTCTAACTCACACATGTGTAACCAATTGCTTAAACAGAAATGTCCGCTTGGATGTTTCACAGATATCTCCAGCTGTGTCAAAAACCAAAACAAATGCACTGCCCAGCTGGCATGGCTCAGTGATTGAGTGTCCACCAATGAGCCAGGAGGTCACCATTCGATTCCCGGTCAGGGCATATACCTCAGTTGTGGGCTCAATCCCCAGTGTGGGGCATGCAGGAGGCAGCCAATCAATGAGTCTCTCTCATCATTGACGTTTCTATCTCTCTCTCCCTCTCCCTCTCCCTTCCTCTCTGAAATCAAAATACATTTAAAAAATAAAAATAAGCTAAATGCATTAACTTTCTCACAATTCTAAAACTTTCTTCTATTCCTATTTGAATTGATGACCTCAGTTGTGGGTGCCAAACATCCCCCCCACATTTACATAACACTCCTATTTGGAACAAAACCAGTTTTTGTTTCCTTCCAGCCTGCAACCCCCTAGGACTTGTAGCCCCTGGAAGTAGATCAAGACCATGTGCCTAGCTCCTGTCAAAGGTCCCTGAACATGACCTAGGAGAAGGTCTCATGAGGGTACTTAAAGAGGGAGGCAATTCAGGAACCTTAGAGAGACATTTAAAAAAATCCATAACAAAATTTTGATGACTAAGAAATAAACTTTCACTTTGATAAACCATAGAGATATTGTTGTTTGTGACTATGACCAAATATAGTGTGTAAGAACAGCAGAATTATTCCACCTAACTCTGACACCTGTAAGACTTTAAAAATTTACTTAAGTTATGTTCTCGATGGTTTCCTTGCTTATAAAATAGTGATAATATTAGCCCTGGCTTCATAGGGTTTCTCAGAGATTATGCCATTACTAATTATAAGTTATGGCATAACAATTGTTAGTAATCTATATATTTATTATTGAATTCACCATGAAATTTTTGCCTATTAAAAACATTTTGAAAATGTCTCTTTCTCTTCATTTTCACTGCTGCTGATGGAGTTTAATTTAAACTAATATAATATGTTACCCAGGCTACTTATGGATATGGCCTCTTCACTAACCTCCCCCTACATCCACTCTGGTGCCTATTTAAATCATGCTCCAGACTGAAGCCTGAGTAGTCTTACAAAAGCAGATCTTATCTAACAACCTTGCTTTCTGCTTAAGAAATTTAAATGGTTTGCCTTTCCTTTTTGGATAAATATCAAATGATTAAGGTCACTTGCACTTCCTTGCTAAGATCTGGCTCTGAACTATTATTGTATCCCTATGCCTTCTTTGTGCTCCATCAACACTAATTGTCTGTCAGTTCCTCAAGTACACACCATATAACAGGACTCTTATATGAACTTTGTCACAGGCTTGTGAAACTTTCTCTCCTTTCTGAGTATCTGCTTCTTAGCACTCATATTTCAGGGCAATAATCTCTTCCTCAGGGAAATTTACTCCAATCCTTTAGTTTAAATAAGGTTCCTTTGTTATAAATTTTCATAAAATGCTATTCCTTTACTTCCCATCACTGTGTGAGAGAGACTCAAGTGCATTTGTTTTTAGTAAACTTTTGAACAAGAGCTAAATATCTGAGATTTGGCTACTTGACCCCGATTCGTTTTATTTATTTATTTAATTTTTCCCATCACCATTTATTCCCTCTATAGCCTCTATTCAACAAGCATGCTCTCAGTGTTCCAGGGACCATTGTTAAGTCACTGCTTACTTCTACCATGAAAAAAAAAGCAAAAAATTAAAAAATGGAGCCTGGGTAGTATCTTTTCTTATACTTTTGGGAAGTCAAGGAGGAAAAAAATCAGCACAAATTGGAATAGTACAGGTAAAAGAAGAACTTAGGTATGGTTATGGTATCATATTTGCATATAATGGAAAATTTGCTACTGTAAGTAATAGGATGGCAGTAATGAACTAACACATAGTTTATGTCTCAATTTATATTCTCAAAACCCAAAAGAATCCTACCCTGTGCCAAGGGTTGAAGCTAACAGAAATTGTGTGTTCCTGGAAGGAAGACACAAACAATAATGTAGGCATACTTGAAGATAATGTGGGTTTGGTCCTGATTACTGCAATAAAGTGAATATCACAATAAAATGAGTCACAACATTTTTTACTTCCCCGTGCATATAAAAGTTATGTTTATTTACACTCTATAGTCTATTAAGTGTGCAATAGCATTATGTATAAAAAGCTTATGTACATACTTTAATTTAAAAATACTTTATTTCTAAAAATGCTAACCATTATCTGAGCCTTGAGGGAGTTATAATCATTTTGCTGATGGCTTGATGTCTTTTCATGGCTAGATGAAGATGGTACTGACTGGTCAGGGCGGTGGTTGTTGAAGATTGCAGTAGCTGTGAAATTACTTAAAATAAGACAATGAAGTTTGCTGCATCAATTGTCTATTTCTTTCATGCACACTTTCTCTGTAGTGATCTCACTTTACCCACAGAACCTCCTTCAAAATTGAACTCAATCCTATCAAATCCTGCCACTGCTTTATCAACTAGTTTACCTAGTATTCTAACTTCTTTTTTTGTCATTTCAATAATCTTCACAGCATCTTCATGGTATATATTTCAACTCAAGAAAACAACAAGGAAGCAATTCCTCTTCTGTTAGAGTTTTATCATGAGCTTGTAGCAATTTGGTCACATCTTCATGCTCTACTTCTAATTCTGGTTCCCTATTTCCACCCACATTTCCACACTATTACCAAGACTGCAGTTATTTCCTCCACTGGAGTCTTGAATCCCTTGAAGTCATCCTTGAGGTTTGGAAGCCACTTCTTCCAAACTCCTGCTAATATTGATTTACTGACCTCTTCCCATAAATGACGAATGTTCTTAATGGAGAATCCTTTCCAGATGGTTTTCAATTTACTTTGCCCAGATCCATCAGAGGAATCTTGGGCAGCAATAGCCTTATGAAATGTATTTTTAAATAATAAGACTTGAAAGTCAAATTTAAGCTTTGACCCATGTGCTGCAGAATGGATGTTGTATTTTCAGGCATGAAAGCAACATTAATCTTGTTGCACATCTTTATCAGAGCTCTTGGGTGACCAGGAACATTGTCAACAAGCAGCAATAGTTTGAAAGGAATCTTTTTTCCTGAGCAGTAGGTCTCGACAGTGAATTTAAAATATTCAGTAAACCATCTTGTAAACAGATGTGCTGTCCCCCAGGCTGTGTTTCACCATTAATAGAGCACAGGCAGAATAGATTTGGCATAATGTTTGAGGGCCCTAGAATTTCCCAGAATGGTAAATGCGCATTGGCTTCAACTTAATTTCACCCAATACATTAGCAATAACAGAAGAGGCAGCCTGTCCTCTGAAGCTTTGAAGCCAGGCATTAACTTCTTTTTAGCTATGCAAGTCCTAGTTGGCATCTTCTTCCAATAAAAGGCAGTTTTGTCTACATTGAAAATCGATTGCTTGGTGTAGCCACTTCATTAATTATATTAGCCAGATCTGGATAATTTGCTGCAGCTTCTCCATCAGCACTTGCTGCTTCGCCTTGCACTTTTGTCTTATGGAGACAGTTTCCTTTCTCAAACCTCATGAACCAACCTCTGCTATATTCCAGCTCTTCTTCAGCTTCCTCACCTCTCTCAGCCTTTGTGGAACTGAGGGGAGATAAGCCTTGTTCTAGATTAGATTTTGGCTAAAAGGAATTTTGTGGCTCATTTGATCTCTTGTCCAGACCACTAAAACTTTCTCTATATTGTCAATAGGCTGTTCACTTTCTATCATTCATATGTTCACTGGTGTAGCACTTTTAATTTCCTTCATGAACTTGGCTAACTGTTTGGTGCTAGAGGCCTAGCTTTCAGGATAGCTCAGGTTTCAACATGCCTTCCTCACTAGGCTTGACCATATCTAGGCTTATTCAAAGTAAGAGATGTGTGACTCTTTTACTTGAACACTTAGAGGTCATTGTAGAGTTATCAATTGGCCCAATTTTAATATCATTTGTCTCAGAGCATAGGGAGGCCTGAGGAGAGGGAGAGAGAGAGGGGAATGGCTGGTCATTGGAGCAGTCAGAACATTTATTAAGTTTGCTGTCTTGTATGGGAACAGTTTGTAGAAACCAGAAACAATTACAACAGTAATAGCAAAGATCATTGTTCACAGATCACCATAAAATATAATTTAAAAAAAGTTTAAAATATTTCAATTACCAAAATGTGACTCAGAAACAGGAAGTGAGCAAGTGCTATTGGAGAAATGACGCTGACTTGCTCAACGCAGGGTTGCCACAGAACTTCAGTTTGTAAAAAGGTATCTGCGAAGCGCAAGAAAGAGAAGCACAACAAAACATAGCACGCCTGTATCATTATACTAGTAAATGTTTCTCTGTGCACATTTTATGAATATAATCAAATTCCTATATTTTCAACTATTAGACTGTACTGCTTAAGATCTAGTGAGTAAAGTCTCATCAGTCATCAGAATATCACAAAAAGGAGTGCTTTTCAGGACAGCGTTTTTCAGTTTGTATATACACTGAGTGGCCAGATTATTATGATCTCTGAACGCATAACAATCTGGCCACTCAGTGTATATTCTATATAACAAAAGGCTAATATGCAAATTGTCCCCTCGACCAGGAGTTCGACCAGCAGGCAGGCTGGCCAGTCACCCATGTCCCCTCCCCCTGGCCAGGCTGGCCAGACCCCACCCATGCACAAATTCATGCACCGGGCCTCTAATATATATATATATATATATATATATATATATATATATATATATATATATATATATATATATACACACACACACACACACACACACACACACACACACACACACACACTGAATGGCCAGATTATTATGCTTTCACAGATCATAATAATCTGGCCACTCAGTGTATGTGTTTAGCATATTTGATTAAGGTAGCCACCTCTTCTAGACTCTGAACTATCATAGCAAGCAATGTCTCTTTTTGCATACTCAGTATCCAACACAAAGCATGGTTCATAATGTAGGTTCACAGATATTTTTTAAATATAAACAAATGGGTGCATACTTAATTAAAGATGGCAGAGCACAGAGTAACAGGCCAATTCTAATAAGGTGTCCAAGTTTTTAAAGAATGAGAAAGAATATATAGGGAATCCAAATAGTGGTTTAAAAATATATATCTTTATCTATAATGAAATAAAGGTGTTCTGCAGAGCAAATAAATTGTCAACTGTTTCCACATTTGTTGTTTCAAGACAAACAGTGTCATAAAGGAAAATCCAGGTTTCCATTAGGAAAATAGATAAAAGAAACCAATAAGATATGAAAGAATCTGTTTTTAAAAAAGAAAATTTTAGCGGTAGATGGCACATGAGCAATGTAGGGAGTTAACAAACAGACTCATAGGTACAGAGAACAAATGGATGGTTGCCAGAGGGGAGAGGAGTGGAGAGGGGGTGAAAATGGTGAAGAGGAATAGAGGTATAAACCTCCAGTTATAAAAAATAAGTCATGGGGATGTGATATACAACATAGGGAAAATAGGCAATATTATCACAATAACTTCGTATGGTTACAGACGGTTACTAGATTTATTGTGATCACAACGTAAGGAATATAAATGTTGAATCAATATGTTATGCATCTGAAATATAATGCATGTTACCTGTACTTTAATTTAGAAGAATAAAAATAGGGGAACAGAACAAGGTAGGATTTAGTGTGCTGGGTGAGAGACAGGAAAATACCAGTATGACAGAAATTGCAATTTGTTTCCTGATACCTGTTTATACATTTCCCATGGTAATAGAACCCCTGCCTTCTTTCTGACATATGGCTCTCCAAAGTAAGGTCCATATTTCCTATCCTACCTTTTTTCTTTCCTTTTGTTCTTCCTGTTGGCAGAAAAGATGTGAATATGGTAGCTGGAGCTATAGCAGCTATCCTGATCCATATGAAAACATTAGATTAGAAGCTGAGATATAAAGGTAATGCTAAAAAAAACTTTAAAATATTATAGAAGGAACATATGTGTAGTATGTTCTTTATTTCCCCATTTAACTTATGAATTTTCACTAAGGTGACTGGAACATATAATTTTACATTGTTCATTGTATTTATGATTGTTAGATATTTAAATCTACAGATTGACCTTAGGGTTAACTAAGGCAATTGAGAGTATTATATTTTTGGAATATCCTGCTATAGAAATCTCTAGTGGAAATGTAGGAAAACAGCAAATATATCCCTGTAAAAAGGCAGAGATACATTTGTTTAATTTTTTTAAATTACATTTGTAATAAATGTAAAAGGAAGGTACAATGTAAGGCAATACATTAAAGAGGATTCTTAAAATCTTACAGTTCATCATAGTCCACTAAGAAAATGTTCCTTGTCTATACTAGAACACATGTTTCTTGAGCTTTATAAAATAGAAATTGGAATGTTTTGAATTAGAGCTTACCCCTTAGGGTATAAATTACTTGGCTTCCAAATTTAGTACTATTTGACAGATATTAAAATAGAAATATTCCTCTTTTCAGAGATAATCTTGGGTTCCATTGTGTGAAATTAATTTTTATTATGAAAGTATATCCTTGACATATAGAGTTAGAAAAATTATTTGGTAAGAAGAAAAATTTGGCAATATTAAATTCTTAGAAATTACAAGAGCAAGGTCTGTTCTGTCTCCACTTTATTTGAACCATAGTAGTTTTAGTTTTATTTGCTTTCTATACTAGATTCCAGTACATTTTCTTTAAAGAAAGGGTTCTTGTTCCAGATAAGAGTAAAGAATAAAATGCATGTATCGAATTTTGCTTCCTACTCAATTAAAATTACAGTAGAGTTTTTTGTTTTTTTTTTAATGTATAAAACTCCAAGTATAAGGCAAAGAAGAGAGGTGAAAATTTCAACAAAATTTCTGTTAGGATAAATTTATATGAACAAATGATAGTTAACTAACCAGACTGGAATAAAATAGAATCCCTACTGGACAGTGTGAAAAGCTGAGAACTAACCAGATTACTTATATCACAAAATCCTCAAAGGGTCAGGGACCAGCTAAGCCATATACATTCATGATTAGCAGTGCAGGATGGAAAATACAAGGAGGACTTCTTAAACAGAGTTTGAAAACAGTAGATTCCTATGTTCTCCTTCCTCTTCTTTACACCTGGGAGCCTGTTCTGCACCAACTCAGCAAAGTGATAGGGAAGTATGTTCAAAAAAAGAAACAAAACAAAACAAAAACTCCAGACTAGAGGATACCAGGTCCATTGAAAGACAAGTACTACATTTAAAACAGGGTGATTAAGTGACCTTAGTTATTTTGAATGCAGATTGCATTGATTGCAAGATATCTTAACCTATGATTACCTCAACATTGGCAGTCAGGGCCTTAATCTACAGGCGAGAAATTTAAAAATATTTCTCAGGAGAATATAAAAGGCCCAAGAGAAAAAAAATCCAAAGATGAGGATATTTTGAAGGATTTCATCAACAAATTGCCCCTCTAGATGAATCTAGATATTAGATATTCTCATATTAGATATTCTCCCCCTACTCTGCTCTGTACATACAGCTTTCAAATCAGATTTTCATCCTCCTTTTTTATTCATTAACAGGATACTAATAATTAACAAACATATGAAGAAAATCTCTAATATGAAAGATAAAAACATAAACAAACAAAAAATGCAATTGGGAGGAAATTGAGGTCTTTTCAGGAAGAAAGGAAAGTTATAAGATTATTATTAATGACTTCAGGAATTTAAGAGAAGATATTGTAGCTATGAAACAAGATCTCATAAAAATTTAAACAATCAGCAGAAATGGAAAACTCAGTATAATATTTGAAAGATAAAAATTACATAAATGAGGAATAGGGAAACAAAGGTTAATAAATTTAGATGCAACAGTTCAGAACTTCAGTGTTAAGAGTAGCTTTTAGAGTAAGCAGAGAAAAGGAAATCATCAAAGAAATAGTTTAGAAAGTTTACTCCAATTGAAGGACAACATTAGCCAAATTTAAAAACTCAGCAAGCACCCAGCACAATGGATGAAAGTAGATCAATGCTTATCATTGGGCTGTTTCAGGATACTGGGGAAAAAATAGATCAAACAAATCTAAGGAAGAGTAAAAAAAAAAACACAACAAAAAACTTACATACAAAGAATCAAGGATCTGAATGACTTCAAGTTTATCCAAAGATGGCTGGAGGTATGAAAGCAATGAAAGCATATCTTTAAAATTATCTAAGAAAATGATTTTCAACCTAGCATTCTATACCCAGAAAAACTAATAATTTTTATGACAGCAGAATAAAAGTGTTGTTAGACTGATAAAATACATATACATCATTCATGTTTAGTACATAAATTCACTCAATTATAAAAAACTTATTTTTTAAATATGATGTTCAAAATATTTGAGATATTATAACCAACAAACTATACTTATTTTTTATATTTGTAAAATAGAATATATCCCTTTAGTAATTAGGATAATATATTCCCATACTGATCACAGTAATTTAGTTGTAAATATGTGAATATCTCTCTTTGATATTCTCATAGCTGTTAGGGTTACTTAGCTTGGTGTTTTCATCTGGTTAGGGTTTTCTAGTTTGGGTATGTGAATAGATCCCTCTAGTGTTCCATTCTGATTAGAGTGATTTGTAGAATATGATTACCCACTGATTACCTGCAGATATCAGGTTATATTGTTGACTACTAGAACAATTGTTCTCTCCTTTCTTCCTTATAATTTGAGTGTTACCTTAGAGAGTAATGTTTACTCCAATATACTCTCTTCCTAGAGAGTATATTGGAGTAATTCATTGATTGAATTATTTTGAAAGTAATCTAGATTTTATTAAGAATAGTAATATAATGTATGTATAATCACTAGTGAGTAGGTAAGTATCTGTTTTGGCAATAATATAAAAACGTTTTAGGAAATGGATAAAATTAAATATTATACATTGTTTATATATTTAAAATTATCTTTATAGTTAAAATATGGCAGGTTTATTAAACTTTGCAACTTTTAAAATTTAATACTTCAAATGATTGACAAATTTTACCAAAAATCTAATTATTTCCTGACTACTTAAAAATAATTGTCATTTCCTGACATTAAACTTGTTCAATATAATAAAGAATTAAAACTAAAAAGTGCTTTAAAACTTGATTAGTATCTGATTGATAAAAAGCTTAATATTCTCCAAAATCTGAACACTTTTATGAAATTTTAATTTGTGTTATTTGCCACTAAAAATACAATGCTAGATTTTTAGCAGTGAATTGTGTAACTCTCTAAAACTAAATTTTGGGACAAAATTATTATCAAAATATAAATTTTAATTTAAAATGCCCCCAACGCTAGAAATTTTGAAAACACTTAGGCATTTAATTTCTAATTTATTTAGATGTTAGCAATTTGGTTTTGCAACTTTTTTGAGTTTAAAAAGTACATCACAGAATTTTCTTTTGGTCAGGTGCTCTAGTTATAATGGATACTTTAGTAAACTATGTTATAACTTTAATTTAAATATAAGAGGTTTGTTAAGATGACAACATCTAAACCACACACACATTATTACTAATGGTTGAAATTGAGCCTATCATGTCCTCTCCCTTTGCTGAATTACATTGATTTATCAATGCACAAGGAGGTCTTAAATTGGACATCGGTTCAACTTCAAATATAATATCAATAAATCATTATACAGCCGCACCTAACCTATACATATAGTCAATAACCATTCATAAAAGAGGTAAGATGAATTACTGTTGCCTCTAGAACTGCTATTTTTCTCATTTAAATACTATCCTGAGCCTAACAATTACATCCTAAATCTCATCATCCAACCTTTTCTCTTCTTTTCTCCAGGTAGTTGGGATGCGGCCATCCTTGAAGACCTACAAAGATTCAGGAAGTATACTTCTCTCAATGCAATGAAGATATTGTGCATTCATTTATATGTACAAAAGAAAAATGAAAGTCAAAGCTGAACGTAAAATGGACATAATTTTAATGATTTTTTAAATTTTGTGCATTGGATTCAAACAGCAAACTGTGTGCACTCAACTGTTATCACAATGTTGTAAAGAAGTCTGTGTCTTTTACCATTTTACACACAATTGTTCATTACAGTATGTTATCAGCCTCATGGAAACCAGGGGTGTGGCATGGTAAGCAGTGGTGGTAGTGCACCTAACTTTTATATTATCTAACTTGAAAATATTTCTCTTCTATGATTCCTTTTTTTCTTGATAAAAATAGTTTTCACCAAACGTTGGTGGTGCACACGCACTACCATTCATGCTTGACATCACACCCCCGACAGGAACACGTGTTCTTATTTTGTTGATAAAAAGTATTACAAAAATTTCCATACAAAAACTATTTTCATAGAAATCTTGCATTTCCACAAATAAACCTGAACATTTTTTGGAAAAAAAACTGCTCAAGAATTTTGTTCATTTAACACTGTGACTGTATTGATAAATGCAGTCCACTTCAAAGTTCTCCGCACATACTTTTCTACAGATGACCAGTCCCCTTTTTCCTTTCACCGAGGTCTGCCCAGGCTCCATCAAGTTCATTTATAGCAGGAACTAGGGTTTGGATGAACATATCTGAATGTTAAAATGGAAGCTTCATCTTCCACATAACCATCACTACCCAGCCCTCTTTTATAACGTAAGACAAAGATTGCAAAATATTATCCTTTTCAATTCAGAATCTCTGAACCAACTGTTGCTTTTTATTCTTGGTGTGAGGTTGGAGAAAGGGGGACAGGGTGGGGTGGGGATAGGTAGATAGATAGCGATCCGGTAGAGTTACATGTTAAATCACCTGCAGGTGAATTTAAGAAAAAAACATTATTGCCTTGGTAATTGACATTTCTATCTCAATCAGTGACACAGACTTTTAGAAAAGAAAGAAAAACACTGATGAAGATATGTTTTATATTCCACTTGCCATGAAATTCAGATTTGTTTTGTGTTACATTTTTTTTCACATCCTATAAACACATATTGTCTATTCAGATGATCATTGTACTGAGTTGTTGGGGGCTAATAACATCACCACCTCTATTATCTGGATGTTCAGAAGACCGTACTGTTTCTTGTAATGCTACAGGTTGTTGCTGTTGTTTTTCGTTTTTCTGATTCCAAGTATTTTTATTCTCACTGAAATTTTTACTGGTTACCTTTGGGGCATTGATATTCCATCTCCTGGCAACAGTTGGACTTCAAAAAGAACCTGTAATTTCTCACTGGACTGCATTTGAAACCAGTCACAAGATGCGCATGTAACATTCACTCAGAAGAAGGGAGGAACCCATGATAAACAGTATAACCCCGTGTAACTTGGTTGGTCCATGATGCTTGTAAATCAAGTCTGATCACTGCAACTGCTTAGATCACAGAGTCTCTAGTTCATAGACACAGCGGCATGAGGTAACTCATTTTATTTTGCACAGGTTGCATATTTCCACAGGAAACATTCTCGCTAAATTGTTTGGAAAAAAGACGACAGTTTGTGCTTGGGTGTTTGGCCTCCCAGCTTTATGCCATGGTTTCTTTACCTGGCAACCTTCTGTCGTTAAATGTGTGCATGTTGATGACTTCTTCTGTTTTCACAATGACGGGGGCTTGCGGCTTGTGTTTTAACCGGCGCTGGCACTTCAGGGACATCCTCAGTTCTTCCACCATGGCGCTACAGAAGGATCTCTACAGAACAACACAGACAATGAGTATTACCAAACAGGTAAACTGCCACTGTCCAGAGACAAACTAAAATAAGTCTCAACAGACTTTCAACATAACCAGCCTTGAAGGTTTGAAATAGTTCAATAAAAAGGTTAGAACAAAGTGTCACACTTTTAATAGACAACACATGATAATTAATAATATTTTATAAAAGTGGACTAGTTTAAAGAAAATCTCCACCTAATAGTGAAATGAACTACCATCTGGAATGCATATAAAGCGGATGTAAAGCTTTATAGATGTAAAATTAATTAGAATCAAAACATATATATATCCACCTTAAAATATAAATATAAATACATATACACAAATCAATAACCAGAAATCCATTCTTGATATTTAAAAATGGAAGAAATGTACTCCTTTTTAGATCACAACATGAGATATGAAAATTTTCTTTAAACATAGATTTTTCATTGTGCATCTCAAAACAAAACAAAAATATAACATGGACAAAGACATAAAAATATGGAAAATAAGTTCTGGTATTCATTATACCTTTTTTGGGATTAGGCCTATAAAACTATTGCTGATGATTACAAACAAATATATGAAATAACAAATTGTAGCACATTAAAAATCCATGAAAATATATTAACTTTTTGTCATTGTCAGCTTGATAACTGAGTCAATAACTAATTTATCCCATGAAGAAAAAATGACCCTATAAGTATTTTTAAATTCTCATCCCATTAGCAATAGATTTGCTAGAAAAAAATAGTATATATGGGGCTCATTATTACAAGCTCCTCAAAATTCCAATACAAAGTCATATCTGTGCAACAAAATTTTATTAGTCTCCCTCCCCAGCTAATTGAGATACACATGTTAGTTATATATAAATAAGATTCATAAACCAGTTATATATTGTAGGTGAAATTCAGATGGGTTGAGACTGAGTGAAAACTAAAAATGTGGAAAACAACCAAAAATG
This sequence comes from Plecotus auritus, assembly GCF_963455305.1. Classification (NCBI taxonomy): domain Eukaryota; kingdom Metazoa; phylum Chordata; class Mammalia; order Chiroptera; family Vespertilionidae; genus Plecotus; species Plecotus auritus. The sequence goes on from NC_137775.1 coordinate 45,416,525, forward strand.
TGAAAAGCATGAAAAATTAACACAATCCCAGAAAGTGATATGAAAACATAACTAAATAAACCTAATCAAATATGCATATGAGGACTTGTTTTTTTACTTAAGTTTTGTTTCTTTGCTGTTTATCAAGTTAAGCTAATTCCAAAAGAATAGAAAATAAAAATATTTAATACTACATATATTCCTTAGGTTTAAAATATTTTGCACACATAATCTTTTGTGACAAACTAACATTTTAATTAAAGTAGGCCTCTATCTAACAGAGAAAATTGATTCAGAGAGAGGAAAGTCACTTTCTGCAGCTTACAATGGAGACTCCAGCAAGGTATCCTGATAACCAAGTTTGTAACTTTTGATCCTAGTACCGTCTTGTTCATTCCTGGCTGTATCCTCACTTTTCTTTTATGGGTTCCTGAATAACTTCCTTAGTAGTCTTCCCAACTCTTTAGCAGATTCCTTCCCCAAAGGTTCACAATTACTAGCATAATCTATTTTTCAAACATCAGTTATTAATAGCATCTTCTCGTCCAAGGAACAGGTGGAATCCAAAGATCCTATTTTTAGCATCATGAATTCTGTGATTCAGTTTTCCCTCTTTCTGCTCCCTCCCCGTTTTTTTTTTTCTCTACACACAACCTCTCTGCTTGGACTTCCAAAGTTTTTCTCCTTTGCTCTTCTTTGCTCTGGTACCATGCCATATTCTTTCATCCTTCACATCAATCTGATTGTATCCCTTCCTCAAATTTTCACTTATTAGGCAATCATTTTCCAATTCACCAGGCTCATTATTTTCACTCAATTTAGTTTTGTCCCTTTACTATTTTTAACTCATTATAATGGTTTCCCATCTGACCTCTAAGTCTTCTCTGTATCCCTCTCAATGAATCGTAAAGAAAAGAGATCAAGTTCTTATGGTGCTAATTGTACACACATGTTCTTTAAATGTTGACTGAATTAAGAATAGCTACATATGACCCTAATACTTTAATTCTTATTTAACTAATGTTTCTAATTAAATTGCTTAAAAACATTTTTAGAAGCTTAGTGAAATGCAATGTATACAAGTTATTTAATGAGGTAAAATTTTGGTATTTGTTTAATAACATTAAATTAGTAAAAGTATTAATTTATTAGTACTCACAATGGAAGATGTTGCTAAACATGAATTCCCCACTAACTAATAGAGTTACTGCCATGCTCTTTTATCATGTTAAATTATGCACTTCTGAAACCCATAAATTATATTTCTATTAAAAGTTTTAGGGCACCTGACAGCCATTATATGGACACAGTGTTTCTTGTTGCTTTATACCTACTATTAGATGTACATGTTAAGAACATGATGACAATGATGATGAAGATGGTGATGATGACAACACTGTAGAAATGGAAAAATCTGACTCCAAAAGGGGAAGGAATACATAGTCTTGAGGCAACTTAATCTTGGCTCTCTGTTGAAACATTTAATAGAATAATTGATTAGATAATATAACAAGGTCAGAACTTGATGCCAATGACACTTAAAAATACTATAGGGTGTGAATAATTTTGAATTGTTTGAAACAAGCCTTCATTTAAAAGTAATAAATGTCCCAAATGTTACATAATTTATAACACCCTCTTCTTGGCAAACTTGGTTTTTAGGCAGTTTGATTATATTAGTTTCAAAAATATATAGAGTAGATATAGTAATTAATTTTTGTCCATACAAAGAGAGTGATCTCAACAACTTTTTTCTTAGGAAAAAGATCTTATAAATGTAAACACTCATTCAACCATGGAATTACATATTTTTTTCTAGTAAGTTAAAAAAAAATGTATTAGCACAAATAAAGACATAAAATTATTTAAAAGAAATTTTATGTAATATAAAATTTATGATATTAAGTAATATATAATGTAGGTTAAAAGCCTGGCCCCAAAGTTAGAACCTTTTATCTTTTATAATTTAAAAGATAAAAGAAAATTTCATCTTTTATCATTTAAAATTACCTTAAGTAAATTATAGTTATAAATTTAACTAAGCAACTTATAGTTACAAATTTAGAAACTCTGAAAATTGTAAATTTTAACTTGACCATGATCATTTTTAGACTTTATCTATTTACAAAGCCATCAGAAAGTAAAAATGTTAATCAATCAATCAACAGACTTGACTATATGTTATCTTACAAGTTTTATGAATTTTTCTGTTAATCAGCTGAATTTTGCCAGCACTTTTTTTATGTATTAATGTAACTATATGTGAAAATAGTTTTATCTTAGGTTACTAATAAAGTGATGTGATACAATAGGTGTTCTTCTCACTGATAGATTATTTCTAAACCTTCACAAAAACTATGAAAACCTTTACATTTGAGCAAGAGTTTGGAATCAATATAGTGAATTAAATAATATCATAAAGTCCTGTTTACTTGTGGCAGTAGAGCAAACACATATTATTTTCTTTTTCTTTAAGCTTTAGAATACAAATTCCATATCTTGATTTATATAAAAATCTAAAGTTGAGATTATAGAGATGATTGTGACATATATTCATTTCCTTGTGCTGTATATTTGAAAAAATTACTATGGCTGATTTTTAAAGTTCTAATATCATTTGATAGAGACAAATTGTCTTTCCTACTTCATATGATGATTGGAATTTTTTAATGTATTTTTATTAAACTATGAAATAGGTTTTGAAAAACCCAAGGACACTTAACAGAAGTTTCCTGGGTTATAGTAAACAAGAAGAAAGAGGGAGAAAAGGAGAAAAAACAGAAGCAGAGGAAGCAGGAGAAAGGGAAGAAGAAAGCATAAGGGGGGTGGGGAGGAAGAGAAAGGGAAAGAAAACTATTTTACTTTTCAAATCACTTCTTAGGGATGGAAACGCACAAATTGTGTCATTAAAATAAGTGACATTTTTAGGGTGAAAACAACAACAAAAATGTTTCTCCACATTAATATAACAGACTACAAAAAGAAAAAAGAAAGGCACAAGGATACTAACCATTATTAAAAACCTCTTTTAGTAAGTTTCAAAATTTACTAAACAGTGTCTGGATGGTAGGGTGGCACTAACCAAATAGAAGATTCCTGAAAATGAAAATTTACATCTTTGAGCTGTTAGCATGTAATTGCATTTAAATTAGTAAAAGTCATTATAAAATTCACTGTAATTAATGAGGCAACCTGTATTTACACATCTCTCATTCTTAAAACAATGAGGGTCTGGGAACCTTAAAAGTTTTAATTTGACTATATTTGCATTGCTTGTTTTGAAAGCTATCTAATTTTATTTTGGGTATAATAAGACAACACATAGTCTGCAGATAACTGTTCTAAATAATGTCATTATTGGTGTTATAGAATAATTTATTCTTAATAACTTAACTATATAATTTATAGATATGCTTATATGATAACAGATGTGACAGCACTTAGAGAAGCACATCATTGTTTAAATATTAGAAATGTAGTTGCAAATATGCCCCACATTGAACACTGACTTAAACTACATTTTTAAGTTAAGATCTTTATTTAGCAATGTCTTTTTGAAAAACAGCCACTGATGGAAAACAACCAGTTTGATTTTTTAAACTTAAACTCATCACTTCCATGTTGAATATATGTAGTCATTTATCATCCAAATTAGAAATAGCCATAAAATATTATAAACTACTATCAAGTCTATATATTTTTAAGACAGAACTGTATTTTGCATCTTACTATCCTATATTTTGATAGTTTAAAATTAACTACACGGTATTTTAATACTCATTTAGAAAAACGTTACCCATTTTTGCATACAGTTCCTACTTAAAACTCTATCAAGACATCTTCAAGCTGCTTCTCTCAGACTGTGCAGCTCAGTGTTTGAATATAGACTAGCATATATCAACCAAACTGGTTTTGTCTTTGTTGTTTAAATTATGTGTTAATGACTGGCCAGCTTGGCTCAGTGGTTGAGCGTTGACCTATGAACCAGAAGGTTCCAGGTCAGGGCATGTGCCAGGGTTGCCAGGTGGATACCCAGTGGGAGACATGCAGGAGGCAGCTGATCAATGATTCTCTCTCATCATTGATGCTTCTCTCTCTCTCTCTCCCTTCTACTCTGAAATCAATAACATACATTTAAAAACATATATATATATATATATATATATATAAATTATATGTTACTGATTATAGATATCTAATCCATTTTTAGATACTTTTCCAATTAATTTCTGATGCTGTAGGCCATTTGCCCAAGAAGTCCACATCACATGTAGTAAAGAAATATCAAAATTCTGTATAAAATGATCTCACATTATATAATAACTAAACCATGAAAATGAAATGAAAAGCATATATAATGTAATATGCAATATTTTATATAATATTGGTATACTAAATGAATAAAATACATGTAATTTAATGTGACCCTTGCTTTCGACTTATACTTTTTAATTGGCAGTCTTTTAAGAATATCAAATAGCTAATGCTATACATTAAAATAACGAATGGACCTAGGGCTGTATAAATGCAATAGTGAAGCAATGAGAGATGAAAAATGACTAGTTAAAACATTCATGTCAAAAAATTATATATATAGCAACTTTGATCTTGATATTCAGTTTTATAGCAGCCATCTTTCTGAAAAACTTACATTATTTAGACAAGCTGTGCAGCAGTCAGACAAGAGTTTACATGTAGGTTCTTTAATGATTCTATTGCTTAATCACTGGAACTTTACAGGTAGAGAAACTAAAACTCAAGAAGTCAAGTTATCTATCTAAGGTTATGCACATAACTGACATCAAAGCTAAATGAGGAGCGTCGTTTCCTTGACTTCCACTCTATTAATGCTTCATTATATTAGCCTGCCTCATTAACAGTGAACTGTATTTTAGCTGAGCCTTTTACCTGGAGTCTGTTCTTAGTAACTTTAATGTTTTGAATGCTAAATAATAAATCAGAGAAAAAATTATGGGGCAAAAAGAAATATGTGATTCCCTCCCTCAATTAATAAAATGCTAAAGCATCCATGCTTTTTCCTGGATTATTTTACAATGATAAACATAACTAAAGATTAAAATATTCTCAGAAACCTTGACTCTTACAGAAACAGTTACCAAATATCTTTATATGCTTTTTGCAAATATAATGAGACAGAGAAAAAAGAGGCATCATTATACATTTGTACATGTCCTCTACTTAAGCTGGAAAAATCAATAAATAAGTTCAGTCAAGTTTCAACACCACTTTAGTCAATACAGCTATGAAATGCATTTTAAGAAAAAGCAATGTTAATCACCACATTCTTGCTGGTAGTCATAATGATACAATTTTTTAATAATATATATACATATATATATATAACATCCAATTTAACTAATGCTTAATTGCAGGAGAGCTCTCTTTTCTGAAGGCCCCACAAGTTAAATGTATCCATTTTGTAAATAATAATAAATATAACAATAGCTGTCAGATACATGCAAAAAAAAAAAAAACACAAAAAAACCAAAAAAACCCAACCTATGTAAATTACTTATCTTGATTATTAAAACATTTAATTTATGGTATATTTGTAGTTTGTTTATTTATTTATTTTAAAAGACATATAAAGAAGTAATTTTATCCAAGGTTACACAAAGTTGAGAAATGATTCCAAGTCTTTTTCAGTTCAAAATTCATCCTAAAGAATAAGAAAGTGAAATAACTATGCTTATGACCAAAGCCTACAATCTGTTTATCTAAATCAAACTCCTACTCCACACATTTTATAAATGCAGCTTCAGAAAGAAAAACTATTAAGAGAAATAGTTAAGTATTCACTCTTGATTTTGTGAATATGATATAGCATAAATAGTGTTAGATAAGGTATCTTTGACCTTGGGAAATACATTTCACCCCTGAAATACTTATCCTCATCTGAACAATATGGATATTTACACAGTTGTCATGATCACTTCATACCCAAGAAAATATTATACTCTAAAAGCTCTGAAGTGGTTTATAAAAATAAGGAAGTAAAATTATTACCCGTCAAACTACAATTTTAATTTTAACACATCATTTATAGTCATTTGAAGAAATGACTTAAAGATCCTTTTGCCAACATGAAAGTAGTTTATAGAGTAAAACAAAGATTGGCATCTCATTTTAAAGTGTGATTTTATATTTACATATAAAAACATTTTTAAAAGCCATCCACTTATCCCTCATATGGGTCATTAATGGAAAGTGAGAGATGATCTGCTTGCAGAGAAAGGCAGTAACATAAAAGAATACAAAATGGACTATTTATCCAAAGTTTATTTACATCTTTTAACATCTGAATAGCAGCATGCTCTATAGATAAATTTTACATTATTGAAAATTTATTTGGCACTTTATAATTCTTTACAATGATTTATAGCAGTGTTTGCATTCCTATATCTTACTCAATAAATGACTTTTTAAAAAAATTGCTCATGTTAGAACTAATATTTCAACTTTCTGAAAACAATTTATGTATAAGCATCAGTGAACAATCTGTTTTCATTCTTCTGGTTCCATGAAATACAAATTCAGCCAACTTTGAAAAATGTTTCCCGTGTGAATAAATTTTCATCCAGGATCCCAGGTTTAAATGAAACCATTCTAATTTCTCCATAAAATTCCACAATTACATTGTTTCATTCATTTGTTCTTCTATGCCTTTTACATTTGTTATTCAATTATAGACTGAAGAACATCCTATGTGCCCTCAAAAATGTTTTTGAACTTTCAATGACTGGAAAATTACCATTATTTAGAGATAACTTGGATTTATTTTACCAGTGTTCTATAATAAAAAATAACTATATTGACTAAAATGGACTATATACTGAAAAACATAAATACCTAGAAGTTCTTAATATACACATAAATCATTTTAGAGGAAAGTTAGAATAAATATATGTGTCCAATTTAGGACACATAAGTTACAAATTCAATATCTGAGCAATAATTTATATTTTTATTTCTCAGATATACTCACTATACTTTGTTTAAATGTAAGTAATAAGAAAATATTTCTGTTAAGTTTCAGTTCATGTCAAGAAACTCAGAGATTTGTGTTTAATGTGTTCAAGGGAAACAATTTGTATAGGCAAATCTATTTTCAGTTACATGGGAAAAATATTTCTGTATACAAATCAGACAAAAACAAAAAGTTGAAATGTATGTTATATTATTGTTGTTGCTGGAAATCAAAAGAAGGCAGAATTATACATACCTTTTTAAAAAGGACACATTAAAATATTTAAGAAATAGTAATTTTAAGCAAATTAATAAACCATGGTTATTTATAAAATATTTTTATAAAAATTCAAATTATTACAATTACTTCTAATTCATGCTTACAAAACCAATATATTATCATAAACAATACCAGAGAAAACAAAGGTTTGCATATTAGGCCACTTTCTTCAGTTAGAAGGGAGAATCAGGACCTTCAAACAAATGCAACTTGAAATGGACTGATAACTGCTTCAGATGTACAGCAGATTCTTGGATTGCTTACTGAATGAACCTTAACTAGTAATGTTTTTAAAATAAGAAGGGTACGGAAAAAAGACAATCAATAAAAAAATGCACATGATACATAGTTATTTTTTCAGACACTTCAGAAAAGGAAGACTTTTTCAGTATCTTTCCCAATGGTCAATTGACACTTTAGAAAAATAAATATGTATTTATTTTAAAAGCTTGAATAAATAAAAATCAAGGTATCACTGTGGAATTAATATCTGCATCAAAATCAAAACCCTTAAGTACTATAAAAATTGGAAGACACCATCTTGTGGTTATCTGAAAGGAATGCAATTTAGAGTTTTTGAAAATTTTAAGGACTATCTTTCAGCATTATCTTCTGTATTCAGTTTTTTTTCTTCTTTATTGATTAAGGTATTACATATGTGTCCTTATCCCATTGTATTCAGTTTTAACCTGTTCTCATTTTTAAATGATGTATTCATATATGATTCTTAATTATCAAACAACTTGGAAATATAAAAAGTTATGGTCATCAACTTCCATAATATTCATATTCAACTAGATTCTGTGTATATTATATCTGCCAACTTACTTAGATAAAAAAATTATTTGTTCTTTTAAAATGTACTAGAATATTATAGACTGAAGAAAAAAGAAAGAAAATGGAGAATGAGAAGAGAAAATAGATAGCAAAACACTTTGGAGCTAAATGGTGAATCCTTGCTTACTTTAAATATGCAAAGCATAATCCATTGCATGCTTGGCTCTCAATAAATAATTATAAGAGCAAAGGAATAGTTCCACAAATGTTTACCATATTTTTAATTTAAGAAGTTAGATTTTAGGCACAATTATAAGTGTAAATAAACTGTGAATTTCTATATACCATCAAGCATAACTTATACTAAAATCTAGGAATATTTTCTGACTAACTCTGATAAATTAAGTAAGGTGTTAAACTGTCTAGTCCAAATGAGTAAATTTTTTTTCAAGAAAAATGAAGAAAATTGAGCCCAATAACCTAATTTATCACAATAAAAATATGGGTCACTCTAATAAAACCATAATTATTTATTTGCCAAGTCTAATTCTTTTGAATTATATAAAAACAGTTCTTTTTTATTCTTTATTGTAGTTTTTTTAAATAGGTCAATGGAATGAGCTTCATTATTAATTCAAGTCAATAGAAAGAAAGATTAATTAGATTATAGATAGATGATAGATAGATGATAGATGATAGATAGATAGATAGATAGATAGATAGATAGATAGATAGAAAGAAATAGATCTTATGCCGACAGGTACTACTTGTTTCCTTGGAGTACAAACCAAAAAATTAGGTCATTTTCTTACAGGAACTAAGAGTCCAGTTGGGAGAGAGGCACTCACACACAGAAACCAACAAGTATGATGTGCAATAAAATAACATGCTAAGGGAGAATGGAGATATGCATAGGACTCACAGAGATAAGGTATCTAGGCTTGTTGATGGATGCGGTTTAAAATGTCATAAATACCTTCCCAACTTTTTCAAAAGGTGAGAGTATGTTTTTGGAATGATGATAGTACCTGAAATCAGCTAGGTATAAAAATACACAGGGTTGCTCAAGTCAAATGGAAGAAGTTTTGAAAAACTAGATGACTTTGGAAAATGGAAAGTATGTTAGTGCAGCTAGAGAAGAAAGTGTCAGCTGCGGGGAAGGAAAAGGTAAAACCTCAATGTTGGACAGAGACAGATCCTAAAGTGTCTGCTAAGCTAGGGAGTTTGACTTTCAATATGGAAACCATAAGGAGACAATGTGTGAAAGCACTGGGGAATGTGATACATAATGCTCATGTATTATCAAATTGTTTTTTTTTTCAATGTAATCTTTTATCTGGTTTAGTCAAAAAAAGTACATTCCTTTTAATAATTTTTAATAAGGCCATACAGGTGCATAGAAATTCATGAGAGCTGGTTGATATGTTAAAATTCAACCAAATTCATTATTTCTAACTAGAGGCCCAGTGCACAAATTCATGCACCAGTGGGGCCACTTGGCCTGGCCTGTGGGATTGGGCTGAAACCAGCTCTCTGACATCCCCTGAGGGGTCCCGGATTGCAAGATGGTGCAGGCTAGGTGGAGGGACCCCACCAGTGCACAACTGGGGCCGGAGAGGGACGCAGGAGGTTGACCAGCCAGGGAGGGATCATGGAAGGGCTCCAGGGTGTGTTCAGCCCATCTTGCTCAGTCTTGATTGGCTGGACCCCAGCAGCAAGCTAACCTACTGGTTGGAGCGTCTGCCCCTGCTGGTCGGTGCACATCATAGTGAGTGATTGAGTGGCCTTAGCAAGCATATAATTAGCATATTATGCTTTGATTGGTTGAACAGCCGACTGGCTGACCAGACACTTAGCATATTAGACTTTTATTATATTTACACCAATAAAATAGAAATATGCAAATTGACTGTCACTTCATGACATCCACCAGCCAATCAGGAGTGAGTATGCAAATTAACCTCATCACTTCTGTGGAGACTGACAGCAGGGAGGAGACAGCTACCAGCACAGCCTGCTTGGCCATTGCCATGGCAACCTGGGAACAGGCAAGCACAGCCTGCAGGCAGTTTCCAGCATAGCCTGCTTGGCAGTCACTGTGGTGTAGAGCAGGCAGGACCCACAGAGAGCAGAGAACCATGGGGAGCGGGCCTAAGCCGTCAGTAGGACATCCTGTGAGGGCTCCCAGATTGGAGAGGGTGCAGGTCAGGCTGAGGGACAACCCCAAGTGCATGACTTTTGTGCACTGGCCCTCTACTAGGATAATAATGAAAAAAGGTATTTTACAGAATTAAATCTCTACATCCTTTGTTTTCTGTTTTTAAGCAGAATGTTTATAAAATAATTGTGCATAATGACATGATCTAGGTAAATCATAAGTATAGGACACAAAGAAACAAGGACAATAGAATATCACATATTATCAAGAGATTAATTCCTTTGTTTTATTTTAATACTGAGCTATTCCAGAAAGAAAATCAAGACATATGGCTAATTTGAGGTTCCAACTAGAAAAACCAAATTTCTTCTATTATTTTGGACTTACTTTAAGCATTAACTAATCAAATATCACATCTATTGACAAATTATAATATAAATCAAAATTGATGAGTTAATCTATTTGTCTTTGATTAGTTTTTGAATTTGATTTCAAAACTCATTTTGACACCACAAAAAAGATCATAAATACAATGTGTACTTAGATCTTATTGTCAGCCACACCAGAGCAACAAATATTAGATTTAGCCAAGTCAGCACATAGCCATCCTGAATGTTGTGAAAAAATAAGTTGTGCTATTTTTAATTTTTTAAAAAATTTGAACTGGTTACCCATCAAAATACTCATTTATTAAAACATTGTTTCTAAGAGTTAAGTACTATAGTCGAGTGAAAATGTAAAAATGCTGTTTCAAAAAATTTTTATTTTAGAAAGGATAAGTAATTGCAACATAAATTATTAAAGACAAAGCAAAGTAAGAAAATGTTTTTCTTTTTCAAAAATAGTTTTAAGGATGTAAGTGATTCAAAGAATATTAGTAGAATATATTTGCCTTTATTCATGTATGATGTGTTTAAATATCATGTTTCTACTCCTCATCTTTATTTAAAAAGTTCATACACTTTTCAAATATAGTCTCACTCTGATGCAGGGTTAACTAGTTAAGCCCCAAAAATATTTTTTTAAAATTAAAAAGAAGATATGTTTAGATACAAAAAGTCTAAAATAAAGTGCAGAAAATTTAAAAATGTTAAGGCATTGTTACATGTCCAGAACTATAAATTTACATACAAAAATTGTTTTGTACCATCTAAAAGAGAGATTTTTTAAAAATAAACCTACTTTCTTGTATTTATAGAACTAAAAAAATTATAGCACTGGAAATACATAATCTGAATAATGTTTGCAAACTATTCAAGATTAGAATATAAAGATATTTATACATAAAAAAACAAATGTATTAAAATCCCAAGAAAAAGTGCAATAATCTCAATATTTTTTTGAGGTTTATATATATATTCTTCAAAAGACACTGCAAAGAAATAAAGGGCTCATTAAGAATAACAATGCCAAAAAAGTTCCACAATATTTTCACACATTCATTAATTTAAAAAAGTTAATTGTAATTTCCACATGCAAATTAAGATTTTTTCAATTAAAAACTTACAAATAAATATTTCATTTACTCTCTGTCTTGAAACGGTATAATCAGCATTGCATCTTACAACACATTTTATTTGCAGAGAAGTATTTTTCCTTCATTATTATAGTTTCTGATTTTTGCCTCCATCCTTAATTATATTCCTCCACTAATCTAATGGCAACGAACTCCAAGCAGCTCTTTTTTTCAGGCTTCAATAGAGGAGAAATAGTCACTTGCCCCAAAGCTGGCTCAATTAAACATACTACATTTAAATTAAAAATCATGAAGGTGATCATGCGTTCTCTCTGGGAACCTTTGTAATAAATGAATGACAGAAGACAATTAAGTCACACTTCTAAGCACTACCCTTGGTTGGAAAGATCAAAAATAGTTTCTTTTATTATAACAACAATCGTTTTAAATTGTAAAAAGGTGACATTTACCTTTTCCAATTGAGCGTTTTTTTTGGATTTGTATAAAAACTCTCCCACTGCCACAAAAACAGAGAGCACCAAGCCAGCGGCCAGAACAATGAAGATGCCACCAATGTTCTGCACCCCCAGGGCACTGGCCTCTTTGCTCTCCTCCTCGGGACAGCCATTGCCCCTCCACCACTTCTCCTTCATCATGTGCAGCTTGCCTTCCTCTTGCAGCTGAAGAATTGCAATGGTGATTTTGTCTCTATAGGGAGAACCTGAAAAAGAGAGGGCCTGGTAAGTATTTCAAGGAACCCAGCATTTCATAATTAAAGGCTAACATGATGAGAGGAGGACAGAGCTTTTTCCAAATGCTCCAAAGTGTGCCAGTACTTATTTCCAGTAGAGAAAAACCACTGGAAAACAAGAGAATAGAAGTTTAATAAGATAAATATGGCCTTTCTGATTTTAAAGGGTAAAATGAATTTTGCTTTATGAAAGAAAATATCTCCCTATAAAAGGCAGACTCAATTCAGAGCACTAGAAAATAAGTAAAACAGTAAGTAGTCATTTACAATAGGAAATGGAAAGTACAAAGATATTTGGTTAACGTTTAAAAATAATTTTACACTGAAAACAGTATTGATAAAGTGGTAACCTCTATTTTTAGAGAAGTTATGGAAAAATAGTATTTCTCTTTGGTGAGTGAAATAATTTAAGGCAACTATGAACAAGGCATACTCAGGGGTGGCTTATACTTTGCAGATAATTTATTTTCTTATTTGACATAAATAACAGCAATAACAGCTTTGTACAAATTTGGATCATTCAAATATCATTATGGAAATCAATGCATTGTAAGAATTTTAAGGTTATTTGTTTAGTTATCATTTTATGCTTTAGGAGGAAATGTTCATTTCAGTGGAAGTAATAATATAAATGAAGTTTAGCATTTATGCTGATGGGGGTAGATATTTACCTGTATTAGCTACTATGTGATAAGTAATAACTTTTCTAATTGGTTGCCCAGAATCATAGATTAATATTGAAATATATATATATATATATATATATATATATATATATATATATATATATATAATGTGCATTTTTTATTGATTTTTACAGAGAGGAAGGGAGAAGAATAAAGAGTGAGAGAGAAACGTCGATCAGCTGCCTTGTGCACGCCCCCTACTGGGGATCGAGCCTGCAACCAAGGTACATGCCCTTGACTGGAATCAAACCTGGAACCCTTCAGTCCACAGGCTGATGCTCTATCCACTGAGCCAATCAGCTAGGGCTACATACATCTTTTAATATATGTCCCAAGGGATTGGTCTTACTGCTTTCAACCACCCAGCAATAGCCTGTTTCTAAAGTTTAATCTGCTACAGAAAAATACTAATTTCAGTTTGCAGTCAATGTTGCTGTGATTTGATTTGATTTAAATATACCTACAACTATACCTAAAGCTTTATTTCTGCTAAGAACAATCACAAACCAGGTCAGGAAACTTTTCTGCCTTATAAGGGATACCACTATATACACTGTTTTTATTTTTATTTGATTAATGTAATAGATTAATTCAACATTATTCATTTAGCAAGAATATGCTAGTTAAAAGTAGAAAGACAAGGAGAATCATAGGAAGTAGGTAGCCTGTTAAAAAAGTTGAAGTGAAAATCTACCAAATCCAGCCTGATAGGTATAAAGAAATAGCTATTTAAAAAAAAAAACATAATTCTTAACCTACTCAGAAGAAATGTTTAAGTACATGGTTTCTATATAACATTTTTCACAGCATTCCTAAAAAAGGTGTGTTATTCTTTCCTATGATTAGAACTCAAATATTTCAGTTATAGCAGGGGAAGTCCTGCTTCTCAGTTTCTTTCATGTGCTCTTTCAGATACTACTTTGATGGGAATGTTCAGTTTAATTTCTGCCCCTCAGTCATTTCAAATATCAAGGAATTACTACCCCAGCCTGTAGAATTTCCTACGTTGATCACTCACTGGACACTCAGCTTAGGTCACCTAGTATTATTACTATCTACCTTTCAAAATGTGACCCATTTTCCTAAGTAGATTACAATTCTATGGAATAGAGGAACTATCTAGCTATCATCTATGTATCTATCTATCTATCATCTGTATAATCTATCTTAATTCTCAATCTTTTCTCACATCACAGGCTCTCAACAAATGTTTCCTATGATAAGGAGTACAATATGATTGAGGCACCACTAACATAATATAAGAGTGACAACCTGGAGCTATTGGCCTCTCTCACATGTTTTTAAAAACCATGAATTAAAGCCATCTTGTTTAGATATCTAATTTTCATTAATTCACTAATTCTAGTCTAGCACCAGCTTTAAGATCACATTTACTCTAAATTATCATACTTATTAACCATGTATATTTCTTGCAAAGTAAATATCTGACTAAGGGGGAAAATCCATTCTAAGCAGAACTGTAGTTTATCAAATATATCTTTCAATTTCAATATAGCATCTCAAACAAATTTTGTGCTGATAGTACTGGCAAAAGGGCCACATGTGGCTAGTATAAAATGTGGCTTCTTTTCTGGGAGTACAGTTATAAGCAACATTTTGGTGGATAATGACTTGATAAGTAAACTTTCAAATATGAAAAATTCTTGATCCAGCTATGTTATGTTTTGAGCCATCATATTTCTCATCCTGAGAGATACTGAAAGAATATTGTTTTATTGCGAACTCACCATATACACTGAACTGCATTGGGATGTTTATTCTAATGTCTTCAAATACAATATTCTTCACTGAATTCTCAAAATAAGGTACAGATAAATAAAAGTAACCAATATTTTAAGAAACGGTGGGTAAATTTTGCTCTTTCTAGCTGAGCTTCTTATTCCCAGCACTTATTATATGTATAAACATTTCCCATTCCTGGTAAACCTTGCCACACCTGTTTCCCAGTGTAAATGTAATAATGTGGAAATGGCATTCCATTTGAATCAAAGCTACAATGTTAATATACCTCATTTTGAGGTTTTTATCAGGATGGAATAATATAAGGCGTACAATCAATGACAGTAAAGTATTGTCATGTTTTGTGATTCTGTTGTTTACTAGTAGTTTAAGTAACTATTTTTATTTTATTTTTATTTATTCATCTTTATTGTTGAAAGTATTACAGATGTCACCTTTTTTCTCCATTGACCCCTCCACCTGGCACATTCCCCCCCCCTCCACCCAGGCCTTAAACAGAAACAAGAATTCAGCAATGAAGTATTAATTCTTTGGTACATTATTTGATGTTCTTTGGAAGGCATATCTATATAGATACTAGTTGGAGTCAAACATGGACTGAAATCTCATGTAGTAGAAAAATCTCAAGGTCATATTGAGATCAAAGACAAAAGCATCTTTTATCATCCTTGTGACATGAACAGCCCATGCGCTTAGCTCTAATAAAATGAACAGCCATTAGTTAGACAGATAGAGCTTATGTGTTTTGCCCAAATCACAGCTCAGTCTCAGTCCAGATGCTGGCAAGCAAAGAACTGAGGTAGCAGTCACCGGCAACTGAGAGAAGCTGGGATTTCACATGGTAAGGCTTCCTCCAGGGCAGGTGTGCATTTTTGCAAGTTTGATTAGAAAACTACCAAGAAAATTCTAAATATTCCCATCATCCTATATAATAAAGAGGTAATATGCAGATTGACCATCACTCCAACACACAAGATGGTCGCCCCCATGTGGTCAGAGATGGCCACCCCTATGTGGACATAAGATGGCCACCACAAGATGGCCAGCAGGGGAGGGCAGTTGTGGGCAATCAGGCCAACAGGGGAGGGCAGTTGGGAGGGACCAAGCCAGCAGGGGAGGTCAGTTGGAGGGGACCAGGCCAGCAAGTGGAGGGCAGTTGTGGGGGAACAGGCCGGCAGAGGAGGGCAGTTGGGGGCAACCAGGCCTGCAGGGGAGGGCAGCTGGGAGGGACAAGGCCTGCAGGGGAGGGCAGTTGGGGGTGACCAGGCCTGCAGGGAGGGCAGCTGGGAGGGACAAGGCCTGCAGGGGAGGGCAGTTGGGGGTGACCAGGCCTGCAGGGGAGGGCAGTTGGGAGGAACAGGCCTGCAGGGGAGGGCAGTTGGGGGTGACCAGGCTGGCAGGGGAGGGGCAATCAGGCCGGAAGGGGAGCAGTTAGGCGTTGATCAGGCTGGCAGGGGAGTGGTTAGGGGGTGATCAGGCTGGCAATCAGGCAAGCAGTTGGCATCCAGCAGTCCTGGATTGTGAGAGGGATGTTCGACTGCCCGTTTAGGCCCAATCTCACCACATGGGCAGTTGGACATCCCTCAAGGGGTCCCAGATTGGAGAGGGCACAGGCTGGGCTGAGCAGATCCTGCCCCCATGCACGATTTTCGTGCACCAGACCTCTAGCAACATATATTGTACACTTAGCAGTCAATTCACAAATGCTAAGGGGGCAGACAGATCGCTATGACTGAGTGAAGAAGGAGGTTAGGCAAAAATATCTGGAACATTGCAACATCCAATGTAGAAAGATAACTTTCAGTTCCAGTTTTATTAAAACTCTGTGAGAATTTCAACACAGAATTATTAGGTATTTTAATGTTTTTGTGAGATCACATGAAATATTTTGTCTAAAATTCTCTCTTTAAATGTTGATGAATAAATCATTTTTTAAAAATCATCATACAGGATAAGCCAAACACCCTTCACAGCTAAATCTAGCCCTTCAGTTTTTCACTATGCAATCTCTTAATTTTGGTCCTTTTATAGTCTCAATCGCAATGAGACTTTCTTTGGTTATTTAAACATGATTTATACTGATAGTGAGGAACTATTATGGTTTTAAAATGGCCTTTTTACAAGTTGGCAAAAGATCCCATTTACCAAATAAAAAAGATTCTAGCTTACAGAAAAGGGAGGGGGGAAGGGAGGAAGGGATGGGAAGGGGGAGAGAGAGAGAGAGAGAGAGAGAGAGAGAGAGAGAGAGAGAGAGAGAGAGAAGACACAAACATGATTACTATATAGTGAAGACCCTTGACATGTCAGATGCATATAACCTGGGGCTCAAAATGAGAACTCAAAGGAGGCACAGAGGCAGTTCGTTTCAAGCGATGAACAGTAACAGTATATATGCGAGCATAAAAACTACAAATGCACCAATTTGCAATTCCCTCAATAATTACTATCTCCAAATGTCCTTAGTGTTACATTTTGATAAAATATTTTACATAAAATTTTAATTTTTTAGAACCCCTCAAAAGATAGATTAAAACCTCTTTAGAAAAATAAACTGTGATTATTATACACAATTAATACAAATATCACCAAATATTTCAGAGCTTTTTTGTCCCCTTCCCTTCCATCTCTCCTCTCCTATCCTCCTCACCCTTCCTTCCCTTTATTGCTTCTATTCTAAAGTTTTTATTTGTGGACTAGAAGGTCCATGTTATTATGCATTCATATATATATATATATATATATATATATATATATATATATATATATATATATATACTTTTATTGATTTTAGAGAGGAAGGGAGAGGAGAGACTGAAACATCAATGATGAGAGAGAACTGCTGATCAGCTGCCTCCTGCACGCCCCGCATTGGGGATTCTGCCCGAAACCCGGGCATGTGACCTTGACCAGAATTGAATCTTGGACCCTTCAGTCCACATGCCAACGCTCTATCCACTGAGTGAAACCAGCTAGGGCTATTATGCATTCTTGGTTCTAAGACTAAGTCTACTAAACACAATACATTGATATGCTTATTTGATTATCTTTTTCATACTCTTTACAAACTAACAATTTTAAGTATATACCAACATTTTTGTCCTATTTCCATATATCTAGATAATACAGAAATTACAAAGTAAATGAGGTCAGCATTACACTTAATTCTTGGGAAGGCTTATTGATTGATTAAAAGCTTTTCTTTAAAGGTTGCACAGTAAGTGGTCTAATACTTATCATGCTTTAGTGAATTATGCTAAAATCACATATACTGGCAATCTCCCATCCATCCTGTCAAAAGTTTCTTTAAAATCAGGCTTCTGCATGCTTTAATCAATTGCAAAGATAAGAAACAAAATCATTCTTGCTTTCTATAAATATATTTTTCTAAAACCCATTATACCAGTATTTCTAAAACTGGGTTTTCCCCACATTCTTCTCTTTATGGGAAATGTACATCTGTGTCTCATTTTTAAAGGATTCCTTGGTCAGATAAGCTTGAAGAATACTCCATATCAAATAAATCTCTTGAAAATTCACATTATACACTACCAAAATAAAGACTTAATAAATCTCCATTAAAGGAATAAAAGGAAAAAAAAAAAACTTGTTTAAAATGCTTAAATTTATTTTTAGGGGAATAATTGTTTCCTTTGCGTATATTAAAGTTTCCATCAATTACTTGATTTTAACCTTGATTTGAAAAGCAATGCCTTCGATAACAATAATTAATACTGTTACTACATCAGTTCTCTTGGGGGTGGGGGGGAGGGAATAGTTCCTTTTTAGATCTTTCTGCTGGTCCCTGCCTAGACATCTTCCACCCTGACTTTGAATTTACACATTATTAAAAATCAAGTTAAAATTTTATATGTTCTTCATCCTCTATAGCTCCATATGGTTCATGAAACATCTGCTCATAAGAATTCACATCACACCGATTGCCTTAAAACAGGTCATCATGCCTGACTTTGAAGTCTCTTTTAAAGATACTTTGGGAAGGTAAGAGTTATAAAAGTTACTTAAATATATTTGTATACCAAAATTGCTGAAACCAATTTACAAAAAATTTAAAAATGCACAACCCTTTGCTCCTTCTAATAGCACCCACATCCTTTAAATATATTGTTAAAATTTTATGTAAGTATTGCTGTTTTTCATAATCCTCTTCGTCCACCTTCTAAAGAACTTTAGTTTTCTTTGTTTTATATTTCACTAGTGACCTGGTGCACAAAATTCGTGCATGGGGGGGGGGGGTCCCTCAGCCCAGCCTGCACCCTGCACCCTCTCCAATCGGGGACCCCTTGGGGGATGTCCTAAACCGGCGGTTGGACATCCATCTCGCAATCTGGGACCACTGGCTCCTAAACGCTCACCTTCCTGCCTGCCTAATCACCCCTAACTGCCCTCCCCTGCTGGCCTGATTGCCCCTAACCCCTCTGCCTGCCTGCCTGATTGACCCTAACTGCCCTCCCTTGCCGGCCTTATCTTGCCCCCAACTGCCCTCCCCTGTCAATCTGGTTGCCCCCAACTGCACTCCCCTGCCAGCCTGATACCCCCCCCCAACTGCCCTCCCCTGCAGGCCTGATCTCGCCCCCAACTGCCCTCCCCTGCCAGCCTGATCTCACACTGAACTGCCCTCCCCTGCCAGCCTGATCTCGCCCCCAACTGCCCTCCCCTGCCGGCCTGATATTGCCCCCAACTGCCCTCCCCTGCAGGCCTGATCTCGCCCCCAACTGCCCTCCCCTGCCAGCCTGATCTCACCCCCAACTGCCCTCCCCTGCCAGCCTGATCTTGCCCCCAACTGCTGTCCCCTGCCGGCCTGGTTGCCCCCAACTGCCCTCCCCTGCCGGCCTAATCTCGACCCCAACTGTTCTCCCCTGCAGGCCTGATCTCACCACCAACTGCCCTCCCCTGCCAGCCTGATCTTGCCCCCAACTGCTGTCCCCTGCCAGCCTGGTTGCCTCCAACTGCCCTCCCCTGCCAACCTGATATCGCCCCCAACTGCCCTCCCTTACCAGCGTGATTGCCCTTAATGGCCTCTGCCTCAGCCCCTACCACCATGCCTTTGTCCGGAAGGAACTCAGACGTTCGGAAGATGGCCAGTTGACCAGGTCTAATTAGCATATTACCCTTTTAGTAGTATAGATAGATTATATAGGATAGGATTGCTTAAATGGGGGGACACCTTTTTCATCAGGAGGAGATGCTCTTGGCAGAGAAAAATACATTATCCCTATATCTGGACTGATAGCCAGCCATATGCACTATACTGCCAAACAGGTCATTAAAAAATTGAACCGCTTTCTTACACCTTACACCAAACAGCTGTTGCCCTTAAAACCCCTCCTCAGCCCCCACCTTAGGTTCTGCCTTCGAAGTTCACCCAGATTAGGTTCTGATTGGTCAGTTTCTATGCCAGTCAGTGTCAAGAGCTCCACCTCCTAGGCAGCCATTGGCTCCTCACACTTTACCCAGATTTGGTTCTGATTGGTCAGTTTCTATGCCAGTCAGTGTCAGAAGCTCCACTTCTGAGGCAGCCATTGGCTCCTCCCACTTCACCCAGATTTGGTTCTGATTAGCCGGATTCTATGCCAGTCAGCATCTCCAGGCCTATCAATGGGCCTGATCAGAGAGGCGGGGCTGATCAGCAGCCCAGCAGAGGCCTGAGAGAAAGAGAGGTGCAGATGCTGGTCAGGCCTGGAGCAAAAGAGAGAGGCAAGTGCTGCTCAACAGCTGCCACAGAGGCTATGAATCAGACCCTGCTTCTCCCTCCAGGCCTCTCTTTGGGCCTGATTTGCAGCCCCCTCAGCAGTCAGTGCTGGGTCCGGGTGCCTGCAGCAGCGGCAGTCAGTGCTGGGTCACCACAGCAATGCAGCACTGACTTCTGGTTGGTCGAACCTTTGGTCGTTTTGGATATTACGGACCCTGGGTTTTTATATATTAAGATAGTTATTGAAATCATTGTTAATGATAACACATTCTGTGTATGACACAGAATTAGTTGCTCTCTTTGGGCCTGGGAAGATATTTCTATGAAAGAGACTACTTATAATTTTAGGTTTCTTCTAGTTCCTCATACTTCAAGATATTGTGAAATTTCTAAAATATAGTAATTTACATGTCTTGTGGGTATGAGACTATACCATGTTCACTAAGGATATAGTATCCCAACGACTGGCCTCAAAAACTTCAATAATTTCTTAATTATTTATCTTCTCTCAAAAAATTGAGTCAAATAAATGTTTCTCAAACATTTACCTAAAACTTGAAGCCCTTAAAACTAGGCTACATGTCAGTTATAGGTAATCAATCATCCATTATTCACATTATTTCATCCAGTATCTAACATGCTGCCTATCATGCATTAAGCATTCAACAAATGCTTTTTGAATGAGATCTTGAATAAAGTATAATATATTAATTATGATATAGCCAAAATATGTCAAGGTAGGACTTCTGATATTGGACATTTTCTCATGTTATTAAATTGAATAAAATAAAAAGAATCCATAAGCAGATTTAGTTGACACATCTAGTATTGATCATCTATAATAAGTTAGATGGTCAAAACATTTATAAATTATTTGTATCTATATCAACAGTTAGTGATTTCCTTTGGTCAGTGCCTTCATATGTAAAAGACCTACTAGCCCAAAAGACCTGAGTATGTCTGCTGGAACCATCATCTTCAATTCTTACATTGTTATATTATTACTAGAGGCCCGTTGCAGGAAGATTCCTGCAAGAATAGGGCTTCCTGCAGAGGTCTCCACCACCTCACCTGCTTCCCTCCCTTCTCTGCCACCCTGCCTGCTTCCCTCCCTTCTCCACTGCCCCACTTGCTTCTCTGCAGCTTCACTCCCTTCTGCAGCACTTGGCTTCCTTCTATGCTGTCTTCAGTCTTCACTCTGTGCCTGGATATGCAAATTAACTGCCATCTTGGTTGGGTTAATTTGAATACTCGCTCCTGATTGGCTGGTGGGCATGCTTGTGGATGTAGCAGAAGTACAGTCAATTTGCATGTTTCTCTTTTATTATATAGAATGTAATACTAGTGGCCTGGTGCACAAAATTCATGCATATTAAAAGGGAATTAGAGGAAATATTTTAATATTGCTATTTGCCCTTCCTCTATAATGGAAATATCAGAGATGAAAGAAAATTAGTAAAATGAAGCACTTCAAATGAAGTATTTACTATGTGTAGCAACTAATCACTTCCTGAGGCCTATTTCTGACTCCCTTTTAGACAAAAACTAAACTAGCGTGGAGTTGTCATAACTCCTTGTATTTTCTTTTGAAGGCACTCATCGAAAACCCTCAATTTGACAGTCTAAAAAATTCATGAGTGACAATCCTAAGAGTAAAATAAGAGTAGTCTTATTTTGAAAACAAATTATCAACTCATAACATTTTAATCACAGAATGGTAAATGACAGATAAAAGTGATCCAATCTCAATGATACCTAGTAATCTTTCCACATTGTAAATCTATGAACATAATTCCTTGCTTAAAATTTTTCAGTGATGCCCTAAAGCTATAGAATAAAAAACTCATTCCTAAATATGTCAAGCAATTCATTTCTTCAACCTTTCCGAGGGTTGTTCTCTGATTTTATGCTTTTCCTCGTATTTACCTAACTTGACAGCAATACAAATTAGTTGTATTTTCCATTGCCTAAACAGCTTTGCTTTCGTACTTCCTCCCATTTTCTGGTTGAACTTCTCCTCCTCCAGGTAAACTTCTGCTACTTTGCATGTTTATCCTTGACTGTCACAGAGACATACAGCATCCCACTTCTTTGGTGCCATATCACATTGTCAATATTCCAGTACATCACTTGGTTAATCATAGTACAATGTTTTTCTATATCTCTTTCCCTACTAGATGATGATATGAGGGTCATGAGGGCACGGACCATGTCTGAATCATGTGTTGTTATTTATTATTATTAACTAGTGGCCCGGTGCATGAAATTCATGCACATTAAAAGGGAACTAATTAGAGGAAATATTTTAATATTGCTATTTGCCTTTTCTCTATAATAGAAGTGTCAGAGGTGAAAGAAAATTAGTAAAATGTATATGAAAATCTCCCTCCCATCAGAGTCTGGGGCACACCACAGGACTCAGAGCCCACTCACCTGCGTGTGCCTCAAAATGGTGTGAGACCCAGACCCAGCCAGCCCCACCCTCATCAAGCCCTGCAGGGCAGGGGGCACAGTTTCAAGTCCCCCAGCCTGGCACTGGATGGGGGGTGTGGCCTCAGGTCCCCCAGCACAGCCTCAGGTCTCCTGGCCCAGCGCTGGGCGGGGGGGCACAGCCTCAGGTCCCCTGTCAAGGCCTGCTGGGCGGGGGGCTCAGCCTCAGGTCCCCAGCCCAGTGCCAGGCAAGGGGCCTGGCCTCAGGTCCCCCAGCCTGGTGCCAGGGCTGGGGGTACAGCCTCAGGTTCCCCAGCCCAGCCTCAGGGCCCTGGCATGAGGGAGTGAGGGTGCAAGGGTGTGATGACCATTTGCATATTAGCTCTTTACTATATAGGATTATTACATGCACAAATATTACTTAGCACAGATGCTAGATGCTAGGCATAGAATGGTGAATGTCATAACACGAGCCCTGACTTTCTAGTTTTCACTGCAACAACAACAATCGAACAACTCTTTGCAAATATAAGGTCCGTTGTGATAATAAAGAACACAATATTATAGAAACCATGTAACAGAAGAAATTATCTTAGTCTTATGAGTAGATCCACAAAAAAAAAGTTTGCATTACTTTAAAAATAATGGTAGGGACAATAATTCTTTTTCCTTTTTGGCCGCCTTTTGCCTCTTTCCCCCCATTTTTTTTTCTCTCTCTCTATAAGTATATTCCTGTTTTAGGAGGTTATATACAGGAAAGGAAAATAATAATGAGAGCATCCCTAACCCACCTCTTTCATTTCTTCTAGATATAAAGAATAGAACTAAGTATAAGATATTAGAGTCATAGTGAAATAAAGTTAAATATAAATGCCACCATTAATGTGGAAATGAGAGAAAAGAGGTAAAAGAAAAACCTCATTCACAAAGTGGATACTATACAGTTTTAAGGAGCAAATATATATACATATATAGATATGTATAGATAGATGTAGATATGGATATAGATATAGATATAGATATAGATATAGATATAGATATAGTCATGTACCACTAAGGACATTGTAGAGAGAGTAAATTTTAAGCTTAAGTAACTACATTCAAAATAAAAAACTGGTTTAAATTAGATAGAGGTTGTGTTTTTTCCCAAAATGTTGTAGACATCAAAATGCAATGTCTTTATGATCTCAAGGAAAAGTAATGGAAATACATTCTAATGAAAGGTCTAGCTGCACAATTCTCAGGAGAATATTTAAGTATTTAAGGTCACAAAGGGAGATGCTTATATGAGGCATGCAAATGTATCAATAAAAGTAATCAAATTATACAGTGTTTTATCCAGTTGCCTTTTATTCATATTCTGAATATCCCTTAACTCACATGAAAAATAGAATAGGAAAGGTGAATGTTATCAGCATATAATGAAAAAGTAAACTGTGTTCACTGCTTTTGACCTATTCCATATGCATTAGTTAAAAGTGGCTGGTGAAGTAGATTTGTAGTCACACTTTTTCCCTGGATATTCTCTGATGCTAAGTATGAAAATAGAAATGGTTTTATCCTGGAAACCCTTCCTTCCTTACAATTTTTCATTTGCAGAGTAATCATTTGACTAGTAGTAAGCATGGAAATGTCAGGAATACTTTTCTAACTGTACTATTTTCATTTCAAACCCAATATTAAACTTTAATAAATGAATTATAAAAGTTAGATGAGTTTAAATAAAATCATCATCATAGTTAATCATAAAGAACCCCCCAAAATGAGAGAGGAGATAACTTTTTAAAGAGAGTAAAATACCCATCTTTTAAGGTAGAACTCAAGTGCTTATTTTAAATTTGGTCTGACAGCTTTGGTCCTCAATGTACTCTACCAATCTGCGACCCTATATTATATAACAGGGCGCCTGTTTATGTTGTATTTCCCCTGTTTTGTATTGTATTTGTTTTTCCACATTTGTCTCTCAAGAAAAGGAATGATGTGTACCTATATTTTGTATTCATTATCTTACACAGCTAAGCAGGTTGAAGAGTGATAAAGTTTCTTATAGATTGACCAAATACAAAGGAAGCGTTTATGTCTCCAGAGATAACCTTCTATGAATACCTCTTAGACTCTGTTTAGTAAACACTCAGGAAACTTTTAAAGAAGGAAAAACTTCACTTTACTTATTTAGATAATGCCCTATAATAGGACTTTTCTTATGCTTGTAAAGTAGAGAATAACTTTCTCCTAAATTATGGTTAACTAACTACAATATGCCTATTGACTGATGGTAAAACTTTAGTTAGGTTCCAAAAGAAAAGACTTCTAACTGGTTAGGAATGGGTGATATTAACAGTCCACTTTATCTACAATATATTCAATATTTCTGAACATATAAAAATAGAAAGCAAAAAGAGTATGATACAAATAACTTAAAACCACAAATACATCCTTTCAATTATTATAAGACATTTCTTTAGGCCCTAGCTGGTTTGGCTCAGTGGATAGAGTGTCAGCCTGCAGACTGAAGTGTCCTGGGTCCCATTCAGGTCAAGGGCACATACCTGGGTTGTGGGCTCCATCCCCAATTGTGAGCTTGCAGGAGGCAGCCAATCAATGATTCTCTCTCACCATTGATGTATCTCTCTTTCTTTCTCCCTCTCTCTTCCTCTCTGAAATCAATAAAAATATATTTAAAAAAATAAAAATAAAACAGTTCCTCAAGGCAGTTTTTTTGAATTCTTTGTGATACATATGTTCTGATCCAAATACTATAAGTTTAATTCTTATCACATTCCAATTATGTAGACATAATTCTATCAATTTACAGATGAGGACTCTGAATCTAAGGAAGGATCAGTAACTGTACCCAGGACACCTGGGATACAGAGATAGAAGTAGTATCCTATGTAATAAAAGGCTAATATGCAAATTGTCCCCTTGGGAGTTAGACTGCTTGCTATGACGTGCACTGACCACCAGGTGGTGGTGCAGAATGAAGGAAGGCCCTGGCCGGCAGCTGGTAGCCAGGGGAAGGAAGGCCTCAATTGGCCCTGATCTCCGGCCAGGCCTCGGGACCCTACCCGTCATGTATTTCGTGCACCAGGCCTCTAGTTTATACATAAGTCATCTGACGGCAAAGGCCACAGAGTCTATGAGAAAATTCCTTTCACATGAGTGCCAGCAGATGCAAGGCATTTGTCTTTGTAATTTAGTAATTACAAAATTTACCTCTATGCTTTGACACATTTTTTCTAACAAGTGTTACTTATTGATCTTACTTAGTCCTGCTAACTAAAAGATGACAGTCTGACATAGTCAATCTGGCTAGCTCATCTATAATAGAATTTGAACCCATGACCTTGGACTAATCAACATAAGATGCTTACTAAATAGATTCAATAATTGAATCTTTGCATATAAAATCTATCTGAACTGTTTTCATGAAAATTATCTCTATGCATTATTTGCATACCATTTGGTCAGCATTTACAATATTAATGAAGGCTGCTCACACTGATGCTCACAATTCATCAAATTCCCACTGGAAGCTTTCTAGATTCTAACATACAAAGTCGGTTCATGATTCATGATGTCTGTTGAGCAGGCATAGCTTACTGAGGCCCCTCTGTTTTCAGTGACTTGAAATGTAGACTTTAACAACTATGGGAGAAATGTACAGCTTCTACAGGTGTAACTTGACTTTTTTGTTGTTTAATTCAGGCTCTGAGAATTATTAGATCTCGATTTTGCCTTCAAAATCACATCACCAACATTAAAATTGTGCTACTTGTGCAATGAAAAAATAGAATACATTTTAATGGAAGGTTTGACCTGCAGAAAAAATGAATAATTTGCATCAATTTTTGTGCATTATGTTCAACTAATGAAGATAAATGTATTGATTCACTTCAGTAAAGTTGAAGAACTGAAGGCTGGCAATTTTATGCATCTATAATGATGAGTATTACAGTACTTATTGTATGATGAATTGGGAATTCTAGAAATGGATGGTGAGCAAAATGAGGAAAACATGCTTCTCATGCTGATTTCTATTGTTATAAACACTGGCATATGCTTTAAACAAACAACATGAGCTTGTAGGAAAGCAGCAGTCTAGGAAAAAATCCATTAGGATCATGACTCCCCTAGTACTATTTCTACATCTTTTACTTCATCAAATAATGAGAAAAAATAATCAGTGAGATCTTACACATTTAACATTAGAAAATAAAAGTAAAGAAACATTTCAAAGTGTTTCTGTGTCAAAGTGGTATACTTCTACCATAAAGAGTCAATGATATAACCTATTGTGGCTTTTTTTTTTTTCTTTACTTTAGGTAGATTATGTGTAAGGGCATTATAATGAGATGAAAGTTACTTGAGCATCTATTCTGTATTTCTTAATATAAAATGTTAGAAAACAGTTTATAAAGGTAACATTAAAATCTAATTATGAAATAAGAATGTACCTTCCTATTTATAATTAAACTAGAGACCCAGCACATGATTAAATCGTGCACGTGTAGGGTCCCCGAGGCCTAGCCTGCCATCAGGGCCACGTCCGCTGCTCTGCGATGCCTACATGCTCCATGGACGCTGCAGGTGCCCTGTGATGCTCTCAGCTCACGCCCTTCCCCCACGCGCCGCCGCCTCCCGCCACCAGCTGCGTGGGTCCCACCTCGCTGTAATTCCCAGCCTGCAAGAGGTGCTCCATGCACCTCCTGGTGACCGGTTGTTTGGTTGTGACCCCCATGACCACAGGCCTTTTATGATATAGATAGTAAATATGATAGAAATAAAATATATATAACAATTTTGTATGTGATAAATTGTCTTTGAAATTCAATATTAGCATTTAAAGGCATTATAAATATATTCAATTTACATTCATGTTTACATTGCCACTTTGGATTTTGTTCACTGAAATAATTACTCACCAACTGTTTGAAACATCCTATTATTTAACCCCACAAGTAAAATGCAAACAAATGTGATCATAGAACACTTAGCATCATTGACAATATGGAGAAACATGAATACAATTTTCTCAGTCCTCTTCTCTGCTGACACATAATTCACTTATGTTATTAAAGTTGCAAGGAGCTAAAAAAGAATGAAGGGTGCAGCTAGCTTATTGTTAAAGTAAAATAGTTTTAATGAGACCCTTCAGTTGCTTTACACTATTTCTACCAAAGTGAACACAGCAAAGCAAAGTAACACAAACTGGCCCTAATGGATTTTTTCCTATACTGCTGCTTTCCTACCAGCTCATGGACTGCTGAGTCTGCCTAGTCCTCAAAGTGCAATATGCACTCAACATTCGAAAGAGAGAAGCCAAAAAGGCTTTTAGTATGAGCAGTCAGAAGGGAGGCAATATAGTCAAAAATGCTATTAAAGTAGAAATGTTCCCTGTTTGGGTAAAGAGATTATCACCTACAGTGAATTAAGAGGCAAGATTGCAACTGTGCACACATTTTAAATAGCCCTTAATGAAAACTGCTGTGATTTTCTGTTTTTGGCTTTACCCCATCCAGTGTTGTTGTTGTTGTTGTTGTTGTTGTTTGCTTAATTATTTTAAAATCCTCACTGGAGGATGTTTTTATTGAGTTAAGGGGGAGAGAAGAGAAAGGGAGAGAGAGAGAGAGAGAGAGAGAGAGAGAGAGAGAGATTGAAACATCTATCAGCTGCCTTCCATACACGCCCAACTGGGAAAATCCAATCTGTAACCTTTTCGTAGGGGACTATGCACTAACCAACTGAACCACCAGGCCTGGGCTTTTCTTAATTCTTTTGAATGAAATAGGAAGTTCAAATAACTTACTATGAGTAAGAACACCTACAACTTCAAAACTCTGCCTTCAGTAGATACCACATTAAAATAACATTGCTGTAGTCAGGAAAATTATGAAAGAGATTTAATGTCAGCCAAGCTTAATTAAAGCAGCTTATGCTTATTTAGCGTTTATCTTCACATTATTGTTGATAGCTCTGCTAAGGTATTTTTGTGTATAGAGAGCTTCCCTAATTAAATAGCTTATATCTGAGTCATTCAGCAATTTCACAACACACTGGTCAGTAATCATCACACTCAAGAGTGATGAATGGTGATGGTGGGCTTCTAAAGATGAATCACACAGGAGGAGGCTTAGCATGCTAAGAAGATGCATGGACTTTTAGGAGGAAAAATATGTATAATTTTTGAAATATTTATGATTTCCCACACCAAAAGACATAGTATTTTATATTTTAACCTTCTGTGCTTAACTACATGTGCCTCTATGACAACATTTGAAAATCTGAGCTATTCTATAAACAAAGGGAGTTCCTCTCTTTGATCACACTTATAATATTAGTATAGCTAAAATTTTCATTATGGATTATGGCTCCTGCAGATATAAACACAAACTCTTGGGGAATTTCTGATAATGCTCTAAATTTCCAGAGATTGATCCCATATTACATTTTACCCTTTGAATATATTTATCTCATTAACTCTTGCAGCAAATGATTGAGATCCTCCAATAAAAATTTGCTCACACCTAAATGCATTATTTTATTTTGTTTATTTTTTCCTTATAATTAACAAAAATTTAAAACTAAATAAATATAACATATTACAAATAATCTCCAGTATACTTGAACAACATTGACATAAAAGATAAATGCTAATTAACTAGCTGAGAAATGCAGACTATGTTAGCTGAAAGTTTTGGTAATTCAGAATCTCATTCAAGTACTACAATTGCATGTCATTGTGTTTATTAGTGACTAAATAAATATAAATAACTCATGAAGCCATATTTCTATCAGTGGTATGACAGAAAATCATAAATTAGTGCCTAACATCTTTTTCTCAGAAGTAATGTATTTGGGGGAATAAAATGTGAAATTTTATTCCCCCAAATAAAATTCTTTGATGAAGTTATATGAGTTACCATTCACTCATAATGTATTGAATTAAAATAATTTTATTTTATGTTAGTTAATTAATTTATTTTAAAAATAATTTTATTGATTTTTCAGAAAAGGAGGAAGGAGAGAGAAAGAGAGAGAGAGAGAGAGAGAGAGAGAGAGAGAGAGAGAGAGAGAGAGAATTGATTGGTTGCCTCCTATATGCTCTCCGACTGGGAGTGAACCTGCAACCTAGGTACCTGACCTGCCCAGAATTGAACCCATGAAATTCTGGTGCACAGGATGATGCTCCAACCAAATGAGCCAGAACCCAAAATAATTTTGGATTTATGTCATATTATGAATGAATGAAGTATAATTCACTAACATTAAGAACTTAATGCTATCAGGTCAAAGAGAAGAAATGTTATCTGAACTAGAGAAATAAAAAGTATATTGTGATACCTACAGGAGAGTGATTTGAATATTCATTCCTTTAAAATTATATTATAGTGTTCAATTTTATCCATTTAGTCTAAAAACAAAATATATGTTAAATGCATTAAGTACTTTTTAGTAATAATGTGATATTAAAAAAATTTAAAGTCAATGTTATTTGGCAATGAATATAAAGAAGAATGCTCTATAATATTATTCCTCATCTACATATTTGGTAAGTCAAGCATTATTCAGACCTTTTAAATTTTTATTTGTATATGCTGATAAATTTACATTAAAATTACAAGGTCCTTATAAAATTTATTATGTGCTTTTGCCTAATTGTTTAAAATAATTTTAATCAAAACACTAATATATTACACTATTATATCACACTAATGAAAAACTACAAAAAAATAATTCCACTCAGATATATAATCCAACTTGATTTTTATAAGTTTCTTATGAAAGTGACCTTGCTAATATCAATAAATATTTTCCAAAATAACTCAGCTTTTTTCAGAAGTAAATAATTGATCTATTAGCCAAGTTGATCAGATAAAAGGAAAAAAAATGTACACCCTAAGGCTTATAGTTTGTTTTGTTCTCATCATATCTGTAAATTAAATAGAGGAAATAGAAATTCCACGTGCTGTCCCCAGTATTTTCCTCAATTTAAAGTTACATTAAAATACACTTTATATGTATTATTTTAAATTATTTTATGTTTTCTTGATAAGTCAATAACTTTCACTAAACAGGGCCAAGGGCAAGGAGAGATCAAAGTTTGTTCTATATATGGTTGCAATAAACTGTAACAGAGAGTTTCCTTACAACTAATTCAACTATTATCTTTCTTTTAAAAATAGTTCTCATATCTGAAATATCCCAGTTGTTTTTTGAGATTTTTATAATATACTATTTTAATTTATCTTTAGCAAACATTTCCTCAAAGCAAGATAGTACACTGGTACATTGTATTTACAAAACAAATAAGCAAATAAAATAACCTCCAGTTTAAAGTTTTATATTAAGTATAGGTCAAATTTACTTATTTTAGAAATTTAGAAATTATGAGTTCTATTATTTAACTACTAGAGGCCCGATGCATGAAATTCGTGCACGGGGGTGTGTGTGCCTCAGCCTACCCTCTCCAATCTGGGACCCCTCGAGTGATGTCCGACTGCCCGGTCATAAATGGGCAGTCAGACATCCCTCTCACAATCCAGGACTGCTGGCTCTCAACTGCTCGCCTGCCTGCCTTCCTGGTTGCCCCTAACAGCTTCTGCCTGCCAGCCTGATCACCCCTTAACCACTCCCCTGCCAGCCTGATCTATGCCTAACTGCTCCCCTGCCAGCCCAATTGCCCCTAATTGCCCTCCCCTGCTTGCCTGGTTGCCCCAACTGCCCTCCCCTGCAGGCCTGGTCACCCCTAACTGCCCTCCCCTGCAGGTCTGGTTGCCCCAACTGCCCTCCCCTGCAGGCCTGGTCCCCCCCACTGCCCTCCCCTGCAGGCCTGGTCCCCCACAACTGACCTCCTCTGCAGGCCTGGTTGCCCCCAACTGTCCTCCCCTGCAGGCTATTTTGTGGTGGCCATCTTGTGTCCACATGGGGGCAGCCATCTTTGACCACATGGGGGCAGCCATCTTGTGTGTTGGAGTGACAGTCAATTTGCATATTACTCTTTTATTAATAGGATGTATATGGATATGGATATGGATATGAAGTTCAATAAGACAAAATTTTAGTTTTTGTCTTTTCTGGCAACTTATTTCATTTCATAATTATTATTAAAAATAATTTTGTCATATGGAAGAAAGGGGATATTAAAAATAATGAATCCTGCATGTCAAATATTCTAGCTATGTTACAGGAATAGTTTACTATATGTATTTTCTCTTAAAAGAAATAAATATTCAACTAAACCATTTGTTGCTCATTCTTTTCATTAATTTTCTAACTCAAATACAACACACTAAGCCACAAATTTGAAAACAAAAAATAAAGTTGCAAAAGCTTCATTTGATCTGTAAAACATTTTTTTTTAAATGTCAGATTAAAAAGGACTTTTAGGGGGATGCTGTAGGATTTTTAAACATTGATTCAGTAAAAATGTCTACTGACCATTTTGGTAGAAATAAAATTTTCTTTTGTTACTTATCCATTTAGAAGCAGATGTCTAAATTGCTTCCCTGATTTTCCACAGTAACAGAATGTAGCAAGATGCATTCATTAAAAACAAAACTCGTAATGGCCTATGGAGGCACCATTTTTATCCCCTTCTCACAGCAACTAAGATTAATGAGCAAAGAACAAGTGGCTGACATAAAACATACCCATGGGGGTGCCAACGCCATAACCTTTGGAGTCTATAAGGCCACCAATCTGTGTCAGGTTGCAATTCCGCTGGGTAACAAATTCGATGGTTGTTGACTCCATTAGGAAAGCATAATCAGAGGTGAGGACTCGCTGGATTCCTTCTTCATTACTTTTGACGAGCACTGACTGCCTCCTGCTACTCATAAAGGCCCACATTTTGTCATACGTGGATATTTTCGATTTCTGGGGGGAAAATAAAACACATAAGAAAGACAATCCTTAGTTTCCATGTGATCCTACAATATTAAGATGGACTGACTATATTTACTTTACTCATACTACCTTTTATTGTATTATTAATAATAGTAACATCTAAACAGAAAATCAAAATCTGTATAGCATTTTTCTCATAGCAATTCCTCAATATTTCCAGGAATAGTACAGATTTATTTAACATATATTTCAACTGTGTCCCAATGCACAAAAATGCACAAGTTGAAAATCACAGAAGGTAATAAAAAGAAAAATAAACAAGATTAATAAGGAGGGTCTTTTGTGCTTATATCTCACATGAGTGCCTCATGTGTATAATTTTGTCTTTCAACATTACAGTAACATTAATTTGATAGAGACAGACACTGGACACCGATTGACACTGTAAAACTTCAAGAGGTTATTTTTCCCAATTTGGTTGACTGTAAGACAGATGTCATGTCAACCCCCAGGATACTCAAAGATACAGGTTAAAGAGATGCGAGTAATTCATTACAAATAAGGATGTTACAAATAATAATGACTACATTTCCACTGAGACACTGCCTGCCTCTGGACAACAGAAAATCTATCATTTAGGTCCATTAACAAACTAAAGATTTCTGGACCAATAAAATTGAATGGTTTTTATATGCAACTGCAAATTCTCAGTGGGCTTTACTAGGATTTCATTGCTAAGGGAAAGAAATGGGTTTTATTCAGAAGGACCTGGAACAACACAAACATGAAAAAGGTTAGCATCTGCTTATGGAAAGCTCTTCTGTCAATCCCTTACCGTAGTTTAATTCTTACACATTACAATACTGAAGCTATAAACATAAGATATTCATCATACTGGTTGCACTGTTATAAAAAGCTAAAACAGCCAAATGATTTTCAAATAAATGTAAATGCAATCTTTTTACAGCATAAGCATGCTTTTAATCCTATATGGGCCAGGTCATAAATGTGATAGTACCATGACTTCTACTAAAACGCAGGTGCAGCCCATCCAGTGTGCTTGAGTGGTTGAGAATCGACCCAGGAACCAAGAGTTTGTGGTTAGATTCCTGGTAAGGGCACATGCCCGGGTTGTGGGCTTGGTCGCCAGAAGGGGGGCATGTGGGACGCAACAAATATATGATGTTTCTCTCTCATAGATTTTTCTATCTCTCTATCCCTCTCCCTTCATTCCTCTCTCTAAAAATTAATAAAAACATAAAAAGGCATATGCACAACAATGTTTATAAAAATTCTTGCACTATTTCAATGATAAAAGGGGAAGAGAAATCCTAATTTTACTGGAGGAAAAAAGTAAAGGTATGTGAGTGCTATATAAAAGCAAGTATAGCATTAGGGCTAAGAGAGATAAGAAATGCAAACCTTTGCTCTCCCGGGAAACTGAAACATCCTAACTGGACAATGGCTCAAACTCTAAAAGAGAGCAGCTAAAACACCTCAAATAGCAGCCCAAACTTATAATCTTAATAATCAGTAACACAATAGTTAGAACAAGTTTACTTCCTTTCAAAGGTAAGAAAAATTTTTCCTAATATTTAGATTGAGGATTAAATACAAACAAAATCAAAATTTTAGTTTATCTGCAGATTACAATTATTTTAGGTAAAAAAAAAATAGATGCAGTTTTTGGTTTAGTAAATCTGTGACTGAAAATAGATAAACACAATTCAATAAAGAATAACACTAAAAATTTTTGTGACGAATAAAGGTACACACATCAATTGAAAGTTTAAAATGTAACATCTTTAGTGGGAGTGATAATACAATATCAGAACACGGGTGGCCAAAACCAAGCAGAAAATGAGAAAGTGAACAAAAAGTTATTTTTACCTGTATTGGTCATAAATTGCCTAAATTATCCGCTTTGCTTTAGCTATAAAAACATTAGCAATCAATGTCTTCTATGCCTATTTAAATTTATCCAGTGCAATTTTTGCTTTGACAGGGCCAAGACACTTTTTTATTTAAATTATGTTTCTTGAATTACTCTGATATAGTGTCTGACATATGCTGGAAACAATTCTAGATAATGTCCAGATTCCAGGTGTTGCAAAAATTTAACATGCAAGGAGATCATGGATATTTGCCTTTCTTATGGGAGCAGTGAGAAGTGAAAGCAGGTGTGAAGCAGATTTAGGATACAATCACATTTGCATTGTGAGACCACTGAGGCTGCTACGTGGAGATCAGCAGTGGCAAAGTTAGATGAGAAGGAGTACATAGCAACAGTCTATGTTAGAAACAGTACATGTAATAGGAGAGTAGTGTGGGAAATAGAAAGAAATGTAAGTATTCAAGATGTGTGTGTGTGTGTGTGTAATGGATAACACTTGGTCATTACTGGAATATAGGAAGTAAAGAAGAGATTTAGGTTAACTCCTTACTTTCTGATTAAACTTGGGTCACGGAGAGAGAGAGAGAGAGAGAGAGAGAGAGAGAGAGAGAGAGAGAGAGAGAGAGAGAGAGAGAGAGAGAGAGAGAGAGAACCAGAAAGAAGGTTAAGTATTTGGGAGGAAAGATAACATATATTAAGTTAAAGACACCTAAGGAACATCTAAATGGGTGTTATGTGAAGTTAGATATGTAAGTTTGGGGTTCAGTGGAAGTTTCAAGACAAAATATATAGATCTTGGAGTCCTCCTGGATACAGAAGACAAAGTAGCAGATGGAGGAGAAAATGGTCATAGAGGAAGGGGAGTCCTAGGGTCAAGTTTTGCACAGTTTTGAACACTGGCTGGCAGAGAAGACTGAGCCTGCAAGTGAGACATAAAAAGAGTAAAAGAGATGGATCTCTTACCCTTTGAGACAGCATGGAAGGACCCGGACAGTGTTAAGCTAAGTGAAATAAGCCAGTCAGAGAAAGGCAGTATCACATGATCTCACTCATATGTGGAATCTAATGAACAAAATAACTGATGAACAAAATAGATCCATAGACATAAAAGCATGGAATAGACTGATGAAGAATCTCAGAGGAAAGGAGAGTGGGGAGCAGGAAGAGATTAACCTAAGAACTTATGTGCACATATACATAACCCCTGGACACGGAGAATAGTGCAGTGAAGGCCTTGGGGGAGGCTGAGCTGGGGGTCAATAGGGGAAAAAAGAGGACATCTGTAATATTTTCAACAATAAAGATAAATTTATAAAAAGAATTATCAAATTAAATTAAGGAATAGAATCTGCAAACTGAGGTGCTGAGGAGATCAAGGCAAGAGAATATTCATTGAGGAAGTTGTCACCTGTAGTGATTTACCAAAATAAAAAAAATGCATAGAAGGAGAATGGAATAATATCTTTGGATTGGCAACAGAGAGTTCCTTGGTTATTTTAGCAAAAGTTAATTTAGTGGAGTGAAGCACTTAGAAATAACATTGAAATAGATTAAAGAATGGGAAAGTAAAATGAAACCAGTAACTGCCAAAAAAGAGAAAAAATCAGAAAGTAGGTCACTGAAGAAGAGGAGATACAGGGCAGTGCATATAATATTTTGGTTTAAGTAAGATTTTCAAGGATTGAAGAGATTTAAGCATGTTTAAACAACAATGGGGGATTTTGAGGGAAAAAAAAGATTTAACATGCCTGAGATAGAAAGAACAATCAATAATTTAATGTTTCTACTAAGGTAAGTCACAAGTGGAATAAAAGAGGATTTAAAATACTCTAATTTGGCTTGACTTCTGAGTTCAAAATATTTATATTAAACACATGAAGAATTATATTTATACACTAATTTATTGTGTAAGGAAATGAGACATTAAGAAACTCAGATAGATTTCTTTTTAATAAAATAGAAAATTGTTGAATGTCTTCATAGTAAAATAAACTATAGGATCTCTAAGATGATGGAACTGTACAAGTTAAAGATTAGGAATTAAAATCCATTTAAAGTCAGGAATGAGATAAATACAAATATAATTAATCAAATATGAACATGTTGGGTATGAAAATTATATGTAAACTGAAGAAAGGACATATCAAGTTGCAATGTGAACAAAAGTTTGTTGGTGGAAGATAGGACATGTTGAGAGAACCACCTGTACTATGTTGTGCTCAATCTCCTACACTATGGTTAGTTTCATTCAATGAAATAGAACTGATCACTGTTAAGGGATGTGATAAAATCATGGGCAGAAACTAATCTGCTGAGCTAAAATATGCAAAGAAGTGAGGACCAAGGCAGAACACCAGCAATGACTCAGAATTTGGGGTATAGCTTGGCCCTGTGCATTGCTGCTGCCAAATTGATTACAAAGTCTTTCCAGAAGAAACGTATTATTTAAGAGAAATATGAAAAATCAACGTTAGGTAATAAGCTAAACATCCTATCTAATAAAAGAGTAATATGCAAATTAACCGTTACTCTGCTACACCCACAAGCCATGCCCACCAACCAATCAGGAGTGAATATGCAAATAAACCCAACCAAGATGGCTACCGCCACAGAGAGCAGGAGGGAGGCATGGGTTTCCCCAGCAAAGGAGGAAGCAAAGCTTTCCACCTGCCCTTGCTGGCCTAGGCCTCCACTCAAGGCTACAAAGTTTCAATTATAGAAGATACATAAACCCCAACAGAAATGGCTGCCGCGATGGAGCAAGCACAAGGCTTGGCTCTGCTCCAGGCTACAAAGTTTCAATTGTAGAAGATAAATAAACCCCAGATACAGGGGCCTCCGCTTGGGTTGCCAGGAGGCATGGCCAGCCTGCAAACCACCACAGGCCCCTCACCCAGGCCGCCCCATGCCCCAAGAGAACCCCCACCCTGATCCGGGACACCCTTCAGGGCAAACCAGCTGGCCCCCACCCGTGCACCAGGCCTCTATCCTATCTAATAAAAGAGTAATATGCAGATTGACCATCACTCCAACACACAAGAGGGCTGCACCCATGTGGTCAAAGATCCTGCCCTCATGTGGACACAAGATGGCCACTTCAAGATGGCCAGCAGGGGAGGGCAGTTGGGAGGGACAAGGTCTCCAAGGGAGGGCAGTTAGGGGTGACCAAGTTGGCAGAGGAGGGAAGTTGGGGCA
Source organism: Plecotus auritus (assembly GCF_963455305.1). Taxonomy (NCBI): domain Eukaryota; kingdom Metazoa; phylum Chordata; class Mammalia; order Chiroptera; family Vespertilionidae; genus Plecotus; species Plecotus auritus. The sequence continues at coordinate 45,454,438 of NC_137775.1, forward strand.
ACCAGGCCTGCAGGGGAGGGCAGTTAGGGGTGACCCAGCTGGCAGAGGAGGGAAGTTGGGGGCAACCAGGCCTGCAGGGAAAAGCAGTTGGGAGGGACCCAGTCCTACAGGGGAGAGCAGTTGGGGGAGACCAGGGCTGCAGGGGAGGGCAGTTAGGGGTGACCAGGCCTGCAGGGGAGGGCAGTTAGGGGCAAACAGTCTGGCAGGGGATTAGTTGGGCATCAATCAGGCTGGCAGGGGAGTGGTTAGGGCAGCCCTGGGCAAACTACGGCCTGTGGGCTGGATCCGGCTGTTCTATCCGGTTCTCTTGCTCTCCCCTCCGCTCCTTTACTTTGAATTTATATTAGTTCACACAAACACTCCATCCATGCTTTTGTTCCGGCCCTCCGGTCCAGTTTAAGAACCCATTGTGGCCCTCGAGTCAAAAAGTTTGCCCACCCCTGGGTTAGGGGGTGATCAGGCTGCCAGGCAGAAGTGGTTAGGGGCAATCAGGAAGGCAGGCAGGTGAGCAGTTGGGAGCCAGCAGTCCTGGATTGTAAGAGGGATGTCCGACTGCCTGTTTAGGCCTGATCCCGGAGGGCAGTCAGACATCTCTCAAGGGGTCCCAGACTGGAGAGGGTGCAGGCTGGGCTGAGGGACACCCCCGCTCCCATGCACGAATTTCGTGCACCGGGCCTCTAGTCTATATATAAAAGCCTAAGTGACTGGCTGGTCGCTATAACGTGCACTGACCACCAAGGGACAGATGCTCAATGCAGGAGCTGCCTCTTGGTGGTCAGTGCACTCCCACAGTGGAAGCCCCACTCAGCTGACCAGGATGAGCCGGTCTGGCATGAGCGGGAGCGGCTCCTCCCCGGATCCCTACAGGCCATGCTGAGGGACCCCACTTGTGCACAAATTCATGCACCAGGCCTCTAGTGAAATAATATCATTCTCTGTAAGGAGAGAAATGAGATGATGACAAATTAGAGCATAGGTGCTCACATAGAGTGGTCAAGTAAAATAAATATTTAATTAGTACAAATTAAATTAAAGAGCATCTTGTTTTACTCCTTAATTTCACAGATGAGAAATTTCACTGGTAAGAAAAAAAATTACCAGTGAAGGTAGATTTGTAAAGAGAAAAATGATGATAGGATTTGTGACATCATGGCTTTATAGAAGAATTTTACTTATATAATAAAATTATTTCTTTGGCAAAAGTGTAAAGCCTTTCTAAGTATCATCCTTAGAGTTATGCCATGCATAGTAATTTAGACAGGTAATGTAAAGGACATAAATTAAATGACATTTCAGAGACATTGTTTGGAATGAATATGAAAGTCAAAGCCCTACAGAGGAATAGCATATTTAAAATTTTCTAAATAAAATCATAGTATTTCCTCATGCAACTGAATCCCATCACACTGAGTACTCAAAACAATTTCTTTTCTTTTTTCTTTTTCTACTTTTTTTCTTTTGTGCCCACATTAAAGACAATTTTCTTTCTATGTTACAGCAAATGGATTTAGGATGTCAATGTTTAGCATTGTTTATTGTGTCAAAATGCTGAGTCTTGTAAGCTGATTTGATCTTTGCTACATCAGCACAAAACAAATAAAACCAGTTCATAAGGCAATGTATTTTTATAATAGCATTTTTCCTGGACTCTGAAACACCAACAAAATAATGAGAAAAAGGGATTCTTCTCAAGAATAACCTTTCAAATAATAAGAAATGCAATGCTTTTTAAAATTCACAGATGCCAAATGATATTGTGTTTTAAAAAGAACATTTAGTATAAATACCTTAATATTTAAAACATATAATGATTTAAAATTTTAGGATAGCCCTGGCTGCCGAGGCTCAGTTGGTTGAGTATCATCCTGTGCACTGAAAGGTCTCTGGTTTGATTCCCCATCAGGGTACACATACTTAGGTTGTGGGTTCGATCTCTGGTTGGAATACTCCTGGGAGGCAATCAATTAATATTTCTCTCTCTCTCTTTCTCTCTCCCACTTCCTTCCCCTTTTCTCCCTAAAATCAATAAAAATATTTTTTTAAATAAAAAAAATACTTTTTCACTTAACTCTAAATAAAGTTTGCAACCTGAAATTATTCGGTTCTTTGCAGATCTCATGTAAGTAATAGTTTTAGGCAACATTTTTTCCTGACCATTTAAGAGAGAGAGATTTAGAACTTCTAAGATGTTATAAGAAGAGTGTTTTGAAATTTTGTTTCTATCCCCTTTGAGAAGTTTATGAGATTTAATAAAACAAAGGTTTACTGGTATTCTGCTTGCATAGATCTTTTCTTCTATCTGGAGCAACATATTTTATAAATACAATGTCATATTCTTTTTTAAAAAAAATACCTTTGGCTAAAATTTCTTGAGTACACAAATGCATTCTTCACCTCAATTCATTCTGATGCTGTCAAGTATAAATTAAACTTTAGCAACCATCTTGTGCTCATTGAACCTGTTTTTATAAATGTCAGAAAGCCAAAAATATGGTAAGAAAAGAACATATTTATCTGACCTCTGGAAGTAAGAATTTAAAATTAATATTTTAAATATGTTCTAGAGGAAACTTTATTTCCATGAATGTGACAGAAAATCTTCAACATATATATTGCTTGAAATATCATAACCACAAACATCAACACACAAATAATTATTTTGTAATATGGTTTATTATCCTATATAATAAAAGCCTAGGTGACATTGTGTGACATCATCACAAGATGGCCACCCTCATGTCGTCAAAAGATGGCTGTCACTAGATGGCCGCCACAAGATGGTCACGACAAGATGGCCAGCAGGGGAAGGCAGTTGTGGGTGATCAGGCCTGCAGGGGAGGGCAGTTGGGGGCGATTGGGCCAGCAGGGGAGGGCAGTTGGGGGTGATTGGGCTGGCAGGGGAGCAGTTAGGCATCAATCAGGCCAGCAGGGGAGTGGTTAGGGGGTGATCAGGCTGGGAGGCAGAAGCGGTTAGGGGCAATCAGGCAGGCAGGCAGGCCAGTGGTTGGGAGTCAGCAGTCCCAGATTGTGAGAGGAATGTCTAACTGCCGGTATAGCCCTGATCACCAGATTGGGCCTAAACTGGCAGTCAGACATCCCCCTTGGGGTCCCAGATTGGAGAGGGTACAGGCCGAGCTGAGGGACACCCCCCTCCATGCACGAATTTCATGCATCAGGCTTCTAGTATATATTAGACATCTTGACTGCAACTCAGATTCTTCAATAAAGTTAAGCAGGTGGTACAATACCCAAAGCATCTTGAAGAAACCTAAAAAGTACTTTATATTATAAACTCACTTCTTTTTATCTAAAACTATTCATGAAAAAAATGTTTTAGCTCCTAAACCATAATGTCTGGTAGAATTAGTTAAAGTTTGGTAAAAGAATAAATATGGTGAAATATCTTTAAAAAGCAAGTAATTTTTTATTATTTTTTGTAATTACCAAAATTAGGTCATATTTGGCACTTACTCAAATTATTCCTTTTCAATAAATTCCACATGACCAATTTTATTTCTAATGTTAATTTCAATATTTTGTTAAAATGCCATAATAATCTTTCTTATTCTGTTATGAAAAAGTCACATGTAATATTTCATAATATATGGTTTGAATAAAAGCCCATATCAAGGTCTCTGTTGGTAAAGGAGAATTTGGCTGAGATTTTCATTTTAATTTTTTATTACAGTAAATAAATTACCAACAATACTGGAACATATGTGCTAGGTAAGAACAGCTGAGCCCTATCTGGACTCATCTGACCTTGGTCATTAGGAAATTAGAGTTAATTCAGGAAAACAGGACTGAAGCCATATGTGGTTCATATCAAAGGTGGAGCTGAGGCTAGTGCAGTGATCTGGAAACATTTGGTTGTTAGCAAACCTGTCAGTCCTTGGAATAATTCTGGCAGTTTTATCTGAAAGCATCTGCAAACTCTTAAAACAGGATATCTGAAGGGAAGGGCAATGGAACAGAGGGAATTGCTCTTCTTGGTCTTACTGAGAGTTAGGCAAGGAATAAGAGAGAGTTAGGCAAGAAATAAATGAACATAACATGATAGGCAGCAAGTTTAAAACCATTTGGTACAGTTAAAAGCCGTTATCCACTTTTGGGAATTGAACCAGTATTAAGATAGTTCATCCTGCACTCTACAAAATCACTGCCAGTCTCCAGTCACTGCATTTAATTCCTTAAATGAGGTATCTTGAATGTTTTGGGTCAGTTTTTTTTCTTTTGTTACAATTAATAGAAATCAGCAATATATTTTATTGTCATTTTGCCAAATTTAAATAAAATTAGAAAACCCGATTTCATTTGGTCAGTGGAGAATCTTGAATATGCCACAGTTTCTTGGCCCTATCAAATAAAAAGTTTTCCTACCAATTGCAGGGGAATGTTTTGAGGAATAAATGAGAAAATTCATATAAATCATATTTAACAAGCAGATTTTATTTATATTGCAAGTTTATATGATCAATCAATGGAGAAACATAGTAACACTATGCTAGGACTGCAGCACAGGTCTCTGCATTCCTATATCTATGCCTTTATTTTTTTGTATAATTTATAACTTTTAGGAATATGGAAACATCCTACCTCTCCTCCCCTACTTCCCTGTAACCTGATCTAATAACCCCACTGAGCCAGATTTGCAAACGTATCCCGAACCCTTGCTGAGAGAGCATCATTAACCTGCATGGCTTATCTCATGACACCTTTCCACAAAGGGAGACTCTGGGGCAGGGAAGTCTTATTTTAAATCTCAGCTCATCCTATGGAATGCTTCACTTGCTTACTCATTTACTCATTATTTCATTCCCATATTTACGGAGCACCAGCTTGGTGTAATGACCATGTCTGACACTGAACAGGCAGAGATGAACCAAAAACGAGTCATGCCCCTGTCCTAACAAAGCTTAAAGTCTCCTAATGTGTGACAAGTAAACTAAAAATTACAAAACGGTGTGACAGCTGAGGCATAACCTAATTGATGAGACGTGGGATGACAGAAAATCAGAGGAAGTAGTTCTCATTCCTTTAAGATTCAAATCAGTCACAGTGTCGCTGGTCAAATTATCGGAGCAAATTATTGTCTGTCACCATGCCAGAACCTGTTCTAGGTTTTCTAAACTTTATTGAGAGATGATGCAAACCTAAGGATATGGCTTGCAGTTGGTCTTGCCTTTGTTTCACAGAAAAAAGAAAAAGAAAAGAAAACATGTATGGGAACAGATTCAAAGACCAATCCAAAGCCTTCTTATAGCAAAACTCTTTTTATCTTGTATTCTCTTCACTTCTCTTTCTGTCTAGTACCCTTGATCCCATAGAGAATCCTTCATTTCATGGTTTGGATTCCACCACATACTTTTTTTCCCCACTCAAAACTCCCTTTATCTGACAACATTTAAGCATATTTAAGTCTTTTAGATCTTAACTTCCTTTCCTCTAGTTAACTTTCTTTCACCCAAAATGGTCTTTCTAAATCTCAAACTGGGCCATTTCAAACCATACTTAATTAACTGACATATATGGCTCCCTGTTACTCCTAAAATGAAAGGGGATTAATAACACAGGTTACAAAACTTTAACAGGCAAAGCCAGTCGTCTATTTCTTCCTTATTCTTCTTTAACAAACTTCTTTCTAACGGGATATACATTCCCATCCTCTCCTTCATAGCAAGTTGGCCAGTTAACCCAATCGTATCTCCATTGATATAATTAGGAAACATTAATGGAGCTTTGATGAATTCTTCTTGATAAGGCAGACTCAGTTGGCATATTCCCTGTGCTTCCCTAGACAGGTTCAATGTCCTCAAAGTACATACACCCAATCATGGAAGTTTTTAATTATGCATTCTATTGGTTCATTTCTGTATTCTTTATGGCTCTTGTTGAGTCATAATGTTAGGTACATCTTTGTACCTAGTATGAGTATTGGCAGAAAGGTACTCTATAAATGACTCAACAAATGAGCAGAGTAAATTAATCCTATCTAATAAAAGAGTAATATGCAAATTAACCATCACTCCACTACACCACAAGCCACGTCCACCAGCCAATCAGGAGCGCGTATACAAATTAAACCAACCAAGATGGCTGCAGCCACTGAGCGAGGAGGAGGCTTGGGTTTCCCCGGCAATGGAGGAAGCCAAGCTTTCCGCACACCCTGGCAGGCCCAGGCCTCCACTCAAGGCTACAAAGTTTCAATTATAGAAGATAAATAAATCCCAACAAAAATGGTGGCAGCCACAGAGCTGGAGAGAGCAGGAGGTTTGAGTTGCCCCCAGCGGTGGAGGAAGCCAAGCTTCCTTGCCACCCTGGCCAGCCCAGGCCTACACTCAAGGCTACAAAGTTTCAATTATAGAAGATAAATAAATCCCAACAAAATGGCTGCGGCCATGGAGCAAGCAGGAGGCTTGGCTCCCCTCAATGTTACAAAGTTTCAATTGTAGAAGATAAATAAATCCCAGATACCAGGGCCTTTCGTTTGGGTCGCTGGGGGCATGGCCAGCCTGCAAACCACCACAGGCCCCTCACCCAGACCACCCCACACCCCAAGGGAACCCACACCCTGATCCGGGAAACCCTTCAGGCAAACCAGCTGGCCCCACCCATGCACCAGGCCTCTATCCTATCTAATAAAAGAGTAATATGTAAATTGACCATAACTCCAACACACAAGATAGCTGCCCCCATGTGGTCAAAGATCCTGCCCCCATGTGGACACAAGATAGCCACGACAAGATGGCCAGCAGGGAAGGGCAGTTGGGAGGAACCAGGCCTGCAAGGGAGGGCAGTTGTGGGTGATCAAGCCTGCAGGGGAGGGCAGTTAGGGGTGACCAGGCCAGCAGAGGAGGGAAGTTGGGGGTAACTGGGCCTGCAGGGAAGGTCAGTTGGGTGGGACCCAGGTCTGCAGGGGAGAGCAGTTGGGGGAAAACCAGGGCTGCAGGGCAGGGCAGTTAGGGGTGACCAGGCCTGCAGGGGAGGGCAGTTAGGGGCAATCAGGCTGGCAGGGGAGTGCCTAGGAGGTGATCAGGCTGGCAGGCAGAAGCAGTTAGGGGCAATCAGGAAGGCAGGCAGGCGAGCAGTTGGGAGCCAGCAGTCCTGGATTGTGAGACGGATGTCCGACTGCCCGTTTAGGCCCGATCCTGGTAGGCTTGGGCCTAAACGGGCAGTTGGAGATCCCTCGAGGGGTCCCAGATTGGAGAGGGTGCAGGCTGGGCTGAGGGACACACACTCCCGTGCACGAATTGCATGCACCGGGCCTCTAGTGAAATTATAAAAGGCAATTAGCTATGAAACACTAGGTTATTATCAAAACTATATAGCAGAAGAGTCATCCCTAGGAAATGCAATAATATATTTATTATTAATTTTGAGAGGTATTAACTATACATAAATTTATTATAGAATAGCTGAAGGAAATATTCAGATCATGAAAATGTATTAAATCTCATTTTTATGCATATATGTTTAAATAATGGGATAATGTCCACTAACATTGTAATTTATTAAAGGAAGACTTGGGTCAATATTGCTGATAAAATAAATAACACATATTCTTAGCTGTTTTTAAAAAACTACTCTTGACTGAGAACTTATTATGTGCAAAATGCTGTGTTAAGCATTTTAAATACATGATGTTATTTAAACTCTTATATCCCTGATGGATAGGTTATGTGAAATCCAAAAGGTGAGAAAAGTGAGATTTTAGGGTAATTAAACATCTCAATTCAAGGTTTAAGGCAGACTTTTAATTTATATGCTAAAGCAACTTGCTGTGACTTATAACAGTATACACAATTTTGCTAAAATTCTCTTTCTGTAATTAGTCTTTTGTGTTATTTAAGAGTGACTTAGTGATAAACCAAAATATATTTTCTAAAGTAAGTAATATACAATGAAGCAAAATAGATGCAAGACAATAGATTCTGGCTCACTAATTAAACTATAATAAACTTAAGAGGAAACACCTAAAACACTTCCACAGAAGAATAATATATGTAATGAAACCCAAAGAACAAAAACCAAAAAATCGAATAGAAATACAAAAAAAAAAGCAAAAACAGAATGCTGTGCATAGCATGATTGATTTAAATAGTTTTCAAGAACCATCCTTTGAAATTAATTTCCAAAAATGATCATTTCAAGCATGTGTTAAGCGATTCCTCAATACAGCTGAATTTAATCTTATGAGTGTAATAAGAATAGTTTGAGTATATGAGTGCCTTTGTGATATGTTGACAACCTGTTCATCTCCCACTTAAACCCATGAGGAAGTGCAGGAAGAATATTGTAAGCACCTAGAGGCTAAAAATGATCCAAATCCCAGGCCAACATACATGAAACACAATAAGTATCTATTATTTGGCAGCATGGGGTTCCTTCCAGGCGGCAGTGCTAATAAGAATAGATAAGACAGTGATATGATTTTATTACTGTATACTGTCCTCCATCAAAGGCAGTGGGAGAGACAGCCTGCATGTATTCTAACCTTAACACTTAGGTATTTAACTAAAATTACTTTCCACATGACCTCATTCTTTATTTTGACAGAAAACTCTACTAGAAGCTTCTGTATATACTTAGAGTGGAAATAGCTAAGTCATATGTAGCTATCCCTCTAATTAGTATTCATCACTTCCTAGTACGTAATAATCATTACAATTTAGTATAGACATTTGAATTATCTTTTATGTACTGTCTCAATCATATTGGTAATTAATTTTCTTCTCTTCTATCAAGGTAGTCAATTTGGAACCTAACTACTTTCTATTTTATTTTTTTATAACTCCCATCTCTGAGTTAGAGCCACGTATCTGGGTGGATAAAGGGTCTGATTATCTCATTCCATTTTATATCTGCTTGCAGAAGCTTAAGCTTTACTTTTGTTCAGTACGCTCCATAATAGGGATGCCTGTGCGAGGCCTCTTTCTCCACAGACACGGTCACTCAAGAAGAGTAGATTAAGTATCAAGCTTTTTATACGAGAGACCTATGTTGTTTTCTAAATAGGTCAATCCTTCAACTCTCTTTAATCACAAATAACCTTCTATATAATCCATAGAACTTTCAACTTCCCTTTCAGATAGATGCTCATATTTTTAGAGTGGATTACCAAATATACAGCAGTATATTTAAATTTTTTAAAAAAGCAAATGAATAAGCCAGGCTTCCAAAGTATAGTTACAGGAAATATGTTTGTGCATGTGAGTGTGAGTGTATTTTTCTATTTAACCAGCCAATGTTATCAAATTTTAGAATAAGGAACAACTATTAAACTGAAAAACCTATCTATCTTGCTTCTAGTTCATTGAACAAAGTGCATAAAGCTTTTTATTATGCTTTATGGAGTTTATTTTAGAATGTTACCTAGTTAATTGTACATAAGTGATTTGTCAAATTATAGTAAAAGGACTCATTTAAAATGAAAATAAAATACAGTTAATTATAAAAACTAAAAAGGAAAAGTATTCTGAGAGGTACTAACTATACATAAAGTTATTATGGAATTGCTGAAGGAAATATTCAAGCTTGAATGTATATTTATGCCATATAATGTCAACAAACTTAAAAAACAATGTATATTGCTTGATAAATATTTAAATCTATCTATACTTATAAAAACCAAGAACATTTTCTGATATATTTATATCCATAGCTTTTATATTTAAATGTATTGGCATCAGCCTGGTCATATTGTGGTTGAAACAAATGAAGAAAACAAAAACTGGTCCTAGCCAGTTTTTGCTCAGTGGATAGAGCATCAGCCTGCAGACCAAAGGGTCCCAGGTTCAATTCCGGTTAAGGGCCTGGGTTGTAGACTCAATCCCTAGTAGGGGACATGCAGGAGGCAGCCAATCAATGATTCTCTCTCATCATTGATGTTTCTCTCTCTCTCCTCCCTCTCTCTCTCTCTCTCTCTCTCTCTCTCTCCTTTCCTCTCTGAAATCAATAAAAATAGAGTAAAAACAAAACAAAAACAAACAAACTGACTCACTCTCACAAAAGCAGCTTTTTAAAATTAGAAATTCATTTTGGATTGAGTTGAAGTTTCAAGGGCACTTTAAAAATTACAACCATAATTCAACTTTCTCAATACATAAGCATAGGAACTCATCTGTAACTAAAAATGCATGAAATTAGATATGGATGAATTTAGTTCAATAAAAGAGACAGCAACTGAAAATATGGTGCAAAATGAAAATACTAAACCTAACATAGAAATGTGAATAAAAATGTCAAGAAATCTCTAAAAAGAAAAAAGAGTAAACTAGATCATCACTTCCACTTTCATTAATGAGTATTAAAAATATAAACTAGTAATTACCTAAATGTAAGTTGATTAATAGCATTAGTGAGATTTGAAGTATAAATAATATAAAATATCTGAAGAGAAACTTAAAGTTCAGTAAATATAACTTTTTATATATAATATATACACATAATTATTCACCTTGTTGAGAGAATCATTTTATCTATTTAATTACTGTCAGAGAAAGTAAAAATGAAGGTCTAATTTACCTTCAGTATTTATATGTAATGATAATTTTGCATTTAAGTATTCTAGGAAAACAAAGTACTTTACTTTGAAACTTAGTACCTGTGGAGGTAATAATAACAAAACATATCTAAAATACAATGCAGTATTATTTGAACTTTTACTGTTTAGTCATTATTTTTACAGCTAGATTTTCTATTCTCCCACAAAAGAGGTTTTTCATAAAAAGCATTAGTCTTTTCACTAGAATGTATTTGTTAAATTTTTACTTCCTATAAAACTGTTTGGGACCATTTCCAGAAAGCACATAGTTCTCTGTAAAGAGAAAATGAACAATAACTTCTTTGTATATGGACAGCGTCAAATCAATACATCCAAATGTACACTTCAAAGTAGTCACTTAATTTAAAACTTGCTTGCATTTTAAATGTTTTTAAGAATTGCCTTCAGATGTTACACTATATCTTTTTAAAATTAATAATAGTTGGTTTGGAATATTAGTTACATTAGTTTCAGGTATATAGCATAGTGATTTAATATTTTTATACCTTCCAATGTGATCACCCCACTAATTCTACTAATCCTTTTTCACCATGCAAACTTACCTCAATATTATTGACTATAATATATCCTTTAATTTTTTTATTTGAAATATGTTTTTATTGATTTCAGAAAAGGAAAGTGGGAAGAGAGAGAGAGAGAGAGAGAGAGAGAGAGGGAGAGAGAAGGAGAAAGAGAGAGAGAGAGAGAGAGAGAGAGAGAGAGAGAGAGAGAGAAAGAGAGAAAGAGAGATATCAGTGAGGAGATATCAGTGAGAGAGAAACATGGGTCGGGTACCTCCAGCACCTCTCCTACTGGGGATGAAGGCTGCAACCCTGGCATGTGCCCTGGCCAGGCATCTACCTAACAACCTCCTGGTGCATACCAGCCACACTGGCGGAGCTATACTATATCTTTTTAAATACTCTCATTATTAACATTTTTATGTCCTATTAGGGAAAATTTTGCATTTGAAATTAAATCAAAGTATTTAGAGTAAAAAAAAAATGTATATTTAAGCCATAGACTATTATTGTTGTTATTGTTGTAAAGGCAAAGATAGCTATAAAGTAAAGGAGCTGGTTGGTATTTGTGCATGTAAGTGTGTACTAAAATTATTTCCAAAATGAAAGCTTTGTGAATATTTTTTAGCAATCAGATTATCAAAGGGGGTGTCCTGAGGCATTCCCTTTGTGGAATGGCATTCATGCTGGATACAATCTATAGTATCAGTACACATAGTCTTTTTAACTTTAGAGGTTTTTTTCTTTATTGTGTTTCCATTTATTTTATAGACAAATATCCTATATAATAAAGAGGTAATATGCAAATTGACTATCACTCCAACACAAAAGATGGCCACCCCCATGTGGACACAAGATGGACACCACAAGATCGCCAGCAGGGGAGGGCAGTTGTGGGCGATCAAGCCAGCAGGGGAGGGCAGTTGGGGGGGGACCCAGGCCTGCAGGGGAGGGGAGTTGGGGGGGGGACCAAGCCAACAAGAAAAGGCAGTTAGGGGCAACCAGGCCTGCAGGGGAGGGCAGTTGTGGGGGGTGACCAGGCCTGCAAGGGAGGGCAGTTGGGGGCGACCAGCCTGCAGGGGTGGGCAGTTAGGGGTGACTAGGCCTGCAGGGGAGGGCAGTTGGGGGAGGCCAGGCTGGCAGGGAAGGGCAGCTGGGGGCAACCAGGCTGCAGGGGAGGACAGTCAGGGGCAATTGCACCGGCAGGGGAGCAGTTAGGTATAGATCAGGCTGGCAAGGGAGTGGTTAGGGGGTGATCAGGTTGGCAGGCAGAAGTGGTTAGGGGTAATCAGGCAAGCAGGCAGGCAAGCAGTTGGGAACCAGTAGTCCTGGATTGTGAGAGGGATGTCCAACTGCCCGTTTAGGCTCAATCCCAGTGAGATCGAGCCTAAACAGGCAGTTGGACATCCCTCAAGGGGTCCCAGATTGGAGAGGGTGCAGGCTGGGCTAAGGGAAACACCTCCCCCGTGCACAAATTTTGTGCACCGGGCCTCTAGTTATATATAAACTAAATCTGCCTGCAATCTTTTTAACACCTGTGTAGTAACATGAAGTGAAATTGGATGTTTCAGTTGAGGTACCAAGAAACAACTGATATAAAACACAGAATAAAGTGTGAAAAACACAACCATGAAGACATTTCATAGTAGATCTAGAAGCAATTAAATGATTTAAAAAGACAATGAAGAATAATAACAACGAACAGTTTGAGGATAATTTAGGAGAGAGCTATGCATTGGTTTATTGGTGGGAATATGTGTGGCATGTACCTCATATTCATTCCCAAACTGGTTGACAGGTAACAACTACCATCAGCTGACACAGAGAACCAGTGCCCCTCATACAGTTAGGAAAGCAAAAGAATAAATGCCTATATGAGAAGTGACAGCATCCATTTCCAGGGTGGCACAGAGGTGTTTGAATCCCCAGGATGAAATGCAGGCTATGAGTAAGAATGTTAGTGTTTGCCCCCCCGCCCCCCCCCCCAAAAAAAAAGCAGTTGCCACAGGAAGATGCAGCTGTCTTTCCAGTTAGCATTAACCCAGCAGTTGCTGAGGTAGATGTCACACCACTTCACCAGGAGCCTGTTGTTGATTCTAATGAATTTGCAGATGTTGAGGAATGCTACCTTTGCTGAAGGAGAGTTTCCTGTTACAACATCCATCAAAAAGATGTCAAGAAGGCATCAAACCAGATGGTAAAGACAAGTTTCTAGATAGCAGTTTGACTGACTTCAGCCCTAAATTTTGGCTGATAACATGTTTTTGACTTGATAAAGGTATCAGAACTGCTAGTACAACCAACTAATTTGCCTAAGCAAATGCTACCAGTTAAATATCTATTTGAATGAAGCCACAGCAAAATTATTTGTTTTAAAAAATTGAAGCATATACTAGTAGTACACTGAAAACTATTCCTTAAAATCATTTTATAGGAAAGAAACCCAAAATGTTTGAACATTTATTTCAAATGAAATAAAATGCCATTAGAATGCCTCATAGAATTTTTAAAGTATTTGTAGTTACTGTTAGAATACACATTCCATTATTACTAAAATAATTAATTAAAAATTAACTTTTCTTTCAAATATTTCCTTGTACATTGCCATTTAAATATATATATATACACACACATACTAGAGGCCTGATGCTCAAAATCTGTGCAAGGGGCTCCGGCCTCACAGCCCCTCACAGCCTTGGCTGGCCCTCTCAGCTCTGGCTTCATCCAGAAGGTCGTCCAGACAGTCATTCTGCTGTTCGGTCTAATTAGCATATTAGCTCTTTATTATATAGGATATCGCTAAACTTACAATAAAGGTATAGCTATTTACTGCACACAAGTGATCAAATATGCACACATATGTCTGCTCTGACATTTCATAATTTCCAAAGTCTTCTAAATAAAATAATGATTTTTAGTAAATTTTCCTTAGGAGCTGTCATATGCCTATTTAACTAGGCATGTTACACAGTCATATAATTTCCTACCTAAAATCATATACAGTGTTCTTAAATGTGTGCATGTAACCCATACACAGCAGACACTTGGAAGTTATACAGAAAAATTCAGAGAAGTAAAGTAGAGATTTATGAATTTTTCTCAATAAGATGCTTTAGGTAGTAATTAATCTGGAAGTCATTGCCTTCCACTAAAAAGGCCTAAAGTCTATATCAATCTCTTTATTGCTGTCAGTGGGAAAAGAGAAGTTTCTCTTCTTTTTTTTATTTTCTTAATATATATATTTTTTAAAAAAATTGGTTTTAGAGAGAGAGGAAGGGAGAGGGATAGAAACATATCAGTGACAGAGAAACATTAATCAGCTGCCTCCTGCACGCCCCCTACTGGGGATTGGGACTGCAACTCAGGCTTGTGCCCTGACCAGAGACATCCTTGTTCATGGGTCAATGCTCAGTCATGGGAGTGTCTGCTCTTTAACAGTGTCTGTTGAAGGCATTTCAAAGAGAGTGAAGTGTAGGTCAGAGGGGAAGATGGCAACCGGCAGGAAGGTAGGAAGGGAGAGAGTGTGAGAGAGTGAGGAACCCATAGAGGAGAGTGTAGACGTGTGTGGTGTGTGTGTGTATGAGCTAGGGACAGTTAGATTCTGCAGGTCCTCCAAGGGGCTGCCAAACCGGGCAGTCTTAGATGGCGGAGCCCAGCGCACAAAGCGGACACTTCTGGGCGGCTGGTGCGGGCACGGAGACCACGCCATCTTGAGAAACAGAGCTGCTTGAGAGTAGGATCCTGGTCTCAGACACAAACCAGGACCCTGAAGCCACTGGGGACAGAGAACTGCGACCACAGCTTTAGACCAACAGACAACAAGAATCCAGACTTCCCGGCAGCAGATTTCTGTGAGTCAAAGAGCCTATCCCCCGCCCTGCAGGCTCGCGGATAGCACCATAGTAACTGATAGACCCGCCCTTCGCTCGAGCTTCAGCACCCCTACGGGAAATTGAGCTTGAAAGAGCGAGAGGACCACAGCACTGCGACTGGAATTTGAGAGACTGAAATCTCCCCACAATGCAATCAGGCAAACAAACCTGAAGCCCATGCAGGGCGGCAGTGCCACCTGACTTTGATTCTGGGCAAGCGCACACAGAAGTCAGTTTTCTGCAGTGTAGGCACGCCACAGAGCAATTGTGCAACCCAGTCCCCCATGGTGACCTGGACCCAGATTCTCCTGGCAAGAGGCAGCACTGAGCACCACCAACTTGACACTCTTTCTTACCGCGTGCGCCCGGGATCCCTGACTCACAGCACATTCACACTAAGAGCCAGTGACTCCAATTCTTGGTGCATGCGCACACAGGGACCCTGATTCTCAGCGAGATGCCGCACGAGGCAACAGAAACTCTGATACTCAATTCTGACTGAAAAAGAGTTCAGAGTAATGCTCGTGGAATTTATACATCGGATGGATGAGAAAATCAACAACCTATGCAAGAATCAGGAAGAAATGAAAAGTGATATAGCTACAATCAAAAACACCATGGAAAATTTCAACAATAGACTAGAAGAAGCAGAGGACCATATTAGTGAGTTAGAAGATCAGGTACAGAAACAAGCTCAATCTGAACAGCAATTGGAGAAAAAAAAATGAAAAAGCAGGAGGAAAGCCTAAGGGAGCTTTGGGACAACATGAAAAGAAGTAACATACGTATGATAGGGCTGCCAGAAGGACAAGAAGAGCAGCAAGGATTAGAAAATCTATTTGAAGAAATAATGACAGAAAACTTCCCAGATATGGGGAAGAAAAAAGTTACACAAGTACAGAGAGTCCCATGCAGGATCAACCCCAAAAGACCCATACCAAGACACGTCATAATTTCAATGGCAAATATCAATGACAAAGAGAGAATCTTAAAGGTGGCAAGAGAGAGACAGAGAGTTACCTACAAAGGAAACCCCATCAGATTATCAAATGATTTCTCAACAGAAACATATCAAGCTAGAAGGGAATGGAAGGAGGTATACAAAGTGTTGCAAAGCAAAGGAGTGAATCCAAGAATACTCTATCCAGCAAGACTATCAATCAAAATTGAAGAGGAAATCAGGAGCTTCGCAGCCAAAAATGGCTATGGGAGTTTATCACCACCAAACCAGCAATGCAAGAAATGCTAAAGTGAATACTGTAAAAAGAAGAAATAAACAGGTAAGAAGAAACACAGACACAAAAATAGATATGACTACAAACAAATACCTTTCAGTATTAACTTTAAACATAAATGGACTAAATGCTCCAATCAAAAGACATCAAGTGGCTGAATGGATAAAATAACACAACCCATATATATGCTGTCTACAAGAGACCCACCTCAGCACAAGAGACTCACACAGATTGAAAGTGAAGGGATGGAAAAATATCTTTCAGGCAAATGGAAATGAAAAAAAAGCTGGGGTAGCAATACTTATATCTGACAAAATAGACCTCAAAGTAAATGCCATAACAAGAGATAAGGAAGGCCACTTCATAATACTAAAGGGATCAATACAACAAGAGGATATATCCCTGATAAACATATATGCACCCAATGCAGGAGCACCCAAATACATAACAAAACTCCTGGAAGATATCAAGGGAGAGATCGACAACAATACAATCATAGTAGGGGACTTTAATACACCACTGACATCACTGGATAAATCCTCTAGACAAAAAATCAGCAAAGACACAGCAATACTAAATTACTCACTAGATCAGATGGACTTAACTGACATCTTCAGAACATTTCACCCCAAAGCCATGGAATATACGTTCTTTTCAAGTGCACATGGGACATTTTCAAAAATAGACCACATATTGGGTCACAAGCAGTGTCTCCCCAAATTCAAGAAGATTGAAATCATACCAAGCAACTTCTCAGACCACAATGCCATAAAATTAGAAATAAACTACAATAAAAACAATCCAAAAATCTCAAACACTTGGAAGCTGAATAGCATGCTATTAAATAAGGACTGGGTTACCAAAGATATCAAAGAAGAAATTAAAAGCATCCTGGAAACTAATGACAACAAAAACACAACAATCCAAATCTATGGGACACAATGAAAGCAGTCCTGAGAGGGAAGTTCATAGCTCTACAAGCCTACCTCAAAAAACAAGAAAAAGTAGTAGTAAATCATCTAACTCTACAACTCAAAGAATTAGAAAGAGATCAAAAAGAAAAGCCCAGAGTGAGCAGAAGGAAGGAGATAATAATGATCAGAGCAGAAATAAATGACATAGAGACCCAAAAAAAAAAAAAAATACAAAAGATCAACAAAACCAAGAGCTGGTTCTTTGAAAGGATAAACAAGATTGATGAACCTCTAGCCAGGCTCATCAAGAAGCAAAGAGAGAGGACTCAAATAAACAAAATCAGAAATTAGAGAGGCGAAATAATAACAGACCCCACTGAAATACAAAGGATTATTAAAAAATGCTATGAACAACTCTACTCCAACAAACTAGACAACCTAGAGGAAATGGACATATTCCTAAAAAATTACAACCTTCCAAAACTCAATCGGGAAGATTCTAATAATCTCAACAGGCCGATAACTATGGAAGAAATGGAAGCAGTCATCAAAAAGCTCCCAGCAAACAAAAGCTCGGGGTCACACGGCTTCACAGGGGAGTTATACCAAACATTCAAGGAAGAACTAAAACCTATCCTCCTCAGACTATTCCAAAAAATTCAAGAGGAAGGAACACTTCCAAGCTCATTCTATGAAGCCAGCATCACCCTAATACCAAAACCAGATAAAAACAACACAATGAAAGAGAATTATAGGCCAATATCCCTCATGAAAATAGATGCCAAAGTCCCCAACAAAATTCTAGCAAAATGGATCCAGCAATACATCAGAAAGATCATACACCATGACCAAGTAGGATTTATTCCAGGGATGCAAGGATGGTACAATATCCGCAAATCAATAAACGTGATACATCACATAAACAAATTGAGAGATAAAAATCACATAATCATGTCAATTGATGCAGAAAAAGCATTTGACAAAATCCAACACCCCTTCTAATCAAAACACTCAGCAAGGTGGGAATAGAAGGATCATACCTCAACATAATAAAAGCCATATATAAAAAACCCACAGCCAACATCATACTCAATGGACAAAAACTAAAACCATTTTCCCTAAGAGCATGAACAAGAAAGGGATGCCCACTCTCACCACTCCTGTTCACCATAGTACTGGAAGTACTAGCCATTGCGATCAGACAAGAAAAAGAAATAAAAGGCATCCGAATT
Organism: Plecotus auritus; assembly: GCF_963455305.1. Classification (NCBI taxonomy): domain Eukaryota; kingdom Metazoa; phylum Chordata; class Mammalia; order Chiroptera; family Vespertilionidae; genus Plecotus; species Plecotus auritus. The sequence goes on from NC_137775.1 coordinate 45,472,755, forward strand.
GAAAAAGAAGAAATAAAACTGTCCTTATTTGCAGATGACATACTATACATAGAAAACCCTAAAGACTCCATCAAAAAATTATTAGACTTAATAAATGAATTCAGCCATGTAGCAGGATATAAAATTAATGCCAAGAAATCTATGGCATTTCTTTACACCAATAGTGAACTTATAGAAAGAGAGACTAAAAAGCAATCTCATTTACCATCGCACCAAAAAAATTAAGATACCTAGGAATAAACTTAACTAAGGAGGTAAAAGACCTATATGCGGAAAACTACAGGACACTGAAAAAAGAGATAGAGGAAGACATAAATAGATGGAAGAACATACTGTGTTCATGGATTGATAGATTCAACATCATCAAAATGTCCATACTACCCAAAGCAATCTATAGATTCAATGCAATCCCCATTAAAATACCAACAGCATATTTCACAGACCTACAAAGAACTTTCCAAAAATTCATCTGGAATAAAAAAAGACCCCGAATAGACACAGCAATCCTGAGAAAGAAGAACAAAGTAGGTGGGATCTCAATACCAGATATCAAGCTGTATTACAAAGCCACTGTTCTTAAAACAGCCTGGTACTGGCACAAGAACAGACATATAGATCAATGGAATAGACTAGAGAACCCAGAAATCGACCCAAACCACTATGCTCAATTAATATTTGACAAAGGAGGCATGAACATAAAATGGAGTCAAGATAGTCTCTTTAACAAATGGTGTTGGGAAAATTGGACAGATACATGCAAAAAAATGAAACTAGACCACCAACTTACACCATACACAAAAATAAACTCAAAATGGATACAGGACTTAAACATAAGACGGGAAACCATAAAAATACGAGAGGAATCCACAGGCCGCAAAATCTCAGACATATGCCATAGGTACTTCTTCACTTACTGCTCCTAGGGCAATGGAAACTAAAGAGAAAATTAACAAATGGGACTACATCAAAATAAAAAGCTTTTTCACAGCAAAAGAAACCATCAACAAAACAACAAGAAAGCCCACTGCATGGGAGAACATATTTGCCAATGTCATCACCGATTAGGGTTTAATCTCCAACATTTACAGGGAACTCATACAACTTAACAAAAGGAAGATAAACAATCCAATCAAAAAATGGGCAACAGACCAAAATAGACACTTTTCGAAGGAGGACAGAAGGAAGGCCAAGAGACACATGAAAACATGCTCAAAGTCACTAATTATCCGAGAGATGCAAATCAAAACGACAATGCGATACCATCTCACACCTGTCAGAATGGCTATCATCAACAAATCAACAAACGACAAGTGTTGGCGAGGATGTGGAGAAAAAGGAACCCTCGTGCACTGCTGGTGGGAATGCAGACTGGTGCAGCCACTGTGGAGAACAGTATGGAGTTTCCTCAAAAAACTAAAAATGAAACTCGCATTTGACCCAATGATCCCACTTCTAGGAATATATCGCAAGAAACTAGAAAAACGAATCAGAAAGGATATATGCACCCCTATGTTCATAGCAGCACAATTCACCATAGCTAAGATTTGGAAACAGCCTAAGTGCCCATCAGCAGATGAGTGGATCAAAAAAATGTGGTATATCTACACAATGGAATACTATGCTGTGGTAAAAAAGAAGGAGTTCCTAGCATTTGCAACAACATGGATGGAGATGGAGAGTATTATGTTAAGTGAAATAAGCCAGGCAGAGAAAGATAAGTATCACATGATTTCACTCATTTGTGGAATATAATGAACGGCATAGACTCATGAACAAAAACAGATCCAGAGACTGAGAAACAGCACGTCGAACAGCACGTCATACCTCAGGGAAGGTAGGGGAGGGTGGGGATAAGGGGGAGAGATCAACCAAGGGACTTGTGTGCATGCATATGAGCCTAATCAATGGACACAGACAACAAGGGGGTGGGCATAAGTGGCGGGTGGGGGGTTATGGGGGAATAATTTGTGTTTTTGCCTCCCTGACAAAGTTTATATAAAGTTACAAAAAGAAATTGTCAGCCAGTTTGAAATTGAATTGCCATGGCCTAGAGCAAAGAATATCCTTACATGATATTATTCTACAATGTCATTATAACTTTAGATATTTTACAACAGCATATTGTACAATTAACCCAAACAAACTTACAAACTAATTCTTGGAATGTTTGGCAGCAATTTAAAAAAAAATAAAATAAAATAAAGAGGACATGAAAGGACTTAATCCCTTTCAGAAGGAATTAAGACACTGGGAAGGCACCTGAGCATTCTATATTGGCCGCTCTTGCCTTTTGTGCCAAGAGGGACCCTCTTCTCACAATCCAGTTGCCCTCAGCTGTTGCCTGAGCTTTCTGTTCATGCTGAGCTTGAAGCCTCGTGGTGGCTGGTACCATGGATCTGTCTCTCGCCCAATTGTGTGAGCTGGGCCCTCCCTGGAGAAGAAACCTGAGTTCCCTGAGATATGTGATCAGTTCTGGGGCCCTGCCAGCAGGCCAGGGGATCCCAAGGCAGGTGCTGGGCGTGGAGGCCACAGGGCATAGGCTACCAAGGAGACAGAACTGAACCTCACATCACCCTGCTTGGCCCTGGAGGATGACTGGTTAGCCAGAGACGGGTAAGATTCCTCAGGGAAGGAACAACCTAAGACAGGCACAGTCGCAGAGGGGCCATCAGGAGAGAACTTGGGGATCATCAGAGGTGGGGCACAGACCCCCACCTTCCCAACCTTACAGGGGCCTGAACCCTCACCCCGTCTGAGGGAGGTCTCCTGCTCCCATGGCTGCTTTGCTTCCCACGCCCAGCTCAGATCGGGACACAGGTGACAGACAGTGTGACTTGGCCCAGCTCAGATTGGGACCCAGGTAACAGACAGAGACTTGGCTGACAGCAGCCGCCCTATATCTAAATCCAGCCTAGCACCAGGAATGCTCAGGGCCTACTCAAGAATGCAAATAATCCTTTCCACTAATATTTATAGGGTAAACTAAGATTGTTGGTAGAGATTAAATTTGACAGTAAAATAATCAAGTTTTCAGATTAATTTAAATAGGCTAATTCAAATAAGTGAATATTCAAGAAAATTTAATTGTACTGGACAAAAAGCTGTTTCTAAAGTGTTAACTAAAATTTCTATTGGTAGTTCATCTCATGGTAAAATTCCTGAACATGCAATGAAATTAAAGCAGCCATATTTTTGTACAAAAAATATTAAAATTTAAAGTTATCAAGACTGCATTATAAAATCTACAAAAGCCTCCATTAATCAAAAAAGGGGGGATAGTAGGGTAATATCATGTAAGGAAAAATATCCTATAAGTAAATTACATCTAGAAAATTTTTACTTTACAAAATTAATTTTTATTTGTAATGCTAACAGGAAGACACCCATGAAAAACACACATGGTGTCTAAATAAGACAAAGAAAAATCGTTTGGGCAAAAATAAAAAGGATCCCAAATCAATTATATAGAAAAGATTCCTTTATTAACTTTTGGTCGAGAATATGTTTGTATATTTTCAGAAAACAACTCCAAGACCATGTGGATTCCTGCAACAGAGAGGAATTGACAGGTCTGCTCCAACCATGAAGACAAGAGGAGAAACAGTCCAGAGATGGAAGACAATGACGACGCCTTGCCACGCTAGCAGTCAGAAACTGTGCGATGCAGCAGCTTGCCTAGGACCAAACCAGAGAGGGTTGGACCTGCATTGCCACCATGTGCCCACCATCCAGATATCATTGCTGACATGTACACATAAGAAACTGTTTGACATTGAAATGGGGACTCAGAACTGTTGGACATTGAAATTGGGACTCAAACATTTTTTGTTATTATATGTTTATTTCTAGTCTGCAGAGGCAAGATTTTTTAAAGAAAAGAAAAGGGGGAAAAATAGATACAGAAGCAAAGAAACATTGAACACACTGTCAGGCTGCAGTGGGAAGGCAGAGGAGGTTTGGCGGGGGGCTGTAAGAGATCAACTGAAGGACTTGTACGCATGCATATAAGCATAACCAATGGATAAAAGACACTGGGGGGCAGTAAAGGCATGTACTGGGGGGAAGGGGAGGCCAGGGGGAGGTCAATGGGGGGAAAAAAAGAGACATATGTACTACTATTTGTAATACTTCAAACAATAAAAAAAAAATAAAAAAAAACAAAAAACTGTGGTACATCTACACAATGGAATACTATGCTGTAGTAAAAAAGGGAGTTTCTACCATTTGCAATAGCATGGATGGAACTGGAGAGCATTATACTAAGTGAAATAAGCCAGTCAGAGGAAGACAAATACCACATGATCTCACTCATTTGTGGAATATAATGAACAACATAAACTGATGAACAGGAACAGATCCAGAGGCAGAGAAGCATCGATCAGACTGCCAGACCTCAGAGGGAAGGTAGGGGAGGGTGGGGAAAAGGAGGAGAGATCAACCAAAGACTTGTATGCATGAATATAAGCCTAACCAATGGACATGAACACCAGGATGGTGAGGGCATGAGTGGGGGGGTTTGGGGGGTTAATGGAGGGATGAGGACACATATGTAATACCTTAATCAATAAAGAAATTAAAAAAACAAAACAAAACAAAAACAACAGAGAGTGAAGTGTAAATGAATGAAAAGCTTTATTTTTTTTTAAATCACATTGATCTAAACTAGAAACAGCAATAGTATACAATTATAGAGCTACAGTTTCTGAAGATGTACACAATCTTTTATATAGTTTTTCAAACAAATGCAAGCAGAGACCAAATAAACTTAGAATGCATATACAAGCTCTGCCAGAAATAACCATTATACTGAAGTGGGGCACTGTTCATAAAAGGGTAAACAAAAGTAAGCCCATGGTACTGAACTACTTTTTTAAAAAAATGGTTTGTACTGGAGAGCAGTATGCTAAGTGAAATAAGCTATTCAGAGAAAGATAAATATCACATGATCTCACTCATTTGTGGAATATAATGAACAACATAAACTGATGAACAAAAACAGATCCAGAGACAGAGAAACATCGATCAGACCATCAAACCTCAGAGGGAAGGTAGGGGAGGGTGGGGGTAAGGGGGAGAGATCAACGAAAGGACTTGTATGCATGCATATAAGCCTAACCAATGGAAACAGACAACAGGGGCGTGAGGGCATGAGAGGGGGGCATGGGGGGTAGTGGGGAAATAAGGACACATATGTAATACCTTAATCAATAAAGAAATTAAAAAAAGAATTATAAAAAAAATGGTTTGTTAGTTCCATTTCCCAATTCTTTATCATTTCCTAAAATTTATCTTTATTGTTGAATGTATTACAGATGAACCTTTGTGTCTTTTCCCATTGACCCCCTCCACCCCTGCAAGCCCCACTCCCAGGTCTTCACCACACTATTGCCTTTGACCATGTGCTATGTATATATGCATATGAATTCCCCAGTCAATTTTTCCCCATTCACCTCATTTTTTGTGTTAAGAGAACATGGAGTAAATATCTACGGGACCAAAAAATTTTGAAAATAAAAACTGATGTATTATATGATTAGATGTACATTTTTCAAAATAACTTTCTGGGCTAGTTTATTTCAATTAATTTAAACAAATAATCCTTTGTGGAATTAGTTTTAAATAATATCATCTAAACAGTCTCTTCTGTAATTTATAGTAGGAATTAGTTCTTGTGATTTATTTAGTTATAACTATGTACATATGTATAATACACACGTGCATGTATATAAAAATGCTAATATAAAAATATTATGTATAATGCAATACTTCATAATAATGTATTGTTTTATATTACAACTAGAGGCCCGGTGCATGAAATTCGTGAACTCAAGGGGGTCCCTCAGCCCAGTCCGTGCCCTCTCGCAGACCAGGAGCCCTCAGGGGATATCTGAGGGATGGCTTAGATAAGCTGCAGTTCAGCATCCTTAGCGCTGCTGCGGAGGTGGGAGAGGCTCCCGCCACCACTGCTGCGCTCACCAGCCATGAGTCCAGCTTCTGCCTGAGCAGTGCTCACCCTGTGGGAGCACACTGACCACCAGGGAACAGCTCCTGCATTGAGCATCTGCCACCTGGTGGTCAGTGGGTGTCATAGTGACCGCTCGTTCCACCGTTTGGTCGATTTGCATATTAGACTTTTATTATACAGGATAGTAATGGTCCTGGATATACATGGTTCTAGAGTAGCCTGTTATTTTTCAAAGTCCTGAAGCACTCATCACTTTCAGTAAGATTCACTATAATTCATTAAGAGTCTACCCTGAATTCATTAGAACACATAAAATCATTTTGAACAGATAGGCACCTTTAGAAAATTTTATAGTTGGAGAAGTCAAAGAAACGTTATATAAGCTATGTAATATTTATGTATACTGTATTCTTTGTTTTAGAGGCAGATCTACTTTTGGAATTCAAATCCTCTCACTAGTCTCCTTTGTTGCTTATCATTTTTGTTGACCTCCTGCTCATTATGTCTACAGAAAACATTTCCTACTCTACACAATCATGGAAACCCATCATTACTCTTCTGTCGTCAGACAGCCTTGCCTCCACCCTTGCTGAAGCCTGTTGTTTCCCTCAAATTCATTACATATCATCAGAGGTGCTCCCTCCTGTATTCACTACATATCATCAGAACTGCTCCCTCCTGTATTCACTCCTTTATGTTTTTGCTTGATCATCTATTCCACCTGTACACAAGTCTTCATTCCAAAAAGTATGCTTCCTCCTCCTTGTCTTTTCCATCTCTGCTCTTCAAATTACTTATAGATAACTGTGACAAAATTTACCTAAGACCTAGACACTGAAACTAAAAAGCATTCCTGAGACAAACTGAATACAATAGTAATGGAGATATATACTGTATTTATCAAAAGTCTTGATACTCTAAGATGCAAATTCCCCACATTCCTTAACCAAATGATATATAAGTTCAATGCAATTCCCAGAAATTTTCAGTTGGCATTTTTATAGATGTTAACATGCTGATTCTAAAGTTCACATGGAAATGTAAGAACCTAAAATAGTCAAAATAGTTTTTTAAAAAGTAGAGTTGTTTGGTTAGTTTTGTTTTAGATGTTTGGCTTTTTACATAGTTAAAAGAATGAAACTGCTAATAATTTTAGCATGCTATAAAAATTCTGTAAAATAATATGTAAAAGAAAGCACAGCTAGCTATCCTTAGTTACCTATTGAAGGAGCTAAATATGAGAAAAACAGAATTATATCTGAAAGTAATTTTTTCAATGGAGTTAAATCCCAGGCTTAAAAATAATTAAAGATATTTGAAAAATTGGGAACTTTTACCATTGGCAACACTTATCAAAAATAGACCAATGATGGCCCTAACTGGTTTGGCTCAGTGGATAGAGTGTCAGCCTGCGGACTGAAGGGTCCCAGGTTCAATTCCAGTCAAGGGCATGTACCTTGGTTGCGGGCACATCCCCAGTAGTGGGTGTGCAGGAGGCAGCTGATCCATGTTTCTCTCTCATCGATGTTTCTGACTCTCTATCCCTCTCCTATCCTCTCTGTAAAAAATCAATAAAATACATTAAAAAAAAAACATATCTAGCACTTTAATATATTTGGAATTTATTTAATTAAAAAAATAGACCAATGATGGAGGGAATTGAGTTTCTTAGTAATGATTCAGCACTAAAAATCCATGTCCAAGCCTCAGTGAGTAAGTACAAGGGGCACAGATCTGTGGAGAAGCATATCCAGGGAACCAAGATAACACTAAAGCCAGCTAAACAAGTCTATCCCTCTGTGTCTGCTTTCCAAAGCAAGGACTTTCTGATGAGGGCATAGCATATGCAAATTACGATGTCTAATCTTGAGCAATTATAACCTCCTTCTTATCACTAGTGAGGTTCCGTTTTATATTGGCAATTACAAAAAATAACACTGTAAAATTAACAGTCAGAGCACATGACAAAGAGCTTTGTGCACATCCTGCACACGAAGAGTGTCCTGCTGAAAGATTCTAGTGAAAATTACATTTTTTTGGCTATCTACAAAAATCATTAGTGAATAACTGGGCCATAATGATCAAATACAATAAAAATGAAGTAAATCTGTTTGCAGTAGCCATATAATTATTTTTCATCATCTGAAATATTCTGCCTCACTCACTATGTTGTCAAGCATTTCCCTCAAACTGTAATGACCTCTCTGGATAGAAAATTTAATGTAATGAAAATCAGAGAATGAGATAAAAGTTTTAAAAACTTTTACCAAACTTTTTACTGTGTCCATTACACTGGATTTTCTAAATGGACTTCAGCACAGAGAAGAATATACACTAATTTTAAGAACACACCTAATCAAGGAGTGTTACAGTGTTATATATGGTAGAATCTCCAGTAACAGTTGAAGGAATCAAAGCTGTAAAATTTTATTCCAATAGCTCACTATTGATTTTCACTTCAGTCACATTCAGTGACGCTGCACAGATTTATGTTTCTTATATTCTCTTTAAAATATTTCCAGTTTTAACATACAGTAAACTTATTTATATAGATGTATACTTTTTTCATCAAATTAGTTATCTGAGATGATATAAAATAGTTATATTAGTGTCTTGTTCCAAACCAGACTTACTTAAATGATTTTTTGAATAGGCATGTTGATAGATTTTCCATTCCTTTCCTTTGCTTTTTATAATAGGATTGTCAGAAGCAATTTTCTCCACGTTCTTTGGTAGGCTCATGTGCCCTTTACACACATACTCATATACATTCACACACACACACACACACACACACACACATCTTACATCTCACATATACATATATTATGTACATAATATGGGATTGATAAATCTAAACAGATCTTAACCTTTGTCAAATCTTTTCACATTTAGAAATAACATTTTTAAAATAACTGCTTTGAAAGCTATTGAGAAGCGTTAAAGCAGTCTGCTATTTGCTGTAGAACAGTAACTATAATCACAGATTTCTAAACAGCATAGATTTTTGAAACTGGACAAAAGGAGTCAAGCTCCTTAATGTTGAGAGTTCATTTCTGTAGAGAAATTTATGAACTGCAAAAGAAAATAAGCATCTGTTCAAATACACTCAGCTTTCAAACCACCAGTTTTAAAGTCATCTTATCCAAAAAAACTTGAAAAGTGTTAGTTTGGTGGTCAGTTATTATTAATTTATAGAGGAAACACAGTCTAATGCTCATTTTGTGTTCTTATAAGTACTGCGTGCTAACCGATTGTGCCACTGGAGCTCCCATTTTGTGTTCTTCTAATCAAACCTGTATTCTGCTTAAATAGAAGGAGCCTCTCTTACTCAACCTGACTCAGTTGTTAACAAAGCAAGAGGGTCAGTTTCTCCATCACATCTGCTGACTTGCACGTCAAACTTGACTAGTTCAGTTCTATTATGGTACCATTTTCACATATTGTAACATCTTAAAATTGTTTAGACAACTTTTAGAAATGCTCATATATTATTCAGTAGTTTCAAATAATATATAAAATAGTTAGAAATTATATCAAAATAGTAATAAATATTTACATGATAAGCTTTCTATCCTGTGACTTATTTAAAAGAGAAAACTGTTATATCATTAAAGGTCATAAGCTAATATGATCTGAACAACAATGGCATAAAAACATCTTTGATACATTTTATATATTTTTTCTTATTTCTCTCTTGAGTTACAGTTATGATGACCTTATAATTTATTGACACTACTGAGAGTGAAAGAGGGCACAATTAATGACCAATCCAGGATACCAGGTATTAAAGTTAGACTTTCCTGAAAAAATTGGGACATATGTTCATCCTAGCTTTCATAGAAAAAGATGAAGGATTTGTGGTCAGGAGTCCTTGGATCCATTACTAGTTAGTCATTTACTAGGGGAGGAATTTTGGGAAAGACCCTTTATCTTTCATAAAATTTCCCCTCTATAAATTAGAAAACTTAGTCATACCGTGCCTAATTTTCAAGAGTACTGTGAGGATTCTGTACACTACAAAGTCCTTCCTATGTTCCAAAAAATACAAAATATATTTAAATATTATTTTATTTCATCATAATTTTGTATAATTCTGTAACAAGAAAAAAATGGATCTTTCATTAGCATTATTTGAAAACTAGATATTCATAAGATAGAGTAAGGCATCTTTTTATTCTTTATGAATTACTTCACCTAATAAATACTGGCATATAAAGTATTATGCACTAAAAATACAAAAGCAAATAGCTGATGCTAGAAATGTGGCTAAAGGTCCTGTCATGTGGAAATCTAAAAAGCTGGATTGTGAACCTGAGATTGCTGAGAGGTTGGGGATGACTATGGACAGAAAGTCCAATAAAAGACTACAATAACCCTGGATGCTTGCGTGGACTAATTGGTGGCATTGTGAATATAAAGACTGCAACATTAGCTTACTAGAATAAAACAATAAATAAATATATAGTAGTGCCTAATATTATTCAAGAACATGCCATTATCAATAAATCCAATTACATTTATTTTCAAGGAATACTATGTATGAATATATAGATAAACATGTTCACAGTCTAAAGAAGAAGGACCAGGGACTCTAAGGGTTATTTTAGTACAGAACTATGGCATTAACCTTTAAGTAGCCATTTGTATAGGTATGATTTTATTCTAGATGTCAATATTGTCCAAATTTATGACTACTTATCTATAATAATAAAGGCGTAATATGCAAATTGACTGAATGGCCAAACAGCGGAACAAGCCTCCAGACGACCATGCTATGACACCCACTGGTGCCTGGCCATCGCCCCATGATCGCCCTGCAGAGGGAGGCCCAGGCTACCCCACGCAGTGCTGCAGTGAGTGGGCAGGCCCTACCTCTTTGGGGCAATCGATCACAGGGCTCCTGGACTGTGAGAAGGCAAAGGCCAGGCTGAGAGTGCATGAATTTTGTGCACCAGGTCTCTAGTAAAAGCCATATTAGAATGTAAAACCAATGAAGCATAGACCGTATACATTTTATAATCTTTGAGCCCTCACTAGTCTTTGGAAGATACCTTGCCAAGTAAACTTCCAGTAAACAACCAAATTAAATAATAGTAAATACATCAGAAAAGAAATCCTGAGAAAAACAAAACGTGTTTAACACTTTAGCAAGAGAATTGGCAAGTAACTATTTTGTATTATACACAAGATTTTGTGTTCCTGTTTCTGTTTTCCACCTCCTCCTCCTCTTCCTCCTCCTTTTACTGCTCCTTGTCTTCCTCCTTGTTTTTTATTTTGTGTAGAGTGTGAATGGTTTGATGAAGTTGATGGAGTTTGAAAAGACTTCATTGCCTCTCACTCTCAGCATTTGTCAAAAGGATTTAGTAAGCTCAGGGCACACAATTTACAGAAATATTTTAAAAGCCTTATACATATAAAAAGTATCTATTTTTTATTATGTAAATTATCTTATAAATACTTATTTTAAATTATATATGCACACATATATGCATATTGCTCATCTGTGATATTTTTGTGGAATAAAACCTGTACAGATTTTAAATCCTTTTTTAGAAGAAACTACTTTAATAATCCAAAGTAGTGGCATTCCCTCAATAAAAGCAATGTATAATGTCATTTAATCTTTGGGATATTCCACCTTTTTTCCTGTTGATTAAAGAAAAAAGTTTAGTTTGTCTGGATGGTTTAAACTTGAGTGACTCTCTTAAAAAGCTCTGCTGAGAAGTCATTAAAACTTGCCCACTGTGCTTCTAAAAACTGAATCTGATTTTGTGACCTTATGTCTCACTTTGTAAATTTCAATCTGTTGGAAATCACTAGCTTAGTTTTTCCTTCAGCCTTTACCAAAATCCTCTCTATTGACATCAGCTGCTTTGACCCTCACCCACATACAGTGTGATTAGTGCCAAAGTGGAGCTGCATTAAGCATTTGCTTTGAAGGGCTCATTATCTTGCCTCTTGGTTATTTTTCTTTGAGTCCTTTTTGATATGTATGAATTTGGTGGAAACTGACAAGAGGCTTATGGTGATCTTATGCCCTGCTAAATAAGTTTTTATCTAATTTTAAATGCTACAGCAATATTAGAATGTATCACCCTTTTACTTTGAGAACAAAGAACAATCTATTCAAAAAAATCAAATAATAAGGAAGACAAATCTGAGGTCATGTAATTGTATCTTTTCTTGGGAACCACATTCTGAATCTCTGTGGGAAAGCTGTTACAGCTGATTTCTGTAACTGACTGATTGGCTCCTTTATATTTATTTCTCAACTAATGGATATTAGCACTATCCTATCTAAAAAAAGAGTAATATGCAAATTGACCATCACACCAAGACACAAGATGGCCGCCCCATGTGGTCAAAGATGACTGCCCCCATGTGGACACAAGATGGCCACCACAAGATGGCTGCCACAAGATGGCCTGCAGGGGAGGGCAGTTGTGGGAAGTTAGGGGTGACCAGGCCAGCAGAGGAGGGCAGTTGGGGGGGACCAGGCCTGCAAGGGAGGGAAGTTGTGGGTGATCAGGCCAGCAGGGAGGGCAGTTAGGGGTGACTGGGCCAGCAGAAGAGGGCAGTTGGAGGAGACCAGGTCAGCAGGGGAGGGCAGTTGGGAGCCAGCAGCCCAGGACTGTGAGAGGGATGTCCGACCGCCCAGTGGGATTGGGCCTAAATGGGCGGTTGGACATCCCTCAAGGGGTCCCAGATTGGAGAGGGTGCAGCCTGGGCTAAGGAACACCCCCACCCCCATGCACAAATTTCGTGCACCGGGCGTCTAGTTGGCTATAAGGACACCTGAAAAAATATGAAAATTTCCAGTTATTGTAACTAGTATGAATATTATATACAATATTCTAACTCCAAATGACTTTACTGAAAAAAATCAACCACTTCTAAAAATTCAAAACAGCATAACTTCTGTTAATTAAAATGAAATAATATTAAAATTAAATAATATAATTTTATGTATGTACTGTAATATATAGATCATCTTTTTCTTCATTATATACTTGGCATGGATCACATGTACAAATATTCTCCCAAAATTAGATTCTAATATTAACTAAACTAGATGGACTCTCTCAAATATGATATAACTTGGCATTGCTTATACCCTAAGTGCATAGTCAATAGTGCTAATAATTATGTTATAAATATTATGTTATCAACCAGGTTTGCTGAGCCTTGTATGTTACCTCCAGCAACAATGACAGAATCAGACATACAATATTTTGTTTTTGTTTTATATTTTATTGATTTTTTTTACAGAGAGGAAGGGAGAGGGACAGAGAATTAGAAACATCGATGAGAGAGAAACATTGATTAGCCGCCTCCTGCACACCTCTTACTGGGGATGTGCCCGCAACCAAGGTACATGCCCGTGACCAGAATTGAACCCAGGACCCTTCAGTCCACAGGCCAATGCTCTATCCACTGAGCCAAACCAGTTAGGGCCAATATTTTGTTTTATTCTTACTCATTCAAGTGCCAAAATCTAATTTCAAATATAAAAATTTTAGATTTCTGTTTCACAGAAATTAGACTTGATGTTAAATAGAACACCATGAATAACTAGGGAAACATTTTCTGTAATTTTCTGAATTTCCTTGACTTTTCTATTGACACATTTAAAAGATAACACAAATATATCATCCCTTTAAATAGGTATTTTATTTTGCTTATATAGAAGCCTGCACTCATAAATAGCTGTATAGCAAACTCCTCTAATATTGTCATGAAGTGTTTCATATTTCTTCTAAGTATTACTCTTTATAAAATAAAATAGTAATGGGTTGCAAGCTGTAGGAAAACACAGCAAATAAGGTATTAGGTTTTGAAGCCAGATATCCCAACTCCACACTATGTACTTGCTTGTCACTGGGCAAGTTACTAAACTTCTCCAAGATTCAGTTTCTTCATCTATGGAATGGAAATGAAGAACTAAGTATGTGTAAAGCATTTATCATAGTGTCTGGCACACAGGAAAGACTCGATAAAGAGTGCTATTAATAATCACTGTCTAATTGTGATTCATTATCATTAGGGCTAGGACATAATTTCACCCAAAGGAAAAGTACCAGTCAATATTGTTATACTTGACAATATTATTGTGGTATGCATCACTAAGAGCAGTCTGTGGAATGGTGGTTTACACATTTTAGCATGTGTATCTTATAGCTGTAGGATCTTTCAACAAAACATTTTATTATACACAGGAATTATTTGTTATTAATTTATTATTACTCATCACAAGGCATTTAGTATATACATTTACTATTAAAACAAACATTGTGGTTTTAAAACATTTACCATTAGAAGGAAAGATCACTTATGTTTTATAATATACTAGAGGCCCGGTGCATGAAATTCATGCACGGGGGCAGGAGTGGTGTTCCCTCAGCCAAGCCTGCAACCTCTCCAATCTGGGACCCCTCGGGGAATGTCTGACTGCTGGTTTAGGCCCAAGGATTAGGCCTAAACCGGCAGTTGGACATCCCTCTCACAATCCAGGACAGCTGGTTCCTAACTGCTTACCTGCCTGCCTTCCTGGTTGCCCCTAACTGCCTCCCCCCCCCCCCCGCCAGCTTGGTCACCACCAACTGCCCCCCTCTGCTGGGCTGGTCACCCCTAACTGACCCCCACTGCTGGCCTGGCCGCTCCCAACTGCCCCCCTGCCAGCCTGGTTGCCCCAAACTGCCCCCCCCCTGCCAGCCTGGTTGCCCCCAACTCTCCCCCCCACCCCCACCATCCTGGTCAACCCATGCAGCCTGCTGTTCAGTCATTTGGTTTTCCCTTACTAACCTCCCTGCCAGCCTGGTCATCCCACGCAGCCTGCTGTTCAGTCGTTTGTTCATTCCTCACTAACACCCCTGCAGGCCTGTTCGCTATATGCAGCTTGCTGTTTGGTCATTACTGTGACAGTGTCCTGAACAATTTGCATATTCCTCTATTATTAGTGTAGATTGCCTAAGGGAAATCTAGGAAATAACTATGAAATTTTTGACAATGAAATATGTGTCCTCATGATGAGCCCATTAATCTATTATTTATTTATATCCATCTGTCATTTTCAATATGAATTTACTTAAGTTAGGTCTGAAGAAGAGAAATGAAAATATCAAAGTATTATACTGAGACACCACTTAAAAATTGGATTAGACTTAAAAACCCAGTTTTTAATAGATCTTTAATCAAATTAGAATAAAGTTTTAAAGGAGTTTCTTTCATGAAGCTGTCTGAAATGATATACATTTTCATACCTGTTCTCTCAATGTGGCAATTTTCCATTTTCTGCAGACTTCAAAGTGTCTTTAGAAGCAATTTGTTGTAGCTACAAATGATCAAACTCATTTATTATTTTCAGAGAACATAAACTATTAAGTGGAAATTTGAGTTAGAAAATGAACAGACATAGAACATAGTAGTTTGGACTGGTGGCTGTGAAGTAAGATCTGAGTTCAAATCTTGGCTCTTATAACTGTATTTTATAACTGTATGATATTTGGCAAGTCCTTAAATTCTATAAACTTAATTTTTAATTTTCTTACTTTTATATGTGAATAATAGGAGTGCCAGGATTGGTTGTACAGATTGCATGACAAACTGAACGAAAAGTGCCAAACATAGTGCCTCATGAATTATTGGAGTGGCAGAAATAAGTCATTCCTTCAAATAAGGGGAAATTCACATGTTGGTGATCCATAATTAAAAATATTGCAATTATTTAATGTATTGTCACATTTAAATGAAACATAATAGTTTTCCATTATAGCAACATATATAACAAATAAAGAAAAGAACAAATATCTAAATATTTAGGAGAATGCTCTTGGAAGATGCCTATTTTTTTAATTCAACCTCACGAATACTCTCATAACTCAGGAGGATTCATAAGCATACTCTAAGATTGCTCTTTCAGCCACAATCATATTTAGCAAATGTCTGCCTTTTATCATGAAAGTGTCCAAAAATAACAGAAATGCTTTAAAAAAAAGTCATGTTAAAAAAACACACACTAAAATATTTCAAGGAGGCACTTGGCCTCTGTTAAGTATGTTTTATGATTGTCAGATATAAAGAATTCTACAAAGTAAAATTTCGTTGCCCCATGTTATATTTGAGAAAACTAAAGTTTAGGTGAAGAAATTTTTCAGGGTAGTACCAGTGGTAAATAATGACTTGCCGGTTTTTATAAACAACAACAACAACAAAACAAACAGCTGTCAGAGAGGAGGCAGGTGGGGGAAGCTCAACTAAAGAAGGTGAAGAGATCAGCCAGAGAACATATATGCATACCAGTGTTTGGCAAACTGCGCCTCTGTTGACTAATGAGTTTGCCGACCACTGACCTAGACTCTCGATTCCAATAATTACAGGCTGCTGTTGTTCCTTGTGATTAAGCCCCTATCCCAGTGGTCGGCAAACTCATTAGTCAACAGAGGGGCAAAACACGGCTTGCGAGCCGCAGTTTGCCGACCACTGGTAGACACAGACAATAGTGGGGTGATGGCCACAGGGAAGTGCGTGCAGGAGCTGGTTAGAGGTGGGCAAAGGGTTGGGGGGAATGGGCACATCTGTAATAGTGTCAACAGTAAAAGTTAAAAAAGTTACTTAAGGTATTTGCATTTTCTTATTTGGACAAAATAACTGATAATCTCAAACTTGCTAACTAGAAACTAAGTTTTCAACTCACAATTCATTTGCTTTCTTCTCCCAAATGAGTTGACTAGAAGATGTAATATCAAATAACAAATGCCCTAAGTGATATGAGTTAAAATCTAATGCTCTGTTCAAGTATGCATGCCTCAAACCATAATGTAGATAACACACTCTAAGACTAACTTAATTAATAAATGTCTTTGACAAAGTAAGAATCTAAAAACATCAAAAGCACTGTGAAGTAGTCATGTGCATAAAGCTTTGAGGTGTGCAATAGAAGTGGACTGTTTGCAAGGACATCTAAAAATTATTAAGCTCCTTAAGGTTCTTTTAGAAAAATATATACATTTAATATACTTTGACATTAAAAATGCGGCTGAAAAATAAATGCATGGTATTTATGCAGCCCAGTAACTGAGTTTATTGACACTAAAACCCAGATTACTAATTTATATATGTAAATTAAATTTCTCTTCAGATCATCAACAATTAATTACCATAAGTTTTAATTAAAGTTTAAGATCAGCCAAAACCGGTTTGGCTCAGTGGATAGAGCGTCAGCCTGCGGACTGAAAGGTCCCAGGTTCGATTCCGGTCAGGGGCATGTACCTTGGTTGTGGGCACATCCTCAGTGGGAGGTGTGCAGGAGGCAGCTGATCGATGTTTCTCTCTCATCGATGTTTCTGGCTCTCTATCCCTCTCCCTTCCTCTCTGTGAAATATCAATAAAATATATTTAAAAAAAAATAAAAAAAAATAAAGTTTAAGATCAATGCTTTTTAAGTTAGTTGGTTAGATCCAAAACATACATTAGTCATATGTTCTAGGTACTTACAAGAATTAACTCATAATAACTCTATGAAGTGGGTGGCTTTATTTCCATTTTGTAGATATCACAAAGCATTCAGTAGCTTGCCCAATATCAAACAACTAGTGTGTGGTGAAACTGGGATTCAAATTCAAATGCAGCCATAGAACCTGTATTTTTTTTGTAATTACATTGTTTTGCCATTTCTTTTGCAATCTGCAGTTTCAACCTGCCATCTCTCATAGAACAGATCAGAATTAAAAACAACCCCAAATGCCATCTAATACAAACTATTATAATATTGTGTATATCTCACTGGTGAAATACTACATACTACAGATTCAGAAGTTAAAATACTACTAAAAAAATAAATAATCCTGGAATCCAGTTCTTAGTCACATGGGTAGACCCTCAATATAATAGTGGTGCAAAGTAATGTACAAGGTAATTTTGATTAAATTTTATTAATCATTCACAAATTTTATTAATCATGCACACATACACATATACACAGACCTAACACCAGCATAGACCATGAGCTTATCAGTTTCTACATCACTGAGTTGTTTGAAGCAATAGATGAAGGAGAAAAAAGGTAGTTTTATGATATGACAAAAGAAACAGTAAAAAGACGTTCTTTAAATACAGGGTGTCCCAAAAAATATAAATGCATTTTAACAGATGATAACTCAATTTTAAAAATGAAATGTATTTTAATAAACACTGCCTTTATAATTATTCAAAGTGTATGTATACATTTGGGGGGATATCCTAATTTTCCAAAGCTATAAACTTGGAATCTATAAATAGGGGTACAAAAAACTTAAGCCAAAGAAGAAAGTAGAATTCATGCTACCATTTCATAAAAATGAATGAAAATCAAATGAACAGAGAGATTAAGCCTATAGAAAAGAGAAAAAAGTTACAGAAGATGCATTTATGTTGATTATATATGGACAACATTATATACTTCAGAAATCTAGACTTATTAGAATTTAGAAAAATGAAGATATTAAAATGTAAATCTTAAGTATTTGAACAATATAAATATATTCATATAACTGTACATATAATTACTTATAATTTTTATTATGCTAATATTTAATACTAGAGACCCGGTGCACGAAATTCGTGCATGGGGGGCAGGGGTGGTGTGTCCCTCAGCCCAGCCTGCACCCTCTCCAATCTGGGACCCCTCAAGAGATGTCCGACTGCCCATTTAGGCCCGATCCTACCTGGCACTCGGACATCCCTCTCACAATCCAGGACTGCTGGCTCCCAACTGCTTGCCTGCCTGCCTTCCTGATTGCCCCTAACCGCTTCTGCCTGCCAGCCTGATCACCCCCTAACCACTCCCCTGCCAGCCTGATTGATGCCTAACTGCTCCCCTGCCAGCCTGATTGCCCCTAACTGCCCTTCCCTGCAGGCCTGGTCACCCCTAAAGGCCATCCCCTGCAGGCCTGGGTCCCCCCCAACTGCCTTTCCCCGCAGGCCCGGTCGCCCCCAATTTCCCTCCTCTGCTGGCCTGGTCACCCCTAACTGCCCTCCCCTGAAGGCTTGATCACCCCCAACTGCCCTCCCTTGCAGGCCTGGTCCCTCCCAACTGCCCTCCCCTGCTGGCCATCTTGTGGTGGCCATCTTGTGTCCACATGGGGACAGCCATCTTGTGTGTTAGAGTGATGGTCAATTTGCATATTACTCTTTTATTAGATAGGATAGAGGCCTGGTGCTCGGATGGGGGCCAGCTGGTTTGCCCTGAAGGGTGACCCGGATCAGGGTGGGGGTTCCCTTGGGGCATGGGGTGGACTGGGCGAGGGGCCTGTGGTGGTTTGCAGGCCAGCCACACCACCCAGTGACCCAAGCGGAGGCCCTGGTATCTGGGATTTATTTATCTTCTATAATTGGAACTTTAAGCCTGGAGTGTAGGCCTGGGCCTCCAGGGTGGCAGGGAAGCTTGGCTTCCTCCATTGCTGGGGAAACCCAAGCCTCTTGCTTGCTGCAGCTCCGTGGCCACAGCCATCTTGGTTGGGTTAATTTGCATACTCGCTCCTGACTGGGTGGTGGGTGTGGCTTGTGGGTGTAGCAGAGGTACGGTCAATTTGCATATTACTCTTTTATTATATAGGATACATATAATTAATTATAATACAGGATGTTAATGGTGATTAATGGGAGTTAATAGTATTTTGAGTATATTTCATTAATCCTACCTGTCTTATATTAAGTATGATAAACCTATAGGAATATGCAATTCGATTTTCATTATGCTTATACACAAGGTAAAATTACTATTATAAATGGTGAAAGTTCCATCCATCTGTCTTAGGCTTAAAATTTAGATATGATAAAATGACTAAAGCAAATTATGTAATTACTTATGAAATTAATAAAATAATTACTACCTATATTTTTGTCTTATTTACTGTGATTTTTAAAAAGCAACCTACAATGTAGCCACTCTGAATATAGCCAGATGTATATAGTGTCCCCAATTTAACAGCTAATAGCTCAATTTTAAAAATGAAATGTATTTTAATAAACACTGCTGTTATAATTATTTAAAGTGTACATATATGTATATATATATATATATATATTCCAAAATTTAATATAAAATACCTCTCATGTAATAATATGCAGTCTATGGATCTTAAGATAAGAATGGCTTTTACATTTTTTTATATATGTAATATATTTTTGACAGCTTCACTCATTCAACTAATAAGTGCAAGGCACTGTTTTAGCTTGGAATTATAATAGAACAATTATTTGCTAATGGTCTGGTACAATATCATAATTACCACATCCTCACCAGCTCTTGTAGAGAAGTGAAGTACTAATGCATCAAAACAAGATAGAAGAGAGGAACCAAGATGGCGGCGTAGGTAAACACCTTAACTGCTGCCTCGCACAACAATTTCAAAATTACAACTAAAAGACAAAATGTCTATCACCCAGAACCACAGGAAAGCTGGCTGAGGGGAAGTTCTACAACTAGAAGGAAAGAGAAAACAGCATTGAGAAGTGCACTGGCGCTGAAAAGCTGAGGTACGGTGGCGCTCAAATCGGGCTGGCGGTGGGCGACTGGGAGCACTGCTTTTTTCATCCCGAAGGGAGACAAGCTCCTGATTACTCTGAACTCCAGTTTCTGGGGAGACGCAGGGGACCCAAAATCCTACGGGGAGAAGCTGGACTGTCTGCCATCGGGTCGGAAAGTGAGGAAGGCTTGCTTGCAGGCCTGTGTGCCGGAACAATTGTTTACTGTGCTGGGGCACGGGACGCAGGGACATGGTTGAAGACGCAGAGCTGGCTTACTGGCAGCCATCACTGTTTGCCACGCCCTAGCCTAGTCACGCCCTGAGACCCCGCCCGGCACAATCTACAAACCCACCCAAGCTCCAAGCAGCGGCTTTAGCATATGAATGGGCCTGCCCTATCGCAGCTAACCTAGCAAACTTGCAGCCTGGGTCAGACAGCTCCAAAACCTCCAAACCCCAAGCAAAGAGGAGAAAACTGTAGTTCTCGCTGTAGCTCCTGCTGGGTGGTCTCAGACAGTAGCTGACCTGCACCCCATTGGAGATCCAGAAGCCAGTGTACCTAGTGGTCAGTGTGACACCAGATTTCAACTCCTCACATCCATAAGTGACACATTCAAGAGGCAGACTCAGTGAGCACCAAAGCCCTTCACCATAAGTGTGTCTCCAGCACAGCAGTTCTTCCATTATAGACATAGCGGGTCCTCACAGCCAATTGGCCTGGAGGTCAATTCTTCCCAGTGTACCAACAGCAATCAAGGCTTAACTACACCAAGACTTTGCACTCAGCCCACAAAGGGGTGTACCAAGAGCATCGACCTCAGGTGACAGGGGAGGCTGAGCTACTGGCCCCTATAGGTCACCTACCACACAAAGCCACTCCATCAACACAGGGAAGCAGCAAAATGCTGAGACAAAGAAACATGTCACGAATGAAAGAAATGGAGGAAAGCTAACTATTGGACGACATAGAGTTCAGAACCACATTTATAAGGTTACTCAAGAATCTTCTAAAAACCGCTGAGGAACTTGATGAGACCTTCAAGGACCTTAATGAGAATGCCAAAAAAATGGAAAAGGACCAGTCAGAAATTAAGCATACACTGTCTGAAATAAAGAATATATAGAAACTCAACTGTAGATCAACATACCCCAAGAATCAAACCAAAGAGCTGAAATATGAGAAAACAAAAAACACCCAACCAGAAAAACAAAAAGAAAAAAGAATCCAAAAATATGAAGATAATGTAAGGAGCCTCTGGGACAACTTTAAGTGTACCAACATCCGAATTTTTGGGGTGCCAGAAGAAGAGAGAGAGCAAAATATTGAAAACTTATTAGAAGAAATAATGACAGAAAACTTCCCCCACCTGTTGAAAGAAATAGACTTACAAGTTCAGGAAGCACACAGAACCCTGTACAAGAGGAATCCAAAGAGGACCACACCAAGACACATCATAATTAAAATGCCAAGGGCAAAAGACAAAGAGAGAATCTTGAAAGCAGCAAGAGAAAAACGGTTAGTTACCTACAAGGGAGCACCCATACGACTGTCAGCTGATTTCTCGGCAGAAACTATGCAGGCCAGAGGGAGTGGCAAGAAATATTCAAAGTGATGAACAGCAAGAACCTACAACCAAGATTACTCTACCCAGCAAAGCTATCGTTCAGAGTTGAAGGTCAGATAAAGAGCTTCACAGACAAGAAAAAGCTAAAGGAGTTCATCACCACCAAACCAGGATTACATGAAATGCTGAAGGGTATTCTTTAAGAAGAGGAAGAAGAAGAAAAAGGTAAAGATAAAAATTATGAACAACAAAATGACATCAAATACATACCTACCAACAAGTGAATCTAAAAATCAAGTGAATAAAAAATCTGAAGAATAGAATGGACTGGTGAATATAATAGAATCAGGGACATAGAAAGGGAGTGGACTGACGATTCTCAGGGGGAAGGGGGTGTGAGGGGTGTGGGAAGAGATTGGACAAAAATCTTACACCTATGGATAAAGACAGTGGTGGGGGCTAAGGGCATGGGGTGGGGTGGGGAATCAGGTGGAGGGGAGCTATGGGAAAAAAAAAGAGGAACACCTGTCATAATCTGAACAATAAAGATTTATTAAAAAAAAAAAAAAAACAAGATAGAAAATACTAATATCTATGCTCAAGCATGACTAATAGAAAAACAAATAAACCTCCAAATCTTTCATGTGACATCATTTAAAACACCTTTATCTCCTTACTAGAGGCCTGGTCCACAAAATTTGTGCATGGGGGGGGGGGGGGGGTCCCCTCAGCCCAGCCTGCAACCTCTCCCATCCAGGACCCCTCAGGGGATGTCCGACTGCTGGTTTAGGCCTGATCCCTTAAACTGGCAGTCAGACATCCCTCTCACAATCCGGGACCACTGGCTCCTAACAGCTCACCCGCCTGCCTGCCTGAACGCCCCTAACTGCCCCTGCTGTTGGCCTGGTCACCCCAAATAACCCCCTGTCAGCCTAGTTGCCCCCAACTGCCCCCCCGCCAGCCTGGTCTACCCAACTGCATCCCCCGCTGGCCTGGTCGCCCCTTACTGTCCCCCTGCCAACCTGGTTACCCTAAACTGCTCCCCCTGCCAGCCTAGTCACCCCCAACTGCACTCCCTGCCGGCCAGGTAGCCCCTAACAGCCCCCACCAGCCTGGTCACCCCTTACTGCCCCCCCACCAGACTGGTCATCCCCAACTGCCCCCCCCCCCGCCAGCCTGGTGGCCCCTCACGGTCCCCCTCTGCTGACCTGGTCACCCCTCACTGACCCTCCTTGCCAGCCTGGTCACCCCAAACTGACCCCCTTGAGGGCCTGGTTGGCCATGCAGCGTGCTGTTTGGTCGTTTGGTTGCCCCTCATTAACCCCCCTGCCAGCCTGGTCACCCCTCACTGCCCCCCCCCACTGGCCTGGTTGCTCACACGGCCCCCCTTGTGGGTCTGGTCACCCCACACAGCCTGCTGTTTGTCATTTGGTCGCCCCTCACTGCCCCCCCCGAATGGACTGGCACTGCCCCCCCCAATGGACTTGTTGTCCCCAGATACCCCTCCTGAGGGCCTGGTCACCCCACACAGCCTGCTGCTCAGTTGTTTGGTCGCCCCTCACTAACCCCCCTGCCAGCCTGGTTGCCCCACGCAGCCTGTTCGGTAGTCTGTTCATTTGCAATGGTCGCTTAGGCTTTTATTATTATAGATGACTATCAGGGCTGGTGCAATAACAGAAAAGGAGCTATCAGTGTCTAACTACCAGAAGAAAATATAAAAACTCACTAATGCATGGTTAGCTTGGGTAAAGTGTATAGTCAGACCACACCAACATTTTTATCAATTGCTATGTCACTCTTCTCGTTGTGAGTATGAGGCATAAGTCTCACACATACATTACAATATAATGAATTTAAATTTAAAAGAATAATTAAGGAAAATATCCATTATTCTGAATTCTGAGTTCTCTATTCCTTTGTCACTGGAAGAAATGAAAAGTAAATTTTCATTTTTAAACTCATAATTGTAGTGCACTAAAATAAAATAATCATAGTTATGTGTGCTCTGAAAAAGAATCAAATTGCATTTAAATCATATCAAAAGTGCACTTAGTTCAATTTAGTAGCTCATTTGCAAGAGATTGAAAGCCAGACATTGAGATAAAAGTGCATAAATTTATATTCAAATGTAGTTCCTCATAGAATAAAATGCATACGGCATAAACTTTGCAATAGAAATGTCTTCTCAATATCATGAGTCTAAAATAAGAAATAGGTTATATATATCTTCTCTGTTTTTTTAATATAAAATATATGAGTGCAAAAATATTACACATACCACACAATGTTATATAAATTAAATTCCAAACATATGTGCACCTTATCATTGCCTTTCCTTTCCTTCTCCATTCCCTCTACTTCATCACCACTTTCTTTTTTCCCTCTCTTTGATGCTCTTCTATTACAATGTATGATCTCCACAAGGATCCTAAGAACTTTCATAACCATCCTGGGCTATTACCTCATATTTTATACTGCCCAATGGTTAACTTTTGGCTTTGTTTATTAAAGGCCAAAACATATTTATTGTCCTGAGTTTTTCTGTAGAGATTGGCTTCATTCACTGATCACTTGTGCTCCACTAAATATAGATAATGTTTACATGTTCAGAACAAGGTAAAAAACATGTAGATATATATCAGAAGGCAAATGATCTCTGAAACCCACTGGACACTTCATGCTGTGTATTCAGAAAGTATGCAGAAAGCTACAACATCACTGAGAGAGATGTAGAAGCACTTCTCTACACTGCTAGAAGGAGTTAGAGCTTTATCATATTACTGGACCTGAAATATTAAAAAGCATGATGGCTTTTTGATGTTTAGTTACAATGAAGGAATAAAAGTTATTCTAACAATGCGACAATGCCTAGTTTAGAATATATCACAAACACCCCTTAAAAGCAGCTTACAGTTTATATTTGCAGTTCTTTGACCTGCAAAATTTTGCATATACTTTGAATGCTTTACCAGATGTATGGAGTCTCAAATTCATTTCAATCCTACCAATACGGATGGTCCAGGACTAGCACAACTGATTTCACTTGCTTATTATCTGACCATTCACTAGTTTGGTCACCTCTATTTCACAGTAATAAATTTTCCACTGTCCTCTATGGTTGACTTGGATATAGTAGAGAAATCTGTGTATTTTCCTGACAGGAAGACAAGGTGTGTACTAGTATATGGGTCTCATAGAACACTGAAGAGCTCAACTTCCATACATTATATATATTGGATATTTATATATTACTTTATTTGAAGGGATAAAATTGTTTTGTTAAAGAAAAACATGTTATAAAATCACTGCTCTAAAAATTTAGTGTCATTTAATTACGGGGATCTGATTTATGGATCACCTTACTGAAAAATAATCTTAAGAAAAGTCCCTTTTTTTATAACTCTCATCAGATTGGTTCTTAAATGGAACAGGCTTTTATCAAATAGAAAATATACTGTTAAAAATGAAGACGTGCGTGTGTGTGTGTGTGTGTGTGTGTGTCTGTGTTGTGTGTGTGTGTGTGATGCAAATCCATTCACATATAGACATAGATATAGATATAGATATAGACATAGACATAGACATAGACATAGACATAGACATAGACATAGACATAGACATAGATATAGATATAGATATAGATATAGATACTAGAGGCCTGGTGCACAAAAATTTGTGCACTTGTTGGGGGGAGGGTCCCTCAGCCCAGCCTGCACCCTCTCGCAGACCAGAAGCCCTCAGGGGATGCCTGACTGACAGCTTAGGGGAGCAGGCTTAAGCTGCAATCTGGCCTCCCTCTGTGGGAGGCGACCAGCAGGCCAATCGGGGGCTGGTGGCAGTTGGCAAGCGGCTGGCCCTGCCCCCAATCGCGCCACAGCTGCAGGTGGCCTCCCTCTGTGGGAGGCGACCAGTGGGGTAATCGGGGGAGGGCTTTGGCTGATGAGCAGCTGGCCCTGTCTCCCGATCACCCCTCTGCCACCACCAGTCGCCACTGCCCCCGGATTGCCATCCCTTCCCTCTGTCCACTGGCACCCACCTTGGCTGGCCTGATGCCGCCTACTCGCCAACCCCACCCCTGCTGACTGGTCATTCTGCCATTCGGTAAATTTGCATATTAGGCTTTTATTATATAGGATATATATTATATAAAAAGCCTGTGGTTATCCTGCCATCATGCTGTAACTACTGATCAGCAGGAGGCTGCATGCACGGGGTGGGTGGGGCTGCGTGCACAGCGAGGTGCACACAGGTGGGCGGGGACTTGATTCTGGAGGACTTGACTGGAGGCATGGGTGGGTTTCTGGGTCCCGCCTCCCATGGCGCAGCGGCAGCGGTGGCGGCAGTGGCCACGGGACTCTTTCTGGGTCCCGCCAAGCTGCGGGACTCTGGGTCCTGGGTCTCATACAATTTCACGCGCTGGGCCCCTAGTGATATGATTCTACTGGGGTAATTGCTTTAGTTTAATTATTTTTATTTTGTATTTTTGATATCACCTGAGGATATCTTTCCACTGATTTTTAGAGATAGTGAAAGGGAGAGACACAGAGAGAGAAACACTGATATGAGAGAGACACATCTTTTGGTTGCTTCCTGCATATGTCCCAACCTAGGCTGGAAATTGAACCTGCAACCAAGGTATGCCTTTGATCAGAATCAAACCTCTGACCCTTCAGTCCATGGGCCAATGCTCTATCCACTGAGCCAAACTGGATAGGGTACAGTTTAATTCTTTTTAAAACTGCTGGTATTTAGTAACAGGAAGTATCCTTGAAGATACACTGAGGCCAGAGAAAATAATATTAGGTTCCAGTGTTCCAATCAGGGAATGCTAGCCACTAAAGATACATTTTGTGGGGGACAATTCTTTGTTGGCCATACTCTATTCCACACACAAGTACAGGGAGTTTAACAAACATACTTGATTATCTGTGTAACACTGACAGCCAAAAACAACAACAACAACAACACACACACACACACACACACACACACAGAAACCATAACAACCTAATTTGATGCATTTTCAAATGACTTTCTCCTGGGGATAATGAACTCTCCAGATAAGAATAATAAATTCTCATTTAAAATTGAACATGAGCCAAAGCTCTCTGTTCCCAGTTCTGTTCTTTCCCCATTACATAAATACCTACCAATTAATTAATAACTTTGAATATTTTGAGATTTTTAGTAATTTTATCTATTCAACATTTGAATTTTCAATCTAATTTGTAAAGGGTTACATTTATGTAGCTGCACTATATAATTTTTAATTTTTTGTTGAAAATATCTAATTTGCTCTAATTTTTTTCTGAACAAATGACAAAAGATACCTATGTTATAAGCAATTTGGCAAACATGTTTTCCAAATTTTCAAAGGTATGGGGAGTCTCAAGCTCACCTTCTAAAAATAAAACCAGGATATAGATTTCATTGAAACCTAATATATATTTTTTTAAATCAAGAAACCTAGTTTAAGGGATTGTAAGTAAATGATCACTACACATTCTTGAAACAGCCTAATTCAAACATAAGAAAATGAAATTGAGAGAAAATTATAGGGTACTTTAAGATGTCTATTTTAAACATACCTTACATGAAAAGAAAGAGTGATTTCAAATAAATTTCCCATCAAGCAAAATATTTTGAGCATTAAACCAATAATTACATTAATATACTAGATAATAATTTAAGATAATGTGTCATACAGAACTAGAAATTCAATGAG
Source organism: Plecotus auritus (assembly GCF_963455305.1). Lineage (NCBI taxonomy): Eukaryota > Metazoa > Chordata > Mammalia > Chiroptera > Vespertilionidae > Plecotus > Plecotus auritus. The sequence goes on from NC_137775.1 coordinate 45,500,517, forward strand.
ATTTTGACAGCATACCTATTAATGCACAATTGTGTTATGTAATAATGGGAAACCTAGGTTTACACTTGCATTAAAGATTCTCTGTGGATGCCCAAAAGATGATGGCAAAAAACAGCAACTGGAGACATAGCAGCAATACTGTCCTTTCATCTCACGATGATCTGTCTACCCATGATCAATACAGCAAGCTTGAAACATAAACACCTAAACTAATGTGCAAAATTAACCATTATTTTATTTAGCTAACTTCATGTTGTTCTGGAGTTTGATAGTGGGATATGCAGGAAAATTGGGAGAAGAAATAGAAAACCAACCAAAAAAAATTGCTGATAAACTCGCCAAGTTTACTATCATTCAGGTTAAAGCTAACAATTTAGCATACATATTAAACTAATTAATAGTTTAGGTCCCCTATTAGAAATGTGGCTGTGATAATGGCACAATTTGGAGAATCAAGAGAGGGTGCTAAAATAACTGGAAGGACTGAACTGATGTAAACAGGTGAAAAATCAGGACCATCCTAAGAAAACCTGTATTTGAACTCTACCTGTTAGGGTTTTTCTCCCTCTCAGGGGAATTTTCTTTTTCTTCTTTTTCCAAATTCAACCTCTTAGTATAGAAGGAAATAGAGGGTGTCCCCCAAAATGTATTCACGTGCTTGACTATTTATAAAGTCAGTGTTTATTAAAATACATTTTATTTTCAATATTGAGCTATCAGCTATTACAGTGTATACATTTTAGTGGGACACCCAGTAGCTTTATCTTTTTAAAAATGGAGTTAGGGGTCTGGTTCTTACGCTATCCCTGGGTTTTTAAAGGCCACTACTGAGATGCCAATCATCTTAATAAAGTCACTGCAGGCCTGGTGCATGAAATTCATGCACGAGGCATGTGTCCCTCAGCCCAGCCTGCACCCTTTCCAATCTGGGACCCCTTGGGGGATGTCTGACTGCCCATTTAGGCCCGATTCAACCAAGGAGTCAGACATCCTTCTCACAATCCAGGACTGCTGGCTCCCAACTGCTCGCCTGCCTGCCTTCCTGATTGCCCCTAACTGCTTCGGCCTGCCAGCCTGATCACCCCGTAACCACTCCCCTGACAGCCTGATTGCCCCTAACTGCCCTCCCCTACAGGCCTGGTCACCCCTAACTGCCCTCCCTGCAGGCTTGATTTGCCCCAACTGCCCTCCCTTGCAGACCTGGTCCCTCCCAACTGTCCTCCACTGCTGGCCATCTTGTGGCAGCCATCTTGTGTCCACATGGGGGTAGCCATCTTGTGTGTTGGAGTGATGGTCAATATGCATATTACTCTTTTATTAGATAAGATAGAGGCCTGGTGCATGGGTGGGGGCTGGCTGGTGTGCCCTGAAGGATGTCCTGGATCAGGGTGGGTGTTCCCTTGGGGCATGCGGTGGCCTTGGCGAGGAGGCTGTGGTGGTTTGCAGGCTGGCCACACCCCCCGGCGACCCAAGTGGAGGTCCTGGTATCTGAGATTTATTTATCTTCTATAATTGAAACTTTGTAGCCTTGAGGAGAGGGCTAGGCCGGCCAGGAAGCTTGGCTTCCTCCTTGCCAGGGAAACCCAAGTCTCCTGCTCTCTACAGCTCCGTGGTTGCTGCCATTTTTGTTGGGATTTATTTATCTTCTATAATTGAAACTTTGTAGCCTTGAGTGGAGTCCAGGGCCCGCCAGGGTGTGTGGGAAGCTTGGCTTCCTTCATTGCCAGGGAAACCCAAGCCTCCTGTTCACTCTGTGGCTGCAGCCATCTTGGTTGGGTTAATTTGCATACTCACTCCTGATTGGCTGGTGGGTGTGGCTTGTGGGTGTAGCCGAGGTATGGTCAATTTGCATATTATTCTTTTATTAGATAGGATTGACAACCTGAAGTATGTATAAATGGTGCCATTTGGATTTTTTAAAATCATTTTGCTGTAGTCTGCAACTTTTGTCTAATCTAGGTACCTTTTATTGCTATTGTGGCACTGAGAGTGTTCTGGATTCCTGTTTCCCACACATGGGGTGATGGTAGCAGTTAATGACAGAAAATGGCCATGACTTTTCCATTTTTTTTCCCCTTGTATTTTTAAGCATCACTTCACAGAATCAGTATGGCTTTCCTCCTTTCTGCCTTAACTGTAATCTATAATTTAGATGAAAATTAAGAAAAGCCACTCTTTAGCTTGTCTTCCTTCACCTTTAGATTAAACGATGATCATTCAGTCTACCACGCAGATTAAAACTGAGTAAGTTTACTACCATATATGTATGGTGCAGTGACCATAAGTGCAAACATCATGTAATGTAGCTTAATGGCACATGTTCCATTCCAACCAGAAAACTTTGTATCTGACATAACCATTCAGGAAATAGAGTAATTAGAGAAAGGCTCAAGTGATTGACATGAGAAGGAATTATTTTTCTGCTAAAAGGGAGATACTAGGGTTAATATAGCTGAATTGTCAGTGCTAAAGATCATAAAGACAACCCACCAGTTCTCTTTGCTGAAATGTGATGACAAATTAATAGAAATAGATCTTTCTAATTCAATACAAATTCTAAGATTTCAATCCCCTTTTATCCTATCAATTTGGCTTAAAATAGTGGATGTGAAAATATAATGTCTGGCATAGACTAAGAATTTATAACTGCTTGTTTCAATATTTTTCTAATTCTTTTCTTCCATATAACCATCTACCCATGTATCCACACAACTATCCCTACTCCAGTCTCACTAGACATGCAGCTCTACCTTCCTTTCCCCTGCTCATCTAAGAAAACCAAGGCTATCTCAGTAAATCCTGCTTTCTTCTTTCCATTTCAAAATGCTTTTTAAATTCCATTTTTCTTCTCCATGCCCATTTCATCTCAGAGGAAGAAGAAAGCATTTTCTTTTCAATTATTCTTCCCTTGAAACTCTTCTCCCTTCAGGCATTGTTCGAATGATAACTCTTCTATAAATCTACTATCATCTCCTTTCTTTGTTTATGTTCAATGTTAGAATTAGCCACCATTTCTTTGAAATCCTAGAGAACTTTGAATGTATTATCATTATAGTAACTTTCTTTCTTCCTCATAATATTGTAATCTACATGGGGACACCTATTCTAAACTGTAAAATCTTTGAAATCAAGAATCCTTTACCTCATCAAATTGATATTAGTGTCTAGTAAACTTTAAGTCCTAAAGATATTCAGCTGATTTTTGAGCTGAATGATGTTGCTGATGTAGACAATTTACCATGTGATATTTTAACCTTCCATATCCTTGCACCTCCAAACAAATTCCTGGACTAGTGTTTCTCAGGTATCTAAAATGTTGAACTTCAGTTAACCTGTCTTATATCATATATATTTTTAGATTAATTCATAAGTTAAGAAATATATCATAATTTTCTGTTAAAGATGGTACTATAAAAAGAGAAAAATTTAAGTCCATAATGCTAAGAATAGATAAATATATTTAGAAGCTTAAAACATCTATATATATATATAAAAGCCTAAGCAACCATTACGACCAGTCGCTATGGCATGCACTGACCACCAGGGGGCAGATGTTCAATGTAGGAGCTGCCCCCTGGTGGTCAGTGCACTCCCACAGCCAACCTCCCATGGCCTGCCAACCTCCCGTAGCCTCTCCTCCCGGCCAGCTGGCCTCGATTGGGCCCAATCGTTGGCCAGGCCCAGGGACCCCACTGTGCATAAATTCATGCACTGGGCCTCTAGTGCAATATAAAACAATACAAAGTAGAAAGGATGGGTGGGATGATGCCCGCAGACTGCTTGGTTCTACATAGGGAATCAGGCAGGGATGGCTGAGATTGTAGCCTATGTTATAAATGGAACACACGTGTTTCAAGTAGGTGGCAGAATGGAGCCTGGCCTACTATTTGGTGATAGATTGAGGCAGAATTCTATTGCCTGAGGATATGGTTTAAAAAGTTGGTCTGAGGAGGGACCCAGGAAGATGTAGGCATTTATTGACACACCAAACCTAAGCCAAGCTACCTGGTTTGAAAATAAAATAAAAGGGTCATGGTTAATTTGCTGCTTCTAATCATCTGCTTTTTCAAAGATAATTATTTTTTAAAAATTTATTTGTGCCTCTTCAAAATTCATATATTGAAGCCTAATCCCCCAAAGTGTTTGTACTTGGAAGTAAAGACTTTTGAGAGGCAATTAGGTTTAAATAAGGTCATGATGTTGGGGTTCCCACAATAGAGCCTCTTAAAAGAAGAGAGAGAGTCATCATAGTTCATACACTCTCTCCTCTATGAGAGGACACTGTGGCAGGTGGCCCTCTGCAAGCAAGGAAGAGACCCTCACCAGGAACTGAACTGGCCAGCAACTTGATCTTGGACTTCCCAGCCTCCAGAAATGTGAGAAATAAACATCTGTTGTTTAAGCCACCAGGTTATGGTATTTTGTCATAGTAGTCCAAGCAGACTAAGACACACTGCTTGCTTACTTTCTTATAAGTAATGCAAATCTCCTAAGCAAATTATAATTATTTCAGAAACAAAAACAAACAAAAAAGCAAACAGTAAACTATTTTAGAGATATGAAAGATCTATATACTTAGAAAACCAAATGAGGTAAATTCAGAAATCCTGGTATTATATAAGCATATAATATCATTCCTAGCAAGATCATATCTTTATTTATGAAATGACTGACATTGTCTTTCCTATGTTCTGGGATGCAGGTTGGAGACTAAGTGCTTGCTACAGCACCTGACACGTAGGAAACATTAAATGGATATTTACTGAGTAAATAATGAAAAGACAAAATATTCAGGGCCTAAGATATAGAGATTAGCTAACTTTAAAAAATGGATACCCTTTAGGGTCCCTCTATCATCCAGGTGAAGAGGAGCCCGCATGCTAGCAGTAAGAGCCAGCTTCACCAGAACATTTTACCAAGGCAGAGCCCTTGCACGGAGCATAAACCCATCCCTTCCCACAGCGATCACATGTGAACCCTGCCCAAGCTCATTTCCATCAAGAATAACAAAGAGGGGAGCCACTTCACCCTACCCATTTCTTCTTGGACACTGACACTCACACATCTTCCAATGTGCCCTCTTGGCATTAAGCAAATGCCCTTCTATGCTCCTCCTCAATTTTCATGTTTCAACAAGTGGATATTCATGTGAAAACAACTGAATTTTGATCTGTACTTTGCACTATACACAGAAGTTAGCTTAAAACGGTTCATAGATAGTTCCTAATAAGGTCACTAATCCTTTGATTAACTGATTAAGGAACTACATTTGCAATCCAGACACTTCACTGGTACAGCATTTAAAATAAGAATATATCAAAAGACCTTTCAAAGAGTGCAAGCTCAGAGTCAACAAAATAAATTTAAATTTAAACTTTAGTAAACCTCATAATTCCCATATGGTAGTCAGGAGAAGCAAAATTTTGCTCACACTTACTGAATTGGGGAGAGTATAACTGTTTGAATTTGTGAGAGTATTCCTGTTTGGTATTTTTACTATGCAAACATCTGCTTATGTGACAACTAGATACAACTAATTGGTTGACAATGTGATATGTTATCCAAAACTGACAATGGAAAATGAGATGATGTAACCCATCTATAATAATAAAAGTGTAATATGCTAATTAGACCGACGTCCTTCCGGACGAAGCCAGGGCTGTGAGGGAAGCCTGGGTCCCGGGTGCCTACTGGCAGCCAGAGGGAGGGAAGCCTGGGTCCCGGGTGCCAGAGGGAAGTCAGTGCCGGCAGCCGAGGGAAGGAAGGCCTACTCTTGCATGAATTTTGTGCATCAGGCCTCTAGTCCTATATAATAAAAGCCTAATATTCTAAGTGTCTGATTGTCTGGTCGGCCATTCAACCAATCAAAGCATAATATGCTAATGATATGGTAAGGCCACTCAACTGCTCACTATGATGTGCACTGACCACCAGGGGCAAGCAGTTGACCAGTCACTATGATGTGTACTGACCACCAGGGGCAGACACTCTGACTGTTAGGTTAGCTTGCTGCTGGGGTCCAGCCGATCATGACATGGAGCCCTCTCGTGGTCCCTTAGCTGGCCAATCTCCCACGTCCCTCCCTGGCCCCAATCATGCACCGATGAGGTCCCTCAGCCTGGCCTGTGCCCTCTCACAATCTGGGACCCTTGGGGGATGTTGGAGAGCCAGTTTTGGCCCAATCCCGCAGGCCAGGCCAAGGGACCCCTCTGGTGCATGAATTCATGCACCAGGCCTCTAGTAATTAATATAATAGATAGAAGTAAGAACATGATAGGACCATAGTGCTAAAGAAATATCCATAGTAATATCATTGAGTAGTATAAGAAACTAGAGGAGAGGATTTAGAGTGAGCAGCTAATGCTGCAAAATAATTGGAAGCCACTTATTAATAGTAAATAAAACCAGTTTTCTAATAAATAGAAAACCGGTCATTAGCAAATGATTCTAAAAGTTACGCACATACTTTCTATACAAGTAAACTGATTAATTATTACTATTACTAGAGGTCTGGCGCATAAATTCGTTCATGGGTGGAGTCTAGCCGGCTCGCCCTTATGGGGCTGCTTGGGGCTGGGCCGGTGGGTGGGAAGGGACACAGGAGGTTGGCTGGTTCCACCACCAATTGGGGTGGGGGGCCAATCAGGGGCAGGGCAGGCTGGGGGGAGGGGCCACAGGCAGTTGGGGGGACCAGTTGGGGCCCCGATTGGGCTGGTTGGCCACTGCAGTGTGTGTCATAGTGACTGGTTGTTTTTGTTGTTCTGGTCATCCCGGTCATTTCGTCCTTCTGGTCGCTTGGCTTTTATATATGTAGATGCCCCATTGGCATAGTTTAATCCAAATACTCTATCATAATGTTTATACATTTGTAAAAGCATCAGCAATAGTACCAGAAAAAATGAGGAAAATTCTCTTTTCTATTTTAACTTCTTTCTGTCAAAAACTGCCAGATTGTTTCAAATCTATGACATAAAGATATTGAAGATATTATGGGCTTAAAGTAAACCACATTGAAAGAGAAAAAGTAAGATGACTGTAAGTACCTAACAGCTGCCAATCAGAATTAAAAACTGTGAGGTTACTATCTGACAGTCAAAAAAAAACACACACAAAAAAAAAACAAAACAAAACACAAAACACATAAACAGCAATGTATAACTTTATAGTCAATTATTTTTTAAAAAATGCTATTTTTTAAGATCCAGGTAGTTCATGGCAAAGATGTGGACATACTTTTCTTAAACTCCTCATAATGAGAGGTAAAAATATTCAATAGAGTACATACATCAACTATTAGTTCTCTGATTAGAAGACCCTCAGCCCCCACACACATTAATCCTGAAATGCAGAATGTTAATCCAGTATACTTGATCCTTAACATGCTGACATTTAAGCCATACTCTGCATGAACATAAGTAGTTAACTAGTAGCTAAGCAGTTAAGTAGTAGCTCAGTTTATGGGCTTAAATCTCTGAAGATATAAATATTTGAGACTCAGAAAATCTTACATTAGCTGGAATGCAAGTGTCATGTTTTTTTAAAAAGATGTTTACATCCAGAAAGAAATTAAAATCACTTTCTCCTAGAAGCAACCAAATACATCATTGCATTGAACTCAAGAATAACTCTGACTGTTTATCATGTAGCCCATCTCCAGGAAAGTTTACATAGCCCACCTCCAATAATGGATCTTTATTTAGCAGATGTCATTTTTTCTAAAGAGCGTATTTCTGGAAAAGACAGTTAAACAAACCACACAAAGTAAGCACAATGAGGAAAGACTTAAAAGAATGACAGGTTTGTGCATGAGCAGTGAGATGCTTGAGAGGACAAAGTATAAAGGTCATAGAGGTCTTCGCTCAGATCTCAGTTCAAGAAAACTCACTGCAGTAGCAGAGTTGGCTGACAGCCTCCAGCTACTGCACCCTGACTTTTCATACCAAAGCCACATTTCCTATGTTCTGCTCACAATGACTGAGCATCCTTAGCTTTCTATAAGCCTCAGCCATGCCTGCCTCACGTGGACTCTTCCAATGAGCAGCGTTTGCTTGGGGACTCCCATCGTCCTTGATGTGACTTTTGCAGAATGGATATGGGATCTTGTGTTCTTCCCACTCAATCCTCCTCCTTTCCTTATGTCCTTTCACAGGTCTTGGCCTGAATTGTTGTCTGAGGCTCTTCTTGACCACTCTTGCTCCCTCCCCTTCTCCTTTATTCCTCTCAGACATTTTCAAACCAACCTTGCTATCTCTAATTCCATCTTGGGGCCTTCCCAGAGTACTCAAACTCATAAACTAATAAAGAGGTATAAATTACTCTCTACTTACTTCCCATCAGAACCTCTCTTATAAAAAGTCCCTCTCCTATTTAATTCACATCCTATGCTTTTATAAGTTCCTGTGTCACCTCATTATTGTCACTACTAATTTCGGGTCACTCTCTCACTTATTTAAGGTGTTAGCACCTCTGCCCGATTATTCTCGTCCCAATTCTTGATGTGATACTGGCAATTTTATGATGTCATTGAGGACAACTGGTTGAAGTCCTAACTTTTTTGTGTCCTGTAAAAATTTCCTCCACTATTCCATAGAGACTCCACTCTTTTTTTGCATGTTATTTCACTGCACAACTACAAACATGCATACGTCCTGCTCAGTTTATTCCACTGCACTTTTTTGGAGGGAATGTAGTCTGTCCACTAGCCTTTCTTTCCCCACTCTGCACTCCCTCTATCTTCTAATGTAACTTACCTCTGTTTCAAATTCACATTCCACAGACCATTTTTGAACCACTAATTTTTTTGCGAGGAGCCTACACCCCTCTGCTTCATCTTCCTTTCATCACATTCACCTTAAGAACCCTGCATAAATCCAGCCCTTTATTCCAGGACTGCATGCAGGCCACTTTTATTTCACTGGGAAAAATACCACAGAACAGGAGAAGCTAGATATCTTTCATGTCACCATCTCCACTGTGTTCAAAATTGCCTTATGCTTTTACTGTTATTCAATCAGTTCTCCAATTCTTCACGGTTAAACTTTAAAACAGTTTCCATTTTCTTGAAATCTCTAAACTCTCCTTTGCCCTCTTTTTCTTTTTCTCCTTTCAATACTGAGAGAACCCGGAACCTCTATCCATCCAAAGCTAAATAATTTCTCTTCTGTATATCATCCTCTTCAGCTTTTCCAGCCATGTTATGCAATCTAATATTCCATGTCTCTAGATTTTCGATCTCATTTTCTACTTGCTCTTTCATAAATCAACTCAAGAAAAAATAAATTGTACAGATAGAAAAATAATTATAATGAAATGGACAAATAACTATATGACACTGCTTATCTCTCTTTCATTTCATCTCTGCACAACCTTTCTTTTATTCTCTGGCAGTTAATTATTTCTCCACACATGCTGTCTCCATTCCCTCAATTTCAGTTTTTCCTCATTCACCTCCAACTGGCCTTCAGAAATCTACTCTTTGTCACAAAATACATTGGATTCCTCCCTAGCCTTATCTCATTTGAACTCTATGCAGTGTTTAACATTGTTGATCTCTCCTTTCTCAGGACACACCCTTTTCTTGGTTTTCCAGACATCATGCATTCCACATTATCTTCCAGCCTCTTGGAATGGTCTCTCTTTCTCACAGTTTCATTTGTTGAGTCATTGTGCTGTAAAATAGTAATTTATAAAGTGCCACAGGTAATTGCTTGAATATCTATCTCTTCACCCTACACCTCCCTAGGTGATATCATGCATTTCTAAGATTTTAATTACATGAGTTAATAACTATCAAATATGGGGCCTCTAGATCCATATTTGTATCTTCTTACTATCCATCTTCATGTGGATGTGTCATTTCAAAGTTAAGAGAGCCCAAACTTATGATTTTTCTCTACTCTGTTTCTTCTGTGATCCCATAATTTAGTGTAACAAAACAATAAATCATCCTTGACTCTTTCCTTTTGATACACTTCTTTTTTTTTTTTAAATACTAGAGGTCCAGTGCACGAAATCAGTGCTCGATCCAGTGGGATCGAGCCTAAACTGGCATTCGGACATCCCTCTCACAATCTGGGACTGCTGGCTCCTAACTGCTGGCTTGCCTGCCTGCCTCATCACCCTTAACCATTCACCTGCCTGCCTCATTGCCTCTAACCACTCTGCCTGCCTGCCTGATCACCCCTAACCACTCATTTGCCTGCCTGATCACCCCTAACCACTCATTTGCCTGCCTTATCGCACCTAACCACTCTTCCTGCCTACCTGATTGCCCCAAACTGCTCCCCTGCCTGCCTGACTGCCCTAACTGCCTCTGCCTTGGCCCCTGCTGCTGTGGCTTGGTCCTGAAGGATGTCTGGAATGACATCTGGAAGGCTGTTTGGCTGTCTGGTCTAATTAGCATATTATCCTTTATTATTATAGATATTTTTCTTGATTTAAGAGAGGAAAGGAGAAGGGGAGTGGGATAGAAACATCAATGATGAGAGAGAATCACTGACCAGCTGCAGGTCCTACACTAGGGATTAAGCCAGCAATCTGGGCATGTGCTCTGACCAGGAATCAAACCGTGACCTCCTGGTTCATAGATCGACAATTAACAACTGAGCTACACCAGCCTGGTTTACACCTTACAAAAAACAAACAAACAAAAGCAACCAACACAGCAAACAATACAATGAGCATACAACCTTGCTACCTTGTACTATTTCCACCTAAAATTTCCTTTCTTCTTAAACTAACCTGATCCTACAGTTTACACTTGTTACTTACCTAACTCTATTTTTGTTTCAAGTTTTAATTTAAATGCCTATTTTAAAGTAAAACCTACCCTGAACCTTCCAGACTGAATGGTTAACTATTTTTATTTACCCTTTTATATGTTCCTGTGATGGTTAGTTGTATGTGTTAACCTGACCAGTTTCCTAGATGTTGTCTCCACCTACCATAAGTTCACTACAAAAGATATTACCCTTGATTATGTGAATGGCCTCATCCAATCTGTTGAAAGGCCCTAAGAGCAGAAACTGAGGTTTTCCAGAGAAGAAGAAACACTTCCTCAATAGTATTAACTCCTCTGCCTGAATTTATAGCCTGCTCACTTGCCAACAGACTTCAAACTTGCAAAGCCTCCCACATTCCCATGAGCCAATTCCTTAAAATAAATCTATTTACATATATAATATATATAATCTCTAACTCTATATCATATATAATCTTTATATATAATATTTTTATATATAAATCTATATCTTATACATATAATATGTATATTTATGTATATCTTAGATAATCATCTGGTATTTAATAATTTTCTGGAGAACTTTAACTGATAGTATCTATAGCACTCTCTACCTTTTTATTTAACATGCAACATATATCTAATTATATCTTCAATATTTATATTTTATACAAAATCACAACCTCCAGGAGGGTCAGATGTAGCTTTCTTATTGATCAGTATCCCTAGACTCTAACACAATTTCTAGCACACAGAGTACATACTCAAAAAACATTTGTTGAAATAAATAAATAAATTGTAATAAATGTTTTATGTATTTTTTCTTTTAATTCTTTGCAATACTCCTTGGTAGCAGTTATTATGCAAAATTCTTTCCAAATGGCAAGTTTGATAAACTTCCCTAGACACAAGTGGTTAAAGTTATACATTTATTTAATCATTTATTAACTCATTCAATATATATTTATTAAGGATGTGTTCTAGACACAAGATTTTAAAGTAAAAAAAGTGAACTATAAAAATATTATCAATACAATATAGGCAGGTGTTAAAGGGCTTTGGTCTAAAAGACTTTCACAGATGATTTATCATAGAATTGTACACTTGAACCCTATATAATTTTATTAACCAATGTAACCCAAATAAATTTAATCTAAACAAATAAAAAGACTTTCCCAATAAATGCTATAAAAACTGAATTTGACAGGTGGGTTGCCTGAGAACATCATAGGCAAGAAAAGATAGAGCTATACACACACAAACATTTAGAAGCCACTCCACCAGCAAGACAAAAACTGAATTGAAGACAGTAAAATTCAGAGTTAAAATGGTGATTATAAATAATGGAGGTATTATAGCTCCAGATCTCTATCATCACATGCATTCCCAAGCCACGTAGTTTCTGGAAAAACCCTTTTTGTGTTGCTTACCATTACTTTATTTATATTTCACTTGGGCTATCTGAGACACATTCATTAAAATTTCACTTGTAAAGATTATTGTGCTGGATTACATATTATGCACTTAAACCAATTCTATTAGTGAGCAAAACTTAAATTATCTTTTTGGAAATGATTCTTTGTGCCATTGAAGTGACCATATTTTCTACCATAATTTTTTATACTGACAATTATCTCAATAATACTTCTTGCTTTGTCCTTTAGCTATTTTATGGGTTTATGAGTAAAAATAAGTTATTGAGGCCATTATTAATATTCCTATAGATATTTCTCTTAAAACTAGCAGGTAACAATTTGTGGGAAGATGTTTTGAAACCAAAAGTATTGGTTGCCTTTGAGAAATAATATATAAATTCAAATATAGAAAACAAAGTAAATATTTTGGAAGCTACAATAATTTTAAATTTTATTAGGGTGTTAAAATTTCCTTTTTTCATAAATTACAGCATACTATAAGCATTCATGTTTTTATGAAAATATTACATCATTTTTAAATGTGTGCTGTGAAATGTTAAAATCATGGCAACTTGCCATGCTCAATCATGCACTTTAAAAATACATGCTCAAACTATTTTTAAGAGTTAGAATTTATATATAGTTTCTTTTCTGTTTGAAATCATATTGCTATCCCACATCTGCCATCAGATTTCAGCCTGATATATATTTTATATTTAAAAGTATTTTATTAAATGGCCTGATTATATTTTGAAGCAAATTTATATATTTAAATTAAATATTTAAACTGTCTTGTGTCATCCATGAGTCTTTACACTTTAAAATATTAGTCTGTACTGGGTTATCATTAAAACTATTTTACAACTAAGCAAATCTACAAAAAATATAAATAAACATAAATATAAAAAGAAAATTTCTAATAGAAATGTATCTATTATAGTGATGAGGGGTAGGTTTACAGTATCTGCAATAAGGAAGGCTCCTCAAAAATCAGTGTTTCTAAATGACTTTTTATTATTTTGACTGTGGAGATTTTTTATTTTTTACCTCGGGGAAGAAAAAGATGGGTGGAAAAGAGTATGGTTTTATTTTATTAATTCAAGAAGTACAAATATGAAAAGGAAGTGAGAATAAAGAACATACATAATGCATATACCTATAGGCTTCTTTTCAGGCAGATCATGTTAGGCAACATATGTACTGAAGTTGAGGTTCTAGAAATTTCAATATGGTATTGTTTCATATTGTGGGGTTCTGGAAGTTATGTAGCAGGCACTCTGGGGATTATCTGATTTTATCTGGTATGGTCCTTTGACTGTCTATTGACTGGTCTATTAGCAATTTTCTAGGCATAGAAGTTATCCTGTAAAAAAAAAATGATAGTGATGCAAATTATTTTTTGTCTATAACAATGCACATTTATTTCACACGGTTGGGAAAACTGGTTTCTACCTGGCAAATCATTATCTCCAAACATTTTATTTTATTGCTTTAAATGATTTTAACCAGTTTTTTATTTATTAGCAAATGCATTTCAGCATTCTTGATTGTTTATACTTATGCATGTGTCTGTTCTCCAAATTCTCCTTTGAATAATAAGTAAATAAAATCTCCATCGAACATTCAGTTTATATTTTCATGAAACATGTTTAATTGTTTTTTTTAGAAATTATACTTTAGTATTTTTATAGTACTTTCACCAAGATACCCAAGTGAATTCATTGACAGAACCAAATATATTGCTTAGCTGGAGAAGTAGACCTATGGGGCTATTTATGCTAAGGCACATATTTTCTTGCACAACAGAGTGTATACCAATTGTCGATAGAACTTTAACTTTTCGGACTCTCCAATTCTCAATTTTTTTCTTCCTCTTCCTCTACTGTTTGTTTTGTTTTGCTTTTGTTTCTAGATCTTGCCTAACTAGTAAATTATCCCAAATTGGTAACAGCAGTGATTAAGGATTTGGTTTTCTGATTTGGTGATCTCCATCAGATGGATGATGGAATCTATGGAAGTGAACTGATAATCTGGTATATCAGTCTCTTTGTTTGCTTATTAGTTCAAATTGGTTAGGAAAGTGGTTCATGCCCACTGAAAAGGAAAACTTATTTATATCTGGATCTGCAAGTTTTTATTTTTCTGTTTACTTTTGACCCTTGGCTGAGGTAGTTGAACTTTAGCTATAAATTATCTATGTGAGTATGGATCACTGTGTCTGCAATGGAAAAAAAAGGTCTTGACTTCTACTTCCAGAGAATATCCTATCTAATAAAAGAGTAATATGCAAATTGACCATACCTCCGATACACCCATAAGCCATGCCCACAAGCCATGCCCACCAGCCAATCAGGAGCGAATATGCAAATAAAGCCAACCAAGATGGCTGTGGCCACAGAGAGCAGGAGGGAGGCTTGGGTTTTTCCGGCAATGGAGGAAGCCAAGCTTTCCGCACACCCTGGCGGGCCCAGGCCTCCACTCCAGGCTACAAAGTGTCAATTATAGAAGATAAATAAAGCCCAACAGAAATGGCTGCCGCCACGGAGGGAGCAGAAGGCTTGGCTCCGCTCCAGGCTACAAAGTTTCAATTGTAGAAGATAAATAAATCCCAGATACCAGGGCCTCCACTTGGGTTGCCGGAAGAGCGTGGCCAGCCTGCAAACCACCACAGGCCCCTCGCCCAGGCTGCCCCATGCCCCAAGGGAACCCCCACCCTGATCTGGGACACCCTTCAGGGTAAACCAGCTGGCCCCCACCCGTGCACCAGACCTCTATCCTATCTAATAAAAGAGTAATATGCAGATTGACCATCACTCCAACACACAAGATGGCTGCCCCTTGTGGTCAAAGATCCTGGCCCCATGTGGATACAAGATGGCCACCACAAGATGGCCAGCAGGGGAGGGCTGTTGGAAGGGACCAGATCTGCAAGGGAGGGCAGTTGTGGGTGATCAGGCCAGCAGGGGAGAGCAGTTGGGAGGGACCAGGACTGCAAGGGAGGGCAGTTGTGGGCGATCAAGCCTGAAGGGGAGGGCAGTTAGGGGTGACCAGGCCGGCAGAGGAGGGAAGTTGGGGGTGACCGGGCCTGCAGGGAAAGGCAGTTGGGGAGTACCCAGGCCTGCAGAGAAGAGCATTCAGGGGTACCAGGCCTGCAGTTAGGGGTGACCAGGCCTGCAGGGGAGGGCAGTTAGGGGAAAACAGGCTGGCAGGGGAGCAGTTAGGCATCAATCAGGCTGGCAGGGGAGTGGTTAGGGGGTGATCAGGTTAGGGGCAATCAGGAAGGCAGGCAGGCGAGCAGTTGGGAGCCAACAGTCCTGGATTGTGAGAGGGATGTCGGTAGGATTGGGCCTAAATGGGCAGTCGGACATCTCTTGAGGGGTCCCAGATTGGAGAGGGTGCAGGAGGGCTGAGGGACACCCCCCACCCTGTGCACGAATATTGTGCACTGGGCCTCTAGTTAATACATAAAATTAAAGCATCTCTTAAATTTAAAAAAAATCACTGTTCTGAGTACCATATATAAATAAATTAGTGCTTATTATTCACACATACTTAGAAAACAATAAAAAAAAGAATTTCTAATGCACAATAATAATGTAATAACCTCCAAAATATGCTTCACAAAGGCCATTTTCTACAAAGTGGATAAAAGTGCAACCAGATGGCTTAATAATTATGATTAAATAATAGACATATGACTTTACATAAACTGTAAATGTTATTTAATATACAAGGGCATATTAATTAAAATTTTATAAGACTTAGTTTTGATTTCTTATAAAAATGTATGTAATCTAAATTTATAAACATTACTATACTGATTTATTAACCAAATAAGCTAAAATTAATTTTATTTTATAACATGTCAGCTTAAACAGATTATATATATATATATTTATATATATATTCCTATGATCATTCTTCTAAATATACATTAATAGAGATTAACTAATAAAGGTTAATGACTACTCCTATATTTGCATTATATTATTTTTTTCTCTTTCACTTGAAAGTAAGATTATATTAGGAATCCTAAACAGATAACTTTAATATCACCTCTACTACATTTTCTTTAAAGTTCAATTTAAAATGTTTATTAAATGTAATATTTTAAAGCATTAAATTTTTGATATTATAATACAATGGCTATTAAAAATGAACAACCTAATCATTTAAGTATCTAAGATGTAAGTGATTTCTCTGTTGTACATGTGTGTTTACATGTAAACATACTTTGAAATTTTGCAATGACTAGGTTAGAATGAGTTTGGAAATTAGCAAAAGGTTATTTGTTTTAGACTATCTCAAGAAATAATATTTTTCTGAAAGAGTTATTAAAACAGTCTTATAATCATATTTTACTAATAATGAATCTTTAAAGGATATTCCTGAAAAGAGCATTATCACCTGTGTTCAAGGGGAAATTGAAGAATTTGTGCAGCTGTATTGTGTAAAGTTTTTAAAACTGAAACAAAAAAACTTTAAATTCTAAATATCTAAAGAGAAAATGTTAGAGGTGGTTCTTAGAAGATATTAAGAATTATCTTTGTAGATTGGCCTTGGGACATTTTTCTCTTATTTTCATAACATTCTGTAGGTCTCATGAGTCATATGCATTATTATCATAAGAGAAAAAGAAACTTGTTTAGATTACAATGGTTAATATTCATGGTAAGAAAGAACGATTAAAATTGGGAGTTTTTTTTTCTTATTTAAGTATTAATTCTGAGCATAAATGAGTTGTCAAAACAAATCTCACACATAATAAAAAGAGCATTAATTAAACAACCATGCATAAAAGACCATTAATGAAAAGACTACCCATAATGTGTGGCTGGAACTGGATTTATAATGCATTTTAACTTTTAAGCAATACAAGAAAATAATCCAGAATATTTTAAGTAATCTACAATCAGGATCAAATTATTAAAGACAGAAAAAATGCAACTGAGTGCCAGATCCTGGCATTAACCATAGGTAAGCTGAATGTATTTCCAGAAATACAAGCATTCATATTGGGAAAATGGTTTAATTGGCTATAGAGTTTAGTAATTCTACTATTAAGCTCCTTATAGTAAAGATAACTGTAGGTACATACTGGGAGTTTATTACCTATTTGGTGCTTTATATAATCAATCTAGAAGATATATATTTATACCCACATTTGCCTAGAGAGATCAAATAAATCCCTAGTGAGTGTCAGATGTAGGATATCATGCCAATACCTAGTTTATGCATCTAATCATTATGTTAAAGTACATTGCTTTGATTCAACAATCCTTTATTTTCATTATTAATGCTGCTTTCCAATTCTTTGGTCTTTATTTGTTTTTGTAATAAATTAAAATGAAGCAGAAACTCATAGTGTTCTGAAAACAGTCAAGGGACCTACAAAGCAAACTAATTTATAGTGTAGCTTCTAAATAGCTGTAATTATACTATTTAATAAATGAAACACCTATTTTTAGAGATAATAAAATCTTTCCACTGAACTCCAGTAGTGCTATGGTGTATACAATAGGTTAATAACAATCAAAAGCAGTATTAATTTGTTGTCAGAAAATAGAAAATTATAATTTTATTGACAACCCTGAACTATCCTTCCACTAAAAGAGATTTAAAATGGAAATTTATGGGTATAAGAAAAATAAAGTATGTAATTATTCATAATTTAACTCCAATTAAGGTAGCATGTCTCAGTACTACAGAACACACTACTTATGCATACATGTGCAGACACATTCACTCATCTGGAAAGTTCTTCATGAAATTATTAAAGAAATACTCTGAATATGGGAGGCCAATGAAAGTGCTCATCAGCATGCATTCAGGATTTAAACAACTGAAGGCACTGCCACAGTCACAAATATTACAGCAAAAAGAGAAATTAGAGTTATTTCAGCACCTGATCCCTTTAAAACTAAAATATTTAGCAGTAATGTCCAATCTAATCATATGTTTCAAGCAACATTTTAAGGAATCTATTATATTCACTTTGTAATTATCAACACCTACTAATAAGCTCTAAAGTTTATGTTGTTCTTTTTCCAATCTGTGCAGAGTTAGTGGAAAAGATATAAAAAAGTAAAGATGATTTATGATTTATGTTTTCTACTTGTAAATATGCTCGGTGAAGTGCTAAGACCATTGAGTAGCAGAACAGTTCATGACCTTACATTTTGTTTGCTTCTGAAGGGAAATAATAGTTCTGTGTTTTTTTTTAAATAAAAGTCTAAAGCATCAAAGATGGCAGTAGAAGTAAATAACAGTAAACCTTATTTTTCTTTCTGATATAATGAAAGAATCAACTACCATGTGATGTCTTCAATCAACTCTTAAGATCAAAGAACAAAGTGATATCACTGCTATTTGGATTTTGGAAAAGGAAAGGGAAATAAATGAACAAAAGAAAATTTAGCTGACCGAAGAAGCTAATTAGTATAAATTGTATTGGCAACTAAAGATCAGCTTCCTAAAAAATACATCACAGGGCATAGACCATTAACTGTCAAGGATATTCTAAATTAAGCTAAAGTTTCAGTGTATACATCTGTAATCAATGGACAATCATAGGATAAAAAATAATGTCTCTTTTGATATTCTAAAGCTGGACCCACCTCTAAAGAAAACAGTAAGCATGAATAATAGATCTTTCTTAGCCACAATGCCAATAAGTATAACTTCCTCAAATAAATGTACAAAGCAGAGTCTGTTTTTTTGTTTGTTTGCATATTTGTTTTAGAAATACCAAAAGATGCTTTTAATCAGCTATTTTGGTAGAAGAGATAAAATTTTCGTTGCAATTATTTTTGTCTAAGAAATTATCCTTTTTTTACATTATACTTTTTAAAGGACTTCTTTGTATCAAAAATATGCCCTTCTTGATTTCCTTCAAATCGTTGCCTAACCAGTGGCTATAAACTTTTGCAGTGACAACTATGATCCATTATCCAGTACCTGACATGCCAGCTCAACATCACTATATTAACTGGCTTTCGAATTTTCTTTCTCCCTGTGGGGACTTCTCTCCTAAGATTGATGAGTTGCAACATAGTGTTTAAGCTGCCATCCTGAGGTGACAAACAGTAAGAGTGGTCCCTGCATGGGATGGAGGAGGGAGGGCAAATGAGGGAGAGAACCACAGTGTATCCTGGAATAAAAGCAACCTCACACACTGGCTTTCCAAGGCAATTAAACTTTGTTTCTCAGATTTTACATTTCAGTCAAATACATAATTTATTCTTCAATTAAAGTCCCCAAAGCTTCACTGGTACATGTGGAAAACCCAAACATTAGAGAGAATTAAACTTTTGTCCCTCAGACATTTTAGAGAAGTTAAGATAAAAGTTGCTGCTCCTTCCAAGTTTAAATACATTGAGACTCGAATCACTTCTTATAATTCCCCAAATGGTATTATCGCTTACTTTTTAACTATTGAATTCACTCTGGCAGAGCTAGGGTAATAAAACCCATCATATTCTAATTTTCAGACAGTTTGATAGAACCAATGTTCTTAGTATAGATAAAGTATAATGAAGCACTTTCTTTCCCATAGGAAAGTCTTTGACTCATATGCTCTGATGCCAACTAACCTTCACATCTGCTGTTTCACCATTGATAGCTGTAACTTGGCATGCAAAACTAGTGTCTGATGAAGCAGCTTTACTCAAAGGCACCATTTTATGTCTTGGAATGGGAACATAGTAAAATGGTGTTGGGTTTCTGTAGGCCTTATGCAAATCCCTGTAATAAACATAGAATCAGGCCTCACATACAGTAAATGGTGTGTTAGATGAGGGTGGGGAAGGAAGACAATCTTCTTGGTTAAAAATAATCTCCTTACTATGCCAATAAATTAAATGCATAATAAAAACTTGGCTTAAATATTTATTTAAAACATAACGAATTAATATCAAAACCACATTAGACACTAATAAGACTATAACACTTTTAAAACACTAACCTTATTTTATAAAAAAAAATATTTCCATTTAACTTAAGGTTAACAATAATCCATTACCCACAACCAATAGTTTAACGCTATTATTAAAGAAAAAATAATTTGCAAGAATTAGAGAAATAATATGGCTATAAAAAGCTTTGCTGAGATATATTTTTTAGAAATATGACTAGATATATTTTTTAGAAATATCACTAGAAAAGGTGTCTGATGGAAAATGAAGAAAGCATCAACATGAACAAATGAAAATTTTAGTAATAATATTCATCATTAATCTAAACCAACTGCTCAGATACATTGTTGTTCAACCGCATAAAGTTTGACTCCATTAAGTATGTAGAAAATTTAAAACAATAAACTAAATTATCCACAAACTTGAATTCATGAAACAAAAATTCAAAATAAAATTTCTATTTATTTTAAATATGCATAGGGTTATTACCTAATTAGTAACTTGCAAACAAATTATCAAGAATAGATGTTGGCTTGGAAGCCTAATTATATTCTGTTTTCCATCATCCAAGTTAGAGCAGAATGTCATATTTGAGGAGCATTTTGTTTCAGTTTAGATCTATAGGGAGATGGATATTGAGCAATCACAAAGTGACACAAAGGAAGATATCAATTAGAATTGTGCAATAATTTGTTACCATCAGTTTAAAAAGGTACATTATTTTTTCCACAACAAGGAAAGGAATGACAATAGTTCACTAAATATTTTTGGATAGTACAATAAGCTCAGACAAGAAAACTACATGAGTTCAAATCTCAAACTTGTTCTGAACCTAACAATATCTACCTATGGAGTAAGGTACTTCATCTATTCTTAATTTGTTTCCCATTATGTAAACACTAAAGTCACATGTACAATTCTTCAACTCTAATATGCCCCCTTATAGGTCTCTTCCCTAATTTTCCTACCTCCCCTCACACCCCATGGTAAAAGAACCTGCAATAAAGATTTATAAAGGAGAGGTGAATATATTCATTCCCTCGGCCCCATAGAACATATATTTTTCTCAATGTTTACTCAGAGACAGAAACAAAAGTTAGGATAGACACCATCATATTTCTGTGAGATAAGAAAAAGCTCTAACTCTTCATCCTGCTACATGGCAATTCTCGTGCATACTTATTGAGGAATGGTATCAGAGTGAAAATGTAATTAGATTATTTACTTTCAGCAAATATCTATTCAAAGGTCTTTAAAGACAATTCAGGGAAATAATCCAAAAGAACTTAGAATATGGTCAGCAGATTACTTTATGCCTCTGTCTGATATTTTGTGTGGTCTGTGTTTCAGAAGAGAAAATGCCCACCCTAAAATGAAAGAAAGGGGAGTGGATGCATTGAATCACACATGTACACCTTAAATTTACACAGTGCTATATGTCATTTATCTCTCAATAAAAATAAACAAAATAAAATAAATTCAAAAGTACTTTTAGATGATCTTTCTCATCTTTGAAAAGTATTATAAGTCTATTTCCTGCATATGCAAAAAGGAACTTTCAAAATGTCTTACTACCAATACAGCAAGAGAAAAATAAACACTTGTTTCAGAAAACAGTTTTCAGTGTGAAAAGTACACTAATGGATGCCATTTCAAAATTTACTTTCTAATGTGAAAATCTCTTCATAATAAACATATTATGCTTGCATTACCAACACTATTCTACATAAGAACAAACAAGAGTAATGTTTTGCAGAAATTAAGAAAAATATGGGAAATGTAAATCCCTTTTAATTGCATGTGGTAAACTGCCAAGTTTTTACATTGTATTTGTCAACTCAAAAATGGCATGTTCTTTTGGCATTTGAAAAGCAAAAAAAAAAAAAAAATCACTCAATCTTGCAAAAAATTATTCTTGTAGCAATTCAGGCTTAGAAACCTATAATGTCATCCAGCATAATTTAATTTCAGAAGACCATTGAACCTAGAATCTCAGAATAAGTAGCAGACTGTAAAGAACACGTTATAGCTGTATCTGGCCTAATGGCTCAAGGCAAATGGTTTAGAAGTTTAATATGATCAAACATTTGAGGTCATGTGGGTGAGCCAAAATGACTAATGCACTTAGTTATTTTGAATAGTGATGGTTATGCCATGATGTCTTTATCTATTACTTTTATTGTTGATACTATGTGTCCCTGGGTTATTGCTTTCATAATTAATAAGACACTTAACCTCTCCGTGGCCCAGTTTCTTCATCTGTTAAATGAGCATAATGATAATTGCTTTCTACCTTCCTTAGGGGTTACTGTGAAAATAAATGAGCTGGCATTCAGTATATACTTTGAGTTCACCTAAAGAGGGAGACTATGCACAAAGAAAAAGAACACAAAACTAACCCTCTTTGCTGCTAGGTACCAAAGAGATAAAACTTTCCCCTAGACTCTCGATTCCAATAATTACAGGCTGTTGTTGTTCCTTGTGATTAAGCCCTAGATGAATCAATCCACTTAACTGAATTCCTAACACTATACTCTACACTTCCAAATAATTTGACTCTTAACCCAAGGTTAAAGTGAAAATGCCACAGAATGTTACATATTTTGAAGAAACATTTATGGTTCTCTACAGAATAGCAAAATTTTGTAAATAATCAAGCATTCTATCCAAAACCCTCTGTCACAGGTATTACATCAATTAATATAATATTCATTGTTCCAATGGATAACTCTACAGAATTTGGTAAAAAAAAAAAAAAAAAGTGAGTTGCCACCCTAAAGCAATGTACATTTGAGCACTGACTTAGGCTCACATAGCAGATGGCAATGAAATCATTAGAAGAGACTGGATAAACCAGAATCTGTGAATATATGGACAAATAATATTTTTAAAGTGTGCCTTGTTGTAACTTGGAAGATGGAAAATGCACTAATAATCTTTTACACTTGGCCAAAAAAATTATCCAGAAAAATGACAAATATTTAAGGTATTAGCTGGTTATTACATAGGAAATATTAGATACATAGGAAAAGTAGTAAAAGAAAGATATAGAATATTAACAATAATAAGAGCAATAGTGAAGGAGGCGCAGGAGGAGGGCAAGAATGAAGGGAGAGAGGGAGAAATAAATTTAAAAGATCCAGGCTGTTTGCAAACATAATTTAGAGGTGATATAGAGTTAGAAATTGCATGGTTGGGTAATGAAAATGTTTCTAATCTTCAGTGTTCTAAGTAAGTAAAAGTTCTCAAAATTGTTCCCATATGTCAAGCCTTACTAAATTTCACATTAATCATGTTGCCTTGAAGTGCTTTGTTATGACCTCTGAAAAAATTAGGGCAAAACCTTGTAGATTTTCTCCCCTGGATAAAGACCTGCTTGCCCCAAATAGCAATGATTAAATCTACAGAGAGACACCTCCTAAAAAAGGATTGTGGGTGTGGGTTGTAGATTGATTATAAATGGATTCAAGAAATATTTAAAGGCCACACAGGTTTGGCAGAAATGGTATCAGCAAAAGCACTGACCCTGGTGCAAAAGAAACAAAGTCTCTGGGCAACAAGTTTCCGGAAGTAGGACAGCTGACCTGTAAGCTAAATAAAGGTTTATATTACATTTCACTTAACAGGTTTTGTTTTTTTTAAGCAACATTATGGTGGCAATCAGTCACTAATAACATATGTAGTCTGTGCTGGGGCCTGGAGATCCAACTGTGAATAATACAGATTCAACCCTGTCCCATGCTGTCTAGTGTAGTGCTGATACAGAGGAACCAAGCAAGAATAGTTTGGTAAGGATTAAATTGTGTGTCATTCTGAGTACTTTATTTGTCTCAGCACATAAACATTGTATCACCTCATAGTATCACAAGAAGGAGGGTGAATACACCATAATAAAATATTTTGAGAAAGTGAGATCACATTCACATAACTCTTATTACAGTTTATTGTTATAAAATGTCTATTATTACTAAAGTTATTGTTGTTAATCTCTTACTTTGCCGAATTTATAAATTAAAATGTCATAGGTATGTATGCATAAGAAAAACAAATATATAGAGTTTGATACTATCTGCAGTTTTGGGCATTTACTGGGGGGTCTTGTAACATATCCCTCAGGGATAAGAGATTACTATATATGATTTGAAAATACATAGTCTAGAAAAGAGCTTCTAAAAATTGCTCCACAGACTTTTTTTATTTCACTTATGAAATTATTTCATTTTCATGATAATAATAATTAGAAGAATGAGTTAATTTAAATTATATAAATATGGTGTGATCTCGTTTATCTATTTTAAAATTATTTACCCAATTGTTGGTCATAGAAATAGAATTTACTTGACAATGTTTAAAATCATTCTAATTCTAAAATTTTCAACTAGACATGTAGTAACATCTATAAAATATGCTTTTTCTAGGTGCATAGCCTATCATGCAGGGCTTTTTATTTAATAGTAGAGGCCCAGTGCACGAAATTCGTGCACAGGGGGAGGGGACCCTCAGCCCAACCTGCACCCTCTCCAATCCGGGACCCCTCGGGAAATGTCCGACTGCTGGTTTAGGATCCTAACCACTCGGACTGCCTGCCTGCCTGATTGCCCCTAACCGCTCTCCCCTGCCAGCCTGATCGCCCCCTAACTGCCTTGCCCCTGCTAGTATGATTGCCCTTAACCACATCTACCTTGGCCCCTGCCACTGTGGCTTTGTCTGGAAGGACGTACGGAAGAATGTCCAGAAGATGTCTGGTCTAATTAGCATATTACCCTTTTATTAGTATAGATTAAAAAAATATTGTGAGACTAGTCCTGTTAATCATTCCAATTTAGAAATGAAGAGTCAGAGGTTTACAAATCTGAGTGTCCTATCTAAATACAGCCAATAGGTGGTAGAGCTTGGAATTAAGTTCAGGTTTCTCTTTACACAGTTTTTTTTTTTTTTTTTTTTAATTATTTCCAGTAAGTATTCCAAATTGTAGATTCTATGTTTTCAGAAGTATTAAGTGATTTACATTAGATATTTGACACCACTTAAATGCCATTTTAATATGTGGCAGAAATGTTTTAATAACTACAACAAACATGTATTTCCTTTGATACCATCTTTTTTAGAAGACTGTATTTGTATATGGGAAAAGCTAGAAGATTTAGTTAGGCCAAGCTCAGGAGAGAAGCTATAGAACTTGGGAAACATGAGTTATGAGTTGCATAATAAAAAGGGCATTAGGCATCAGCTTGTAAAATGTCTGACTCACTTTGGAAATATAGGGATTCTCAAAAGAGACCAAAATGTTTATAGGCTCTAGTTGAGTTATTTTTGAGCCTGTAATCTATATGTATGCATTCTTCTGACTTTATACTTTAGGGAAAAAAGAATGTGCTTGTTTGCTTGACAACATTTTGTATAGTGTTCTGCCCTGGGGTGAGATTTTAATTCTACAATGACAAATTCCCAAATTCCTGGAGGGTTTTTATTCCTTCTTATTAGTTTTTCTTTATTATTTTATTTCTTTTTTTGAAAGGTTAAGACATTTTCAAATGTATTAGGTAGAGACAGACTGTTTTCCAAAGTGGTGGCACTGACTCACACTCATATCAGCAGTATATCAAAGTTCCAACTATTTCTCACCCTTGCCAGCACTTTGTATAGAAAGACCATTTCACCTGTGCTGGCCTGTTTGCTAAATAATCACAATCTTATTCTGATTTTAGTTTTTAATTTCCTCCTTACTTATGAGGTTAAATATATTTTCATAAGTTCATAGTTTATATATATTCCCTCACTCCATAAAATGCATATTAAAATATTTCGTCATTTTGTTTAATAGGAGTCATTATATATTATAGATACTTGTCCTTTAAAGATCATGTCTTGCAAACATCTTCTCTCAAGTGTAAGTCTTGTCTTTTTATTCTCTTTATTGTATTTTTTTTACATTTATTTATTTTATTATATTTATTGGGGTGACATTGGTTAATACAATTATATAGGTTTCAAGTGTGTTTTTTATAAGTTTCTTAGTCTCCCAGCTAATTGACTATATAAATATAATTAAGAACATATTAGTGATGCCATACAGTTTTCTATTGTTTAAATGAAATAACACTGAAAAATTATCATCTGCTCAATTTTGAGCTATTTTACCAGTTGTGGCTTTACATGTATTCCTTAGAAAAATATGTGTGGTGTAGATGTGCAGAAGAAAGAGCCCTTCTTGGAGACAATATACTCGTAAACTCAATGAATACAGTCAAACATGTTCTTTGGAAAAGGAATTACTTAACATTGAAGAATGGCAATATAACTGACTGTGCTGTACTGCGGACTTACCCCCTCTAAGAACAAGTATCCTGAGCCAGCCCTTCTTGCTTGTAGTAACAAAACTATACTATTCTTTTAAATAGTATTCTAGAACTGAGCATTCCAGAACAATTAGCTAGCAGCAGGGTCTTGTTAAATTAGTAAAAACACAATGGGGATTCCTTTAGAAATGAATGCCTTAATGGCATTTCCTGGAGTGTTTCTACTCATTGCTATTAATCAAAAAATAAAAGAATGATATTAAATGTAAACAGACTACACACTATCATCCCTGGTTTATTGAAGAGTTTCTTCTTCTTATTTTTTTTTTTTTAAATCCTCATCCAAGGATATTTTTCCATTGATTTTTAGGCAGAGTGGAAGAGTGGAAAGACAGAGAGAAATATCAATGTGAGAAAAATACATCACCCCAGCCAGGGTCCAGGCCTGGGAAGAGCCTGCAACCAAGGTATGTGTGCCCTTGAGAGGAATTGAACCCAGGACTCTTCTGTCCTCAGGCCAATGCTCTGTCCACTGAGCCAAACCGGCTAGGGAAAGAGTTTCAAAATGAGTATGCAGTTTGCTTCAATTCCAGATTTCCAGAGAATTAAAAAAAATTTTGTACCCATTGACTAGTATAAGCCTATAGTTTAACAAGCCACAATATGAAGTTGAAATTAGTGCCATTTAGGTCTACACTAAAATAACTAAAGAAAAGTCATCATTTAATGTATCTCTTTAAGTTCTAATTTCAACAATAAGAATTCAGCATGTGATAAAGTTATCAACATAAGGTAATTGTCAAGTTAGTGATTTATCACTATGTGGTTTTTATTATGACTAGTGTACATTCCAGAAGCTTTCATTCTACAACAAGAAAGCCTGTGCTGTAGGAAACATCAAATTGTTTCATGTCAATTTTCCCTGGGCACTAGGAGCATCCTAGTGTGTGAGACAGAAAAATAAGAGATGAAAGAGTAACAAGTAAAGTCAATAACAAGGAAAAGTGAAGGTAGGCAAAAATGACACTGCAGAGAACAACTGAGCTTAAAAAATAAAAGGTAAAAACAGAAAACTGTAAAGACTGAAAAGATAAAAAAGAGGAACTTTTATAATGAGAAAGAAGAAGAATTTGTTTTCAAATTGATTTTTTAGAAATAAACCTCATTTGTAGTATATAAGAACTTTAAAACGAGATAGTTGAGTCTTCTGCAAAACACAAATAAAGTTAAAACCCTGAAGCACTTATGACACATAATTAATCACTTCTGGTATTAGATCACATGCGCTATTTTACAAACAACTGCAATAGTCCCTTGAATACTATAATAATTTAAATGCCTCACATACATATTCACTCCCCGCAAAGTTATTTACTCACAATGTTTATTTAGCATTTTCAACAGTTGATTTCTTTTTTCAAAAATTTACAAGTAATCTCTATTAATTCTAAATGTTAAATTAGGGAAAATTGATTTATTGCTATTAATATAGTCAGATAGCACCATACTGATCATATTTACTCATATTTAGTTATATTAAATATAAATATAAAATACACATCCAATTAAATATAAAAACACTTCTAATTAAATATAAAATACACACCCAAGCTCTAATCTAGCTGTTAGGAACCCCCCGCCCCAGAACAAGGACCTTGGGCCAGGTACAGAAATGCACCAGGGCAGAAAGCCCCAGATGCCTGACAAGGGGCAAAACTGGGAAAACAAGAACCTTGCCTTCAAGGATAACCTATCTTCCCCTATCATGAGGTTTGGACCCCTGATCTTTCATATCCCTGGTCAGGAGGTTTAGACCTCCTGCCCTTTTCCTCCCTAAAAATAACATCTGGGCCTCAGTTGTATTTCAGCTCCAGGCCCAGAAAGCAGCAAAATGAGACAGGTGGTCCCCTGGCTGCCACCAATCAGTGGAGACCATGACCATGAAAGAGCACACCTGGAAAGCTGATGAATATTCTATTACAACCCTCCCCTGATATCTCCCCTAAGATTTCTACCTGCAAGAGAGAGAAGGGTATGCTCAGGACAAGGGACCCAGTTCAAGCTCTCCCTCCAAGGAGCACACTAGAGCAATTCCCCTTCCCCTTCCCTTCCCCCACAGGCATGTATCCTCTCACCTCTAAGGGACCCCATGAGACTGCAACCAGGGGAGCAATGGGCAACAGTAGCTAGACCTGGGCTAACCCCTGAACCTTTCTCCAAGGCTCCCTTTTCTCTGTGTAGCCCCTTCCCTTTGGATATCCCCACTTCCCATCCCCTTTTCCTTAAACAATTACAATTTTCTGTAATCACTGTCAGTGATTGCTATTTAGCCTGCCCAGGAACCACAGATGTTAACCTTTCACTAGCCAGATGAGCGATTCACTTTACAAATAAATAAATTGTAAGTATCATACATATTTGACTAAAAAATAAAATTTGTCTTATTCTTTGAATATTTAGTGTCTTTTAGAACTCCAAACTAAAAGCTGATTTGGTTTTGTAAGAATTTTTACAAAAAAATTACATAATTATTTGGCAAAACTGCTGTTTTAAGTCACATAAAACCCAGATCTATGATTGTGGGAATAGTTTTCCATATGTCCAACTAAACTATAATCGCCTTGAAAGTGAGAACTAGATACTATTTGCTGTAGAATAGCCAACATATAGTGCAATTTCTGGCACTCAATAGGCACTTGACGATAGAGGAAATAATTTATTTTATAGTTTGAGTCAATTATTTTTTTTTAAATCCACTTCTACTGCTTATTTATTTGGACTGCAATTGCATTTGTGTGAACAGTGAAGGAAACACAAAGTTAAATTTGGTCTATTCTGGCCCAGTGAGATCAGTTGTTGAAAGAAGAAAAAATAATAAAGAGGAAAACAAGGCACTCTATGTGCCTGGAACTTTGCACAACCACACCTTCCATTTAAATGTTCCGCAGGATTGTCCCTCTGGAAACATTGCAAGTCCAGTGGGGTAGCCCATTTTCAGACTCCGTGCCACCCAGAATGTTAAATGGATAAATGTACAAGTAACAAGAACTGTTTCTGATTTTCTCTTTCAGCCCTTCTTTTCCATCTTTTCCTTTAGGCTTCTGAACAAGTAAACTTTGTCTCATCTTAACAAAGGAATGTATGTATGGAAATAGTCTCACATGTAATCATTCTATTATTCTGGAATAACCAAGACTTATATCAATTTTCAATAAATATATTACATTATTTATTTTACATTTGATGATAAAACTTTGTGGGAGGGAGTAAGGGGGACTTACCTTTGGGCAGATTTTCCTCCAAACAAAATTAGAATACTTATAAAGCAAAAACTCCTTGTCATTTGCAGTATTGAAATGTTTTGCTTTGATGGCCATATATTTTGTTGTATACCTGTCCATTCCTGAGGGATATGCCATTGATTGCTCCTCATGAATAACAGTGTTGCTATCCTCTTACATTCATTACTAGAGAAATATTTCTTTATTCACACTCTATCATTTTAACACATTAATTTTAGATAACCAGTAGGACTTACCTTGAAAAAGGTCATGGTTGCACCATCCTCGACTGCGCCATACTCTATCTTGGTTTGTTTAGCTAAATCATCGGCAGAGTCAATAGGGGATTCCATCCGCTCCACTGTCAGAAAGGCGGCTAAGTTAGCAGTATACGAAGAAATGATGATAAGTGTGAAAAACCACCAAATGCCTCCCACTATCCTGGTGGAGAGCGCTTTGGGCATGAGCTCAGAACCTAACAGAGATTTGGGGGAAAAGGTGAAACGAATACAGAGAATTTGATCAGCAGTCAGATACTTTTGGTCACAGTGGCAGAACGGAATCACTGTGTAATAAAAGCTTTAATCATTGATTGACATATTGCTTTCGTTAAGCAAACAACAACCACTGTGAGTGCAGAGACCAACTGGAGTTAGTAGGCAGTCTCTCAGGACATTTGTGTGTAAGTATAGTGACAGGAGACTCCAGTTCTTCCTGCGACACTGTAAAGCAGCAGTTGAATACTGAGTGAATAAACTATAAAAACAGAATTAGAAGAAAAGTTTTCTCTTGTTTATAAACCATATGTACAGTGTTTCATATTCTTGTTAGTTATGTGGATTTTAGAAGAAATGATTTAACGTATGTTCAGTAACATTTCTTAAGTTTTCTGTAAAGTTTAATTTCATGTACATGAAGCTCCTAAACATTGTCTATCCTGCCATTTCAAAAAGTAATGTGAAAAATAATTCCAATACCCACGTTTCTTGAGATACAAGAGTTTTAGTCCAGTTTTTATTTTAAAATAAGTAGTATATTATTTCCTATGTATAAAGAAATGTCTCCCATCACTATAATTGCCTCAATGCAGGAATCAGAATAAGTAGTTAAAGTGTCACAATTTTACTTTTACACATATATAAATATTTCTTAAATATATTACAATACATGGCTGGAGTTGCCTGCTCATGGTATTAATAAGAAAATGGGATCTGAATTATATCTTACTTTTGATTATTATTAATTTTAATTAATTTAGATTATAAAATAAAATCCTAACAATTTTTAATTGAGCCTTATAGTTTTACACTTCCATTATGTACATTATTTACAGTCTTAACGTTGAAATGAATACATATCAGCATATATTAATTTTTATAAGAAAACTATATTAATGTATGGATATATGTAATATATTACTATTCACTTTAAATCATTTTGAATCTACAAGCAAGAAAGCATTGGCTACAAATTACTTAATTTTTAATAGGCTTTGAGTAAAATGGAATGAAGCAAAGATGGACTCCATTTGCTGATTTGATTAAAGTCATACATTGAATATAATCGCTGATGCAGTAAGATAACATATCTTTAGAAGGAGTGAAACATACAACAAATTATTGATGTTAACATTGAAAAGAAGTAGTATCGTGACTGGAATATATTCAAACAGCCCATCTTACACTGCAGGTCATCTTACTCTTGCAATTTCAGAACCAATGGACAAAATATTAAAAAGCAGACACACTTGGACATGACAGCCAACTCCAGCTCCAGACTCTGCCTACCACTCTGTAAGGAAAAAACAAAAGAGTACCTTTCCGTTGTAGTCGCTCCTAAGCCCTGTCAGACACACACTGGACACTGAAACACTAAATCCTCCCAAGACGATCAGCAGCTCTGGCTGCCCATTCTACTGTTTTTGTTTTTTTTAAACAACAACACCAAGTCAAACAAGACTGGGAAAGAAAAAAACATTGGAGACATTTGACAAAAAATGGCCCAATTACCACAAGTTCATATCTTACCCAAGGACTTAAAACAAGTACCTCCTAGACTTGTGAATCAGAGCCTGGTTAGGGGCTGACTGTCATGTACTCAAGGTAACGTCATGTCCAGCACTATATCCCACTAATTCCTGGGAGCTTGGCATCAGCCAGAATAGTATGGGTTCCTCTTTCATGTATCCACCAGCAGTGAAGTAGTTATATGGCAAAGCAAACGTATATTTGAATTTTTCTCGTGGATTACTTGTTATAATTTTCGGAGATATCAGTTAATAGTCTCATTTTTAATTGTTAGACATCATAGATATCAAGCTCATCTTGTGAGTATACAAATTCTCTAAAACTTCCAAATATCTTCAGAAATATAGTGAAAAGATACTTTACTTTTCAAAGTGGTAGCAAAAATATTAATAATAAAAGAACTTCTTTGTTATAGTTGGACATTTATTATGAGTCTAATATA